>NW_012267221.1:37186218-37336842 GCF_000151885.1 Dipodomys ordii | reverse complement strand
TGTTAGGAAATGGAAAGACTTGGAAAAAATTATATTAAGTGAAGTAAGCCAGGCCCAAAGAAACATAGGTCCCATGGTTTCCCTTATTTGCAATAACTAATATATGTCTGGGAACCAGAAGAAAAGCCCACTTGCAATTCTGTTGGAGCAGGTGGAAGGTAAGGTTGAGAAATGTGGGTAGGATCTAGGGAGGTTATAAAGCAGAGATGTATCCGAGCAAGCCCACCAGAATTCAAATGAGTCATGGTAGATTTTGGATAGGGTATTTTGTATTCCTAGAATAAGCTCTTGCTCATTTCTTGTGATGCCCTCTGTGCAGGACATGTTCCCCCTTCCTCCCACCACCCGCCCACCTCCAGCCCACATCCTGCTCTGTGTGCCATTAAAATCCACATCGATCACTCCCTCCCCTGCTCTCTTACAGCCCTTCCTGTCCAAACAACTCACCCTCAGACTTGATCGCCTGCTGCAATTGATAATCAATGTACAGTAATAAAGATACAGTCTAATGAAGGTTGTAGAAGTATTAGTTTAGGATAAGAAAAAAGCCTGAGGATAGCCTGGAAAAAGAATCCTGTAATGAACTGTACCTGTGCTGCCACTAAATTAAAAGCAATGCAACTCTTCAGAAGGTGAAATTTGAAGACAGAGCAACTTTAAAGAACTACAAACTAAGCTGGGCACCAGTGGCTCATGCCTCCTGTAATCCTAGCTACTCAGGAGGCTAGAACTGAGGATCATAGTTCAAAGTCAGCAGGAGCAGTAAAGCAAAGCCCGTGAGACTCTCTTCAATTAACCACCAAAAAGCCAGAAATGACACTATGACTCAAGTGGCAGAGAACTAGACTTGAGCAAAAATAATCAGGGACAGTGCCCAGGTCTTGCATTCAAACCTCAGAACTGGCACACGCACATACATGTGCACACACATGCATGCACAAGCACACACACACAATTAGAAACTAATGTTTCTTGGCTGAAATAAGACTATATCTATTCTCTCTCTCCTCTCATTCTCTCTCTCTCTCTCTCTCTCTCTTTGCCTTTTTTTTTGCCTGTCCTGGTTCTTGAACTCAGGGCCTAGGCACTGTCCCTGAGCCTCTTTGTGCTCAAGGCTGTGCTCTACCACTTTAGATACAGTGCCACTTCTGGCTTTTTCTGGGTAGTTTATTGTAGATAAGAGCCTTATGGAATTTTCTGCCGAGACTGGCTTCCAACTGTGATCCTCAGATCTCGGCCTCCTAAGTAATTAGGATTACAAGTATAAGGCACCAGCACCTACCTACATATATATTTTGTTTCCAAACTTGAAAAGCTTAAAAAGCCTTTAAACCACATATGGTTGGGTGGGGACTGGGCAGCTCAGGTGATTCCTATGATAACACAAGTTTGGGGAAGATCATCAATTAGGGTTCTCACATTTTCTAATTATTTGAATCTCTAGAGACACTTTGAATAGCCAGCCATCTTAGGTACAATTCTAGAGATTCTGTTTCAACTGGGAACTTGCAAAAAACAAAAAAAAACACACAAAAAAACAAAAAAACTCTATACAGAATTACAATGTAAAGCCAAGACTGAGACCCATTGCAATGCAAAACAACCATGTGTAGATTTTACATATAGAACATTAATCTTGGCCTCTCCAAAACAAGGTATGTTTGAGTTACCTTTCTAGTGGAAGTGATAGATTTCTAGACTCATTTAACTGTCTGCCTCATCCCCTTTGGTCATCTCTAAGAAGCTGGAGTGAATTTACTTTCAGTCATTCACTCATCCTACAAATGTGTTCTGAGGAAGTTCTTCGCAAAGACTACTGATGTTGAGAATGCAAGAGGCAGCAAGCAACAACTACTCTGTAGGTGGAGATCAGGATGTTAATAGTTCGAGACCAGTCAAGGCAAAAGTTACTGAGAACTCTATCTCAACAAACTGAGCATAATGTATTATGTCTGTAACAGAGCTATGCAGGAGGCATAAGTAAGAGGATTATGGTCTGAGGTGAGCCCTACACCAAAAAAATGTGATGCCTTATTTGAAAAAAATTACTAAAAACAAAAAAGTGCTGGAAGCATTAGCTCAGGTTGCAGAGCACCTGCCTAGCAAGCATGAGGCCCTTAATTCAGATCCCACGACAGACAAAAGGTCACAAAGGTATTTGTTGTCTGCCCTCAAGATGCTTTATAATCTGTTCAAGAGGAAAGAAATTAAACAATGCAATAATCTCTTTAAAATGTTCTGAGTCTATAAGGCTGTTTTTCATAGATCTACACTGATTTTTTTTTTTTGCCAGTCCTGGGGCTTCAACTCAGGGCCTGGGCATTGTCCCTGAGCTGCTTCTGCTCAAGGCCAACACTTGACCACTTGAGCCACAGTGCCACTTCTGGCTGTTTCTGTTTATTTGGTACTGAGGAATTGAGTGAGGACTTCATGCATGCTAGGCAAGCACCCTACCACTAAGCCACATTCCCAGCCCTACACTGATTTTTAGAAGCAGATTATTTTTTAGGTTACTTGGTTATTTCTTTATAACTTGAAATAACATTAATCATTTTTTCCTTAGGCTCTTTTTTTAATTAATTAATTTATTTATTTATTTAGTGTCTAATCTGGGGCTTCAATTCAGGGCCTGACTGGCATCCCTGAGCTTTTCTGCTCAAGGTTAGCACTCTACTACTTGAGTCATACAGCTCCACTTCTGGATTTTTGGTGATTAATTGTCTCACAGACATTCCTGGCCAGCTGGCTTTGAACTGAAATTCTCAGATCTCAGCCTCCTGAGCAGCCTGGATTACAGGTGTGAGCCACCAGTGTTGGGCTACTTGGGCTATTATCTGTTATAACTGAACCAATTCTTCTTTAGCTAAATGTTAGCTGCAAAATCATTGCACAGCAACAAGACCAGTTGAGGGAAAGCTTGAGTCTGCACTGGAATGTAGCGAGTGACAAGATCCTGCATATAGGAAAGTTGGTAACACATTGCAGGTTTAAAAGTGAGGCACCAATGAAACATTTCACTCTTGTCAGCACCAGTAGCCCAAAGAGTACATGAGAACTTTCCTTCACATCATCAGTGGAAGAAGTGCCATGTGACATGAACTGTTATAATCCTTATCAAAATGTCAATAGTCAAAGGTAGAGTTCATTATATGCAAAAGAATTTTTTTCTTGTCAGAGACATAGATCCCATGGTTTCTACCAAAAGTGCATTCAACTTGCTCCTTCAGGTTATTAAGTACTGCTATATAAGCAGTATGGTCTTATCTGAACTTTACAAATATGTCTGCTTGAATAGTCAAGAAAAAACATTGTATTTAAAACCAGTACATTTTTAACCCCCCCTCCAAACTGATGAGTGTGATAACTGTAATCTTGGTATAGCATACAGAAGAAGACACACAATTTATCAAGGATTTCTTTACTTTGTGCATTGTTAGAAAGTGAATCCTCCTGAGGACAGATGTCATTAAGCTGCCTGGACTCCAAAGTATCAAGTGCTACCTGCAGTCTGCGCTGGAAATAGGGAGCTATGAGCTACTTTAATTTTGCTCCAATGGTAGCAGAATTCTGTCTCGCTGTGCACAAGTAAATAATGGCCAGATAAGGCACCACAGAAATAGCTCATATACTTTTGGGGGAATCTGATAAGATAGCATCACAACCAAAATTTATAAAACAGCAGAGCTCAGCAAAGTACTAAAGCATGGCTGACAGTTCATATCATGCACAAGTGAGCCAGGCAGAGAGACAGACGGGTTAGGAAATTCATCCTGCACCTCTCTTAAAAAGCTGGAGTCCTGATCCAATGCCAGACTGTCTGGGTGGCTTCATTGTAAGGCCAACATCTGCCTAGGTTCTCTCTAATTAATCTCCTTACTACTATGAGTCCTGGCCCTTGCTCAGCAGACACACACCCCATTTCCTGAACACATGAATTGATGTTGTCTTTGAGCTGGATAGATAGAAGGGATACATATGGAGATTTTAGAGTGGAAATTATTCCAGAGGCTGTTGAAGTCTCATTAGGATTATCTTGTACACAACTTCAGTTGTTCACATGCACAGCTGTGTTAACAGGCCAGGAGCAGGAGAATGGGTTGCTTTTTGCTTCAGTGGGAAAAGAGATTGTTGTGTGAGTAATTTAAAACATTCTTATTTGAACAAGGGGGAAAGCATGCAAATAGAAAGGAGACTTTCCTTAGTTTGGAATGAAGTTTTGTCAAATTGGCTTTAAGAAAATATATTTTCTGTCACCTTTCCCAAAGTGATGACAAAAGCTAGATGTAACACAGATGAAACCTAACTTCTCCAGCAGAACCTAGATCAAATCACTCCCACGTTGAACCTATCCCTAGACACCTACAAAGGACAATTTTCTTCTCTGAGGTTGGAGCTCTTGTTTCATTCATGCCACTGAAATAGCAGCATTCATGGCTTTTTACATGTCTATCTTGTCTATTAGCTTGTAAGGTTTGGAGAGGGAACAGCCAAGAATCACTTTGACAAATGGGTTTTTGGTGAACTGATTCTGCATGAATCAGTGTAAACACAGAATTTCTTTCAACTCAGGATCCTCAATAGTAAGCTCAGGATGTAGTGTATAAATTTTGGAATTGAAAAACAGAGAAGTGAGATCCCCCCCATCTCCAAAAGTAATATGTAGCAAGAATCAAATACAGAATATAAAAAAAAATCAACACTTTATTTTTGGCAGTACCGGGGTTTGAACTCAGGGTCTTACATTTACTAGCCATATTTACTAGCATTTTACTAGTACTATATTTTGCTGACTATTTTAGAGATGGGAGTCTAGAGAAGTTTTCTTCCCAGGCTGATCTAAAATCTCTAACTGCTGGAGCTCAGCCTACTGAATAGCTAGGGTTACAGGTGCGTGAACTACCACTACTGCACAAAACTTTTTCTTCTTATTGGGGATTGAACTCAGGGCCTCATCAAGTGAAACTTGAACTAATGGTCTTGAATTTGGTTAGCAGGCACTCTACCACTAAACCATGCCTCCCACAACTGATAAATATTTTTGATTGCACAAATTAATTAGTTCTGAAAATAAACAATGATAATAGTATTAATGAAAACACACAAATAAAAGCCAAGGAATTTTTGTCAGTGATAGGGGGAATACATCTCCTCATCTTCTCAATCAAACTAGCTAACCTACATAGACAGAGAACTCTGTCTTCTTCCAGTCTTACATTTGTCATCTCCCCTATGACCCATACAACACTAGTCTTATGGGGAGGAAAGCCCTAGGGCTTTGTAGACAAAAGTGCCATCATGCACGGTAAGATGTGATATCATGTAGTTCCCACTGGAACTGACTTCATACTTTTAATAAATAATCAGCTGAAAAATAGAGTGGAAAGCACAGTTATGTAACTGAAAGTGATGACTTCCTGTTAAACTTTATGGGGGAGGTGAGAAGAGAACAGTAAGAGAGAAACTGTATTTAAATATTTCATTTTTTGAGATTTCATTTCTTTTGCTTTCACCATTATTCCAAACTGCATTGTGTGGACCATATTTCCTGTTTCTTATTCTAAATGCAGAAGAATCTTAGAAAAGTAGCATTTTAGATACAGAAAGGACCTTATAAATAATTGTTTATAATCACTTTAATGTAGGCAACAAGTAGCCATTAAAAGTAATTTTGGGGGAAGATCTTTCTTTTGATATGTGGTCTTATTACCATGACTTTGCTGAGACTTCAGACTATACAGTTTATGTCTTGTTCAACTTTAAAAACTGTCTTAAATACTGAAGTCAACAATAGTTAAGGCTTGAGTTTTTCATTATTCTCCCTGATTCCCTATCACTCTCACAGTTCACTTTGATAAAGTCTAAAAGGTACCTAAATTACAAAACAATTGTAGCTCAGACCAAATTTTTTAACAGCCACTTCCTGCATATCACACCTTGCTCAGACCACAGCTTTCTTCAGAAATAATGTATTTTAAACATCAGATCTGATTAGATATAAACTCTAGGGGAACCTCATGTTTGTGGTGAATTAGTAGAAGGGGGAGGAATATAAAAAATGACACACAAGAAAACATTTTCTCTATATAATCCACTTTCTCTATTGTGCAAACTACTAGCATTTATGTAACACTTTCTGCTGCTCTTGGGAGAATTACTATGGAAAAGGAAATTTCATTATTTACCTTTATACTATTTCTCTTGACTGCTTGCTGAAACTTCAATGTGAAACATTCTCTATAATTTACCTTTAACCTATTTAATCTCTCTTCCACATTGCATCTGAAAAGCAAACTTGGGCCTACTGTTGCCTAGTTGTCTTCTTACATCTTGAAAGGCAAAAGCTGTCCCAACTCAACCTTGAATTCAAGTTTGACTACCTCATGTAGGTTCTCTGAGAATAATAAAGTACTTTATTATTCTACCAAATGCAGTACTTACTTTTATTTAATTCAATGAGTTTTGAGTAAGTACTGATGATCTGGGACTGAAGCCCTGAACTATAACCCTGTCATAGCTCTCAAAAGTAAAGGAGTAACCAGAACATGGGTGCTAACCTAGAAGGTCATATCTATGAAAGGAAAGTTGAATCAAGAGAGAGGAAGTGATGCTTGGTTGGTGTTTGGTTTGGGTTTTCTCAATACCCAGATCATGGTGTGGCAAAAAATGGTCCCCCAGTAAACAAAGAATGAATGAATAAATGAATGCATCAGTAATATCTACAAGCACTGGCTTTAAGTGCATTGTAAATATAGTCAATAAAGAACGATGTGAGCAGGTCTTAAGGGGGAACTGTGCCATTTGTGAGAAAAGCAATGGAAGATTTGGACAAGTTTGAACTAGGATAATTAGTGGATACATTTGGCCCTCCATGTGAGTTGAAGACAGGCAAGAGCAACAGAGAGCAGTAAGAGTGCTCTTTGCACAAGAGAGTGCAGATGAAGTGCAGAGTTGAATGATTCTTTTAATATTTGCTGTAGTTATTGTTGGTGTTTTGTGCCAGTACTGGGGCTTGAACTCAGGGCCTATGTGCTGTCCTTTAGTGTTTTTTACTCAAGGCTGGCACTTGAGCCACAGCCCCACTTACAGCTTTTTACTGGCTAATTGGAGATGAGTCTCACAGACTTTCCTTCCTTGAACTGACATGGAACCAGAATCCTCAGATAGCAGCCTCCTATGTAGCTAGGATCACAGGCATGAGTCACCAGTACCTGGCTAACAGTTGTTAATATTCACATGGGACTAGACATTTGTGTTTAACTCTGAGGCACAGAATAATTGTTATTTTTGAGAAATTTCCTTGAATTTCCCCTTACGGTTTGTTCAAAAAGCCTTAGACTTGAAGATAATGGCTGGGCTCCAATTCCAAATCTACCACTGGAAACTCGGTAAATTTTCCCCATTTTTTACTTCCACGTTCTTAGCTGCACAATGAGGGTAAATGCCACACATAATTGTCAAAATTAAGATGATGGTTGGAAAAACTAATAACAATAATGATTGAAGCTTTAAGTTTTTATAGACCAGTTCATTGTTTCTTCTAACTTTACCACAATCATGTAGTACAAATAGATTGGGCTGCACTATCTTAGCAAAAAAGAAAAAAAATGCAATAACATATCCATGCAAATCCATATAGCTTAGAATAAAGGTGAATCCTTACTATATGTTGGGTATTCAACTATACAGAATGGTAAGTATTACCTCACACAATACTTGCAAACACTCTGGCAGATAAAGTGGCACATGCTTGTAATTCTAAAACCTGGCCCAGGAGCTGAGGCAGAGCAGCAAGAGTATAATGTCAGTCTAGGCTACGTAATGATGCTCTGTCTAAAAAGCAAATAAATAAATAACCCCAAACCCTGGCAGATATTGACTGTTATTTCCTTGTTTTATAAGGAAAGGGATTTAGGCTTGGAAAGGTCATACAACTGCCCAAATCCACACAACTAGAGGTGAAAGTACTCAATAAGATATGTTTTGTTTTCTGAATCTGTAGCTTATGCCCAGAGGGTTGTTGGTAATTTCCCCAAATTTGTCTCCATATTTCATCCTAAAAAGGAGTTAGTCTTGTAACAACTGTATTGCGGTATAAAGACACACAGTGAGCATGAACTTCCATGAGGCTATACCCACAGGACCATCACCACAACCAAATACAGAACATCCTACCTCCTCCAGTTTTCCTCATCCCTGTATAATTTCTCCCCACCTCTCTCTGCTTGACTGCTATTCCCCAAGTGGATGGTCTCTTTTTTTTCAGTACTTGCATTTAAACTTAGATACCACTGGATAAGAAGAATCGAAGGCAATGGAAACATTAAGAATGGTTAACATAATTAAGCGTCTCCTTACACTATTATAGAAAGACTTCTGGGTTACATTATAGCCTTGGTTGGGTTCCAGACAAACTCCTCCCAGGGAGCCACATGATTCATAGCAGCTAGGTTACCAGATTATTATTTGGAGCACCACCTAGGCCAAGAATAGGCCTAAACAAACTAAACACAGGACTGCACACATAGTTGGTGTTCAGTAAATGTCTGTTGAGTCTCCTCCTAATAGATACATATCTGGAAACCATCACCCCTCCTCCCACCTTCTCTTTAAAAGATATTTAATCATACGTTATGAGTTGACAGGAAAAGTTGAAAGAATTTTTACCAGAATGAATAGAATTTCCTTTTAGTCTCTGTTTTACATTTATAAAGTGGGGATAATGAGGAAAATTCCTCCCAGCGATGCTCTAAGAACCACGGATCAGAAAGTGCTCAATAAACATCAAAAATGCTTTTTTTCTCAGTAGCAGGAACACCTTTTCTAGTGTATCATTGACACCGTGTTACTGTATGAAATATTCATAGTTGGCAAGTGCCTCTGATAAACAGGAAAATAAATAAAGCAAATATTTGGTGATTTTTCCAGTAGAAACCAAGAGGTTTCTGTTTTTGCCAAATGGAAAAAGAATTGTCATGCAAACAGCTTTTTTTTTTCTTTTTCAGATCTTTTAGCAGGCATGGAAAATTTAGTTAAGAAAAATTACTTTGCTCATGTAATTGTAACCCCTCTGTACAGTATTTTCACAATAAACAAATTACTTTGTTAGCTAATGTCTTTCTCAAATGTTAAGTAGCGTGTACCCAGTGTTTTAGAAATCTAGAGGGCTTTCCATTAGTGGATTGTGTCTGTTTTTGCTGTGACCTTTTGGCTGGGTTGAATCTGTGAGGCCTGACCACAGAAACGTGGTTGTAGGGCAACTTGTTTTCTCCTTTTAACCTATTCATCACCCATTTTGCAGATGCTGACCAAGAGGTTTCCTTTTCTAAGTAGAAAAAAGTCATCTGCTTTAAATGTGTAACTTGTAGACATGAACTAGTGAAGTGAAATCAGCAGTACTTCACTTGTTTCTTTTCTTCTTCATCTTCTGCTAACTCTTCTTCCTTTCAAATTTGACTTCATCCTGAACACTTAAAATTCAGTTTCTGAATCTGTGTCTCACCATTGTGTGTCACAGAGTATCTGTCTTCAAATGTATATTCATCCATAAAGAACAATATTGTCATTGACATTAAATTTACAGTTGTGCTGTTCTCTTTTTCCCCTAAACAATTTTTGTGGGTTTTTTTTGTAAGTTAAAATAATGGATAATGTCTTCAATCTTGATGTGTTTCATGAATGATAAGAATAGTTTTTAGAGATCATGAAATGACTTTTAAAAAAGAAAATGTGCCAGGTGACAGTGGCTCATGCCTATAATCCTCGCTACTCAGGAGGCTGAGATCTGAGGATCACAGTTCAAAGCGAGCGCGGGCAGGAAAGTCTGTGAGACTCTTATCACCAATAAGCACCAGAAAAACAAAAGTGGTACTGTGGCTCACGTGGTAGAGTGTTAGCCTTGAGGTAAAGATCTCAGGGACAGCACCTAGTCCCAGAGTTCAAGCCCATAACTGACATAAATAAATAAATAAATAAATAAATAAATAAATTGTGGTTGTTTAATAATCTTGTAGAAATCCTGTAGAAATTTTGGTACTTCCCAACATAATAAATACTTGCTGAAAAAAATGAGAGCTCTCATTGAGATTCTCTTCTTATGACCCTCCATCAGGATTGAAACCCTCCATTTAGGTTGAAAACAAAGAAATTATATCCAGAACCTAATTCTAAACTGAATATACGGAATATAATTATAACCTGGGAAAACAAACCACATTTGCTGACCCTAACCCTAAAACTAAATACCCTACCATATAGAAAATACAGAAACAGAATTTAAAAGGAATAGTATAATGTATGTGTGTGTGTGTATATATATATATATATATGTATATATATAATATATATATGTATATATAATATATATATATTATATATATATGCATTTACAAATCAGACCACCAAGATTTGAATCCTGGCTCTGATCTATTAGCTACATGACTTTCAGGAAGTTATGTAACTCATCTGCTTTCCTCTTACTTCCCTGAGACAATGACAGTGCTCTGTTCATTACCATAGGGTGGTGAGAGGACATAAATAATGGGAAGTTCTAGTATTACCATCTAGAACTGAATGTAAGATGGCATGTATCTTCAAAAAAACATAAAGAAGAAAAGAAAGGCTACTGGCTATTATTATATTATTATTATTATTAATTATTGTTAGCCAGTCATGGAGCTTGAACTCAGGGCCTGGGCAGTGTCTCTGAGCTAGTTTTGCTCAAGACTAGCACTCTACCTTTTGAGCCACAGTGCCACTTCTGGCTTTTTCAGTTTATGTGATGCTAAGGAATCAAACCTGGGGCTTCATGCATGCTAAGCAAGCACTCTACCCTGAGCCACATTCCCAGAATCTTGTTTTTTATTATTAAAATTCCATATTGAGGTCAGTACTGGAGTTTGATCCTGGTGTTAAAATGAAGAATATCACACCAAAGACCTCAACAAACCAAGGTTCTAACCTCTTAAACTTTTAACAATTTTTCATCTTACTAATGTCACTTAGACACTGTGTGAGTGTGTACATGTGTGTGTGTGCATGCATTTGCATACACAAGTGCACACCATTCCTAGGGCTTGAACTCAGGGCCTGGGCACTGTCCCTGAGCTGGAACTCTGTCCCAGGAATGGAGTCTTGCTCTGATCAGGAATATATATTTGCTTTTTATAAAATTATTTGTTAGCTCATAACATTTCCCCCCCAAAAATTTGCTCAAATTGGACATATTATTTTTTTAAGCACCTACAATACTATGAAACTCAAACAGAATTTAGCATGTGTTTTGATTTTCTTCTGCTCTGCCAAGTTGGAAATGTTCCCAGGTCAAGTAATTTGCCAAAAAAGCCACAAAAGCACAAATGAGCAACTCAAAGAGTTACAAGTTCTTTAGTAGTGTCTGTATGCTAATGGATTGGTAATTACTTCTGGCTTAAGACAGCTGACATCAAAACAGAAAAATTAAGAGTTGGAATTCTAGTGCCATTTAATCTAAGACTCTTCATGTTACTGACTATTCACTCTAGGCCCTGATGATCTGACCAGAATTCTTCAATAGCAAAACGCTGCCCAATTTCCCTCTGACCCCGCTGTTTGCCCTGCTGTCTGCAGAAATCTCAGTCACACAGCCACAGTCTCAGGCCATCACCCGCAGGTCCCCATGCTGATGCCAACACTGTTCCACTGTAGAGGCTAGGGATTAGTTAGTTTCTGTTCATGCCTATTAGCAAAGATAATTAAAGACTAGGTTTACAAGTTAAACAGCATGCATGTCTACAACAAGGAAATTACACTATAAATTGTGGCTTCACCTGATCATTGAATAGCACATATCTGTCTGTCTGTCTGTCTGTCTATCTAATCTATCATGTTTTCAGAAATTAATGAGAAATATTAAATGCAAACTATGAAACAATAACCTGCATCCAGAGTTCATATGGTAACTATTTATTTATTTTTTGATTGATTCCATGTATTGGGTATTGTGAATAGTGATGCAATGGTTGTGGAAATTTACATGTCATTTAGATACACTGCTTTCCCATAAATCACAAAGTCTTTCTTTATTATTTTGATTTTTTTTGGAGGGGGTGATCTGACTGAGTTTTTTCAAAAGATTTTCCCCAAGCTTATAAATTCTTCTGCTGGATCCTCTGTTGGGGGCTCAACTATATTTTAAAACACCTTTTTTTTGGTCTCTTTTCACTCCAAGGTTTCACCTATATCTGTATTTGCTGAATTTGTCATTCATATTAATAATTCTTCAGTTAACTTCTCTGTATTCTCTTATATCATATTAACTTTCTTTAAATCACTGTTTTGAATTTTCAACAGCAATATACACAAGACAAGAAGTTGGAAATGATCTGTACAACTTGGGGTGTTGAGGGGGGAAAAGTAGGAGAAAAATGAGGGAATGGGTAACAAGTTTGACAAGAAATGTACTCACTACCTCGCTTATATAACTATGACTCTTCTATATATCACCTTGACACTGTGCTATCTATTTAAATCATGGAAAAAATAAACTGTAAGGAAATACATTAAAATGTATTTATTGTTAAAAAAGTATTTATTGTTAATGGGTGAATTTAAATTATTTTAGGGTTTGTTTTTCTTTTCTTTTTTTTTTTTGGTCGGTCGTAGGACTTGAAGTCTGGGCCTGGGCACTGTCCCTTAGCTCTTCAGCTCAAGGCAAGCGCTCTACCACTTGAGCTACAGCACCACTTCCTAGGGTTTGTTTTTCTATGCTCTTCCTGTGTTCCATATTATCTATATTTAGAATGGAATTTATTTGTAATTTAAACAAATGCTGTTTAAAACAATCTAATGATCTGAGAATCAATAGAGAGAGTATTTGGTAATTCTAAGTCCATAATCCCCATTTTAAAAAGTACTATAAACTTGGTGCATACTTTATATGTCGTCCATACATGACTTTGTTCTGTGTAGAATCCAATTTGGCTTTTATTCTGAACCAAAAAGCCATGGAGGTTTTTGGATAGAGAAATAGCATAATCCTATGTACGTATTAACAGGGTCACTCTGGCTGCCTTGTTGAATGAAACTGGGTGAGCAAAGTGCAAAGGCAAGGACTGAGTTTGAAGGAGTTAGGAGGAAATCAGGCTAAACAATAGGGTAATGATAGAGGTGGGAAGGATTCTGGATAATTATCCATCACAGTGTTAGCCTTTGAGACCTACCTTCCCATAGTCTGTAATTTATCATCTATGGAGTATTAAGTAATACTGAATCAATACATAGCATATAATAACTATAAATATAAAAAATAAGTATGGAACATTATTTTAGCTCATGAGGCATGTCTTCTTCAGTCTCAACATATTAAATGGCAAAAATATAAATGAGAATACTAATATATCATAGCATTGGTGTGGAAGAGCTACATAAATAATCTACATGTAAACAGTAAAAAATACTACTATATAAATAAGAAGGGGACTAAAATAAGTATTAAATCTGTTATTGAAATGCTATTGAAAAATGGTAATATATTGTTAAGTAAAAATGAAGATATGTAGAAACATATATTAAGCTCTGAATTTTCTTTTTTTTTTATTTTTTTTGGGGGGTCCGGTCGTGGGGCCTGAACTCTGGGCCTGGGCACTGTCCCTCAGCTCTTCAGCTCAAGGCTAGTGCTCTACCACTTGAACTTTTTCTGTTTATGTGGTGCTCGAACCCAGGATCTCAGGCATGCAAGGCAAGCACTCTACCACTAAGGCACCTTCCCAGCCTTATGCTGATTTTTAATAATACATATATATGTATATTCACATTCAGAAAATTTAAATGATCTCTGTTAAAATGTTCAGATCAATCATCTTACATCTGGGTGATTTTTATTTTCTTTGGGATTTTTTAAATAAGTCAGTGATTTTACACTTTAAAGTTTTTCTACAAAGGGTATTTTTATTATGAGTGATTTTTATTTTCTTAGGGATTTTTTATAAATCTTAATAATTTTGCACTTTAAAGTTTTTCTACAAAGGGAATTTTTTATTTCTGCAATAAAAATATGACCTTTGCTTAATGATTGACTGTAATCTTATGAACAACCCACTCAATTCTCACTACTTAGAAGGAAAGACAAAGTAAAGGTTTTATAGGGGAGGAGATCAAGACTAATGGGGATTTTCTCTAAGTGTCATAGTCAATAATGCCAGGATTGGATCTAAAGCCCTTGACTTCCAACCTCACAACATGAGCCCTTTCTAGTGTATTGCTCTTGGTAAAACCTGTTACCAAAAAAGTCTTGTTTAAATGCTGCTCATATCAGGGTCCAGAGCAATAAGATACATAAGTCCACAGGTTCATATGATTTTTTTTTCCATCGGTAGGCTATGAGAAATGGTGAACACATCCAATTACTTACTTCTGAGTCAGCAAGGAACTGGGACAATGAAATGAATATGTTTGGATGGAAGGTGAAAGTAGAAATAAATAGTCATGGATACCAGAGCCGGTCCAAAAGGCTCCCACCTGAAGAAGAAATGTCACCTAGTTAGCATCTCCTCTAGAGTGGCTCTGTGAGAAAAATCATTTGAAATGCATGCATATTAGTGTGATCTGCATGCTAGAGCAGCCCAAAGTCCACTTTGAAGTGTCACTACAGACTAGATTCAGGACTCATAAGTGGTACTGGGTTCTGTCATGTCCACAGCTGATTTTGTAGGTCATTCAAGCACTAACTTTCCATTGTATGTGAGCCATTAGCAACCCTTCAGTTTCATTTCTCTCAGAGTTGGATATTATTAATACTTGGGTCATAGCCAAATGAAATTTTAGAATTTTGTTCAATGGAAAAATATACAGAGGCAGTTTAAGGGTTGTTTCATAAAGGTCAACAATCTTCAAAGAACAGTTTTATTTATTCTG
This sequence comes from Dipodomys ordii, assembly GCF_000151885.1. NCBI lineage: Eukaryota > Metazoa > Chordata > Mammalia > Rodentia > Heteromyidae > Dipodomys > Dipodomys ordii. The sequence goes on along the minus strand of NW_012267221.1, from coordinate 37,321,953 downwards.
ATTGGAACAATTTTCCACTTCTTTCTTTAGGCGTTCTAATTTTCTAAGTTTTGCACATTATGGAAATTACTCTAAAACTTTTACCAACAGATATTTTTGTTAGGATGAAATAGCTTTGTAATTATTTTCCTTTGCTTCAATAATGCAAATCTTCATTAAAAAAAGATAAAAAAGTCTAAGATGAAAAAAAAAGTCCCCTGAAATTCCACCAGAGTAAGATAGATAGCCATCTTTAACATTCTGGTCACTATCTTTTATACTTGTACTTCATAAATGATCACATTTCATTTTCTATAAGCTAGGTTGTATTGTATATTCTGCTTTTTTAAAATTGTAAAATTCTAAACTCCTTTCCCCAGTTCTTTTTCCTTACCTCCATCTGCAAATTACCCTTAAAGACACCAGTGTTAACAACTAGATATGCTCCTTTTGTATTGGTGATTAGCTAAAAAATAATTGAAAAGTGCATGATTTAATGCCTATTATGTATGCATATGGATATCTATGGAATTTTATTAATGATGAAATCAGAGCTTTTCACTAAAATTATTTTTATTGTTAATTTTTCTACTTCCTGAGTTTCATATCACAGAAGTCCCTTCATATGAGTTGGTGCCCAACTGGTCCAAAGCAAATGTGTCATGGTTTATTGAACCATTCCTTTTAAGGATGTAATCTCTTCACCTCCACTTGTCCTACACCATAAGTAGTATTATAAGGAACCTCCAAAAGATACACAGAGAGTCCTGGAAATGGACTTATAATCAAAGGCATAACATTTCAAGTTTTAATAGATAATTATGAGATTGCTCTCCTAAGATGTAAAATTCACATTTCTACCACCAAAGTCATTGAGGAATATATACATATACACATACAAATATTATCACACTTTTTCATGTTTTACCAATATAATTGGAGAGAAATAATAATTCTCCTTTTTCTTAAAGTTGGCTTTCTATGAGTATTTATGCAGCTCAGAATCCTTTCCCATATTTGGATGGACTTGTTTGTAAATTTCATATTCATTTCTTTATATTGAGTTTTCTCATCATTTTCAATGGGTTCCTTATACCTATCTTTCACATATTAATAATTCATATGTTACTAATATTTTCCCTAGTCTATCATGTCTTTTGACTTAATGACATCATTTTCCAGACCAAAAAAAATTCCCTGAATTGTGATAAGAAATAATTTCTTTTTAATATAGTTTCTGAGAGTCTTAGTTTGATTCATAACCTTTAGCTTATTGACATGGTTTCCTGAATTTTATTCTAACATTTTTAAGAGTTTATATGAAATTATTTCTACTGGGACTTCTGCTTCTAAATTTAGAGACAATTATATGCACAATCTGTTTTTGATTTGTTTTGTTTTGAGAGCCAGTGTTTCTATGTAGCGTAGGCTGGCATCAAACTCAAGATTGTTCTGCTCAGCCTCCCAAGTACTGGGGTTACAGGGCCTATGCCACTTTGCCTGGCTTAAAATTTTAAAAAAATTTGTGTTTTCTTTAAGTAATTGTACACAGGAGTTGACATTCAACAGAGCATTCTACTAATTTCCCATGTTCATTCTTCTTCCCCTCTCCCCTTGGTCCCACCTCTCCTCTTGCAAGTACCTATTTCCTGGTATTTCTTTTGTTGGGCTTTGATGTAGTCTTTCTACTGAATTATACTATTTGCACTCTCCATAGAGTTTATTATACTTCAGTTAATTCCTTTATAACTGCTTGGGTACCACCCAGTGTGTTTACTTCTAAATAGGTAAGCACATTCTAGCTTCCACAAAGAGGAAAACCATGCAACCTGTGTTCTGTGGGTCTGGTTATTTCACCTAATATAAATTTTTTTCAGTCTTTACATTTCCTTACAAATGGTACAATAACATTCTTTCTGATGGAAGAGTAGAATTTTATTGTATATGAATATACATATATATGTATGTATATATGTATGTACATATGTGTACATATATACACACAGAATATTTTCCTGATCTGTTTTCTTGATCTCATTTTCTTGATCTGTTCATCATTGAGGGTCATCTGGGCTGATTTTATCTTTGCTATTGGTATACAAAACTGCAATGAATACGCTTGTGCTGTAGCTTGGACCTCATTTGTGATCCATTGGATATATGCCCAGGAGTGGAATTGCTGGGTCATAGGGAAGATCTATGTTTAGACTTTTGAGGAACCTCCAATATTGCCTTCGGGAGTTATTGAGCAAGCTTATATTCCCACAAACATTATATTAGAGTTCTCTTTTGGCCACATCTATGTCAGTATTTGTTGCTATTAGTTTTCTTGAGGATGGCCATTCTAACTGGAATGAGGTAGAATCTCCGTGTTTTGTTTTGTTTTGTTTTGTTTTTAAATTTGCTTTTCCTTTATAGCCAGAGATGTTGAGTGTTTCATGTCTACTGGTCATATTTACTTCTACTTATGAGAAGTCTCTCTTTAAGTCATTACTTATTTATTAATTGGGTTGTTGTTTCTTTAATGGTTTACTTTCTGAGCATTCAATTTTTTGAGCTCTAAGTATATTTTGCATATTAGGCCCTGTCTCATGGATTAAACGGGATTTATCCTACAGATGAAAAGCTGGTTTAACATATGTAAGTATAATACAACACATCAGCAGAAGCAAGGACAAGAACAACATGATCATCTCAATACATGTAGAAAAAGTCCTTAACCAAGATCCTACATCCCTTTACAATAAAAGCTCTGAAGAATTTAGGAATACATAGAACATCACACAATATAAGAAAGGCTGTATATAATAGCCAGCATTACACTTCATGCGGAAAAAAACACTTTCTCCAACTCCTCTTCAGCACTCCTCTTCCTAGCAAGAGCAATAGGGCAAGAGAAAAACATAAAGGGGAGCTAAATAGGAAAGGAAAAAAGAAAACTATCCCTTTTTTCAGATGACATGATCCTGTACTTAGTGGACCCCAAAATCTCCTACCCCGAGCTATTAGAACTGGCCTAACACTTGGCAAAGCAGCAGGGTATAAAATCAACCCACAACCATCAGTAGCTTTTCTGTATACCAACAATGAGAAGATTGAAACTGAAATCAGAAAAGCAACCCCATTGCAATTGCCTCAAAACAACATCATCAACAACAATAATAACAACAACAAAACCTAGGAATTGGGGCTGGGAAGGTGGCTCAGTGGTAGAGCACTTGCTTTGCATGCATGAGGCCCTGGGTTTGATTCCTCAGCACCACATAAGCAAAAAAAGAAAAAAGCCAGAAGTAGCGCTGTGGCTCAAGTGGTAGAGTGCTAGCCTTGAGCTGAAGAGCTGAGGGACAGCGCCCAGGCCCAGAGTTCAGGCTCATTGACCCCCCAAAACAACAACAACAACAACAAAAACCTAGGAATTAACCAAACATATGAAGGACCGCTATTGGACTTTAAAAATTTGAAAAGCAGATTGAAAAACCTTCTATGCTCTTGTATTGGAAGAATTAACATCATTAAAATAGCAATGCTGCCCAAAGCAATTTACAAATTCAATGCAATACCTATCAAAATCCCAATAACATTCTTTAATGAAATAGAGAAAGCAATCCAAAAATTTGTATGGAATAACAAAAGACCCCGAATAGTAAGAGCAACCCTTAATAGGTAGAATAGTGTTGGAGGAATAACAATTCCAAACTTCAAACTGTATTACAGAGCCATAGTAATGAAAACAACTTGATACTGGCACAAAAACAGGTCTGAAGAACAGTGGAACAGAATATAAGACCCAGAAATGAACACACAGACCTATAGCCATCTTATATCCAAAAAGGGAGTCAAAGATATAGGCTAGAAGAAAGACAGACCCTTCAAAAAACGGTGCTGGCAAAACTGGATATCCATATGCAGGAAACTAGATTTCTTATTATCACCTTGCATTAGCGTCATTCAAAATGGATAAAAGACCTCAATGGAAGGCCAGTTACCATGAAACTTTTACAGGGAAGAGGGATAGGGGAAACACTAGGCTTCTGAACACAGGTCAAACTTTTGAACTAAAATTCCAGAAACAGAACAAATCAAAGAATGAACTGATAAATGGGATTTCATCAAACTTAAAAGTATCTGCATGCAAAGGACATAGCTAACATGCTAGATAGAAAAATCATACACTGAAAGATTTTAACTGGTTTAAGATATTTTTAACAAGTTTTTTTCAACTGAACTGAAATGCTAACTTTTCATATGTTAATATTTTTGGCTGTGAATGTATTTATTTTTGGTTATAATAACATTTACAAAATATAATGGCTTAATGGACAAAGACTATGTTTTACAACACAATTGCCCAAGTAGTCTTGCTGATGTGGACAAGATTTTGCCCACTAACCTGAGTCAAGGTTCTTTTCAGTGTCAGTTATGTCAATGTTAATTTTCTTTTGCAATGTTTCCCACAACCCTTTTGTGCTCTGCTAATCTACTTATATGTTAACACTATTGACAAGTCACAAGTTGCATTATACATACATATTTCAGTATCTTATGTGAAAAGCCCTCTCCCTCTTTATCCTGGACACAGTGGTCAAGGTAGTTGACTACTAAAAGTAACAACACTGGAGTCAAAATTTGAATTGTGACTTAAAGTTACTTAATATCCCCTTACTTCAGTCTATTTGTGAAATTAGATGATAACACTCATCACAGACAGTTATGAAAGTTAAATGAAGCAAAATATTGAACTTAGAAAATTCCCTGACATCTATCAAGCACTGAGAAATTAAGTAGCCCTTATAATTTTCTTAACTACTTTCAAACATTTCTCCTTCTTAGCAAACTTTAAAATCGTGTCATTGAATCATTCCTTCAACCTCAAATCCTCCAAAAGCAACTCCGGAGAGTCTAACTTTAATATAATTAAATATACAATTATTTTAGAACAATTAATGTTTTCATGATGTGTCTCCCATCCTAAAATTTTTATTTATGCTTTCTGGAATCTTACTTCACATTTTTAGTTTGACTCTAGTTTAAATTATATGAAACCTGGAGTCTTTCTTATTAGATTTATTCTTGTTTTTAAATTTAAATTTGGCTTTAAGATAAATGAAAACATAAAAATTACACATACTTATAGCATACCATGTTCTGGTCCCTACTATCTACATCGCATGATGCTTAAATCATGTTAACCCTATCTCCAACATTTATCTTTTATGGTATATTAATTTTTTAAATGATTGAAATTTTGAGTGTTGGATTTTCTGTTTTTAGGTCTAGATGGTCATTATCAGTTAAGAGGAAGCCATGCCATCTCGTATGTCCATTGTATAAGGTTTATGAGCCTCTTCCCCCAATTCTACCATTAACTAGAATATTTACTTTCTTTACCAGTATTTTGACTTAATATTTCCCTTTCTTGTCTTTATATTCTTGTCTAAATGCTCTAATCCTGTTAAGAATATATGCATTGCTATTTCTAGAGTGAGGGAGAATGGGTGGGTGAAGGATCCTATAAGATATAAAGAAGGGTGTATCAGAAGAACGTCTTAACCACATAGTGAGTGGGTGAGTCAGAGCATCATCCCTACTGGAAGGAATGCCTCATAGTTCAATATGGAAGTCTCAGGACAGTGATACTAGTCAACCCAGGAGAAGACCTCCTCTGACCTTTCAGAAGCAAAATTGCCCTTTCCAGGGATATATGCCTCTTCCAACAAACCGCAGGATTCTAGCCTTTTATCTTTATTGCTAGAAAAGGACAAATGGAAACTCCAGAAGGACTTAAAGAAAGGCCTTTATCAACACAGAGATTAAATAGCATGTCTTTTCTATTTCTTTTTCATCTTGGAGAGGATTATAATAATTTACTCATCATCTCATTTGATCAACCAGCATTTGCGAGGTTTATATGAGGTGGCAGCTACTTCAAAATTGGTCTCGAAGCCAGGCACCTGTGGCTCACACCTAAGATCTGAGGATCATGGTTCAAAGCCAGTCCAGGCAGGAAAGTCTGTGAGACTCATCTCCAATTAACCACCAGAAAACCAGAAGTGGTGCTGCGGCTCAAGTGGTAGAGTGCTCACCTTGAGCTGAAGAGCTCAGGGACAGCGCCAAGGCCCAGAGTTTTCAAGTCCCACAATCAACAACAACAATTAAAAAAAAGTTGGTCTTGAAGAAGGGTAAGCCCCCTCTGGAACATTCATAATCTAGATGAAGAAACAGATATAAAATGTAAATGCTGTTTTACAATACAATATTATACACTATGCAGGGTTGTGGATAGAACATTCCTTACAAGTTAACAAGTTTCTCAATAACAAAGTGGAAAAAACAAGACTTCTGGATCAGAGACAAATGACTGTATTATTTACAGCAAAAGACATGTTTGTTTTCATTGGTTCTCCACGTGCCCCAAGTCCTACAGAGGTGATACAGTGGGTCTGTCAGGGTGTCTGCACACTTAATGGGGTGTTAGTACAAGAAAGGAATGATGAAGTTGAAGAATTTATTGGTTTCATAGCTAGAGAAGCAAGCCCACTCTGGTTACAATGAGATTCTCGAGGTTGTCTGCACTAAGTATGACTCTAAGAGTTATAAATGGTAGAGCCTTGTTTTCCTGGAATATCTTATAAGATCATGAAGGATACTCACCCACCATGGTTGATTGCCTTTACCAACAGGAAATAGAATTGACAGATGTGTTGAGACCTAAGACATATCAGCAAACGTTAATAGTTACTTTATAGTTAAATAACTGATAGTTTTCTACTGGTTGGTTTGTAAACTAGCATTTCAACTATGTTGATATTTCATAACTAATACTTGCTCTGAAAGTATTTATCATAGAAAATAATAAAGTGTCCAGGGAAAATAAAATCAAATGAAGCTTATAGCCCAAAGAGCCTGGTATCAAAAAAAAGTAGCTCTGGTTTGCCTATTGGTACTGAATTGCTACCATGAGTGAATTAATATTTTCTTCAAAGGAACTTTCAGCACATTTGTGTGCCAGAGCAAGCTAGTCCACAAGAAATGACAAAAATGTCCCTGTTGCCTAATTAAAAAAAAACAACAACTGTAGCCTTGCTTTTTCTTTTGTATTTGTAACAATACATTCCTGGAACACAACCCAGTTTTATTCCATTGGTTTTATAATCAGTTTTGTTCATTTGTGTGAAGCTAATAAGAAGTTGTTTTTCTGTCTCTTGTTGATTTACCATTTATCAATTTTAAGCTCTTCCACCATCTCTTGAGACAAGAAAGAAAAGTACTGATGTTATTAGAGAGCTTTACAAGTTACAAAGCTCTTTCTCAGTTGTGGGCATGCTCCTTGGGATGATACTGGGATGAAGGACATTGTTATCTAAATTGACTGGGCAAGCAGCTAAAACAATGAAGGTTATAAAATGACTCAACTGAGATCACACTGTTTCGGACAGTGGTGTCATGATGGGTTAAGTCTACAGACACAGGACAGGATGCAGAGAATGTACTCAGAATTTACAGAAGATATACTGGATGCCTTTAATAAGCATTTTTAATGTATACCAACAAGCTATATGTATACACACATATATCTATGGCTAATTTTTAGCTAACTTTTAGCTAAAGATAGATACATTGTTAATAGGATAAAGAGTAACTGGGCATTAATAATGTATAGCTATTGAGAATCTATACCTACTTCTCTCTTGTCAAAGAAACACATATGTGATAAAGGGAATTAAAAGTAACTTTGCAGGTGACGGCAAGCAACTTTCTTTGAATTCTTTCATTTCTGATGAGGGGATTAGCATTATGAGGGTAGTTAAGCACTGTAATTTGTCTTAGAAAAGTATTTTTTGAGCAGCCTTGCATTTACTAAAAATTGAGTGGAAAGTACAGTTCCTACACATTCCCTTGGTCTTCTCTTACCAGTGGCTGCTGCATCTTGTATTGATCTGGTGAATTTGTTATAAATGATGAATCAAGATTACATTATTGAGGTCCTTATGTACATTATATTTGTGTGGATTTTAACATGTATAACTGTATAACATTAGGCACACACCATCATAGCATCAGATAGAAGTCTGTGTTCCACCTATTCATTCCTCTTTTCTTCCAGACCTCTGGCAACCACTAACATTTTTATTGTCTCAGGAGTTTGCCTCTTTCCTGAACACACATGCTTTCACATAGTAACTGGCATTTAAGATTTAAGTTTCTATTATTATTATCATTATTATTTCTCTTCCTCTTCTTCCTCCTCCTATTTTTCTTCTCCTTCTCCTTCTCCTTCTCTGAAAGTTCAGGGGTTTTAACTCAGAACCTCATGCTTGTTAGACATGGCCCCAGCCCTTTTTTGCTTTTTGTTTTTTTTTCAGATGGTGTCTAATGCTTTCAGCCACAGGTCAGTCTTAGACATCAATCTTCTTACCTTGCCTTCCAAAAGCTGAGATTACAGACAGGCTTGTACTTTGAGATAGTCTTGCTAACTTTTTGCCTGGCCTGGTTTCTAGCCATAATCCTTCTATTTCTGCCTCCCAAGTAATAAGGGTTACAGATGTGAGCCACCATGCCTGGCTAACTATTTCTTTTTTGTGCTAAATAATATTATATTTTTAGATGTACAACAGATTATTCAATTCTCCTAAGACACCTAGACTATTTCCAAATTTCAGAAGTTATAAAGAAAGTTCTTATAACCATCCTTGTATTTACTCCTTTGAGTAGCTACCAAGGGAATGTGATTGCTGGATCCTATGATTTAAAAATATGTTGAAAACAAACTTCACAACTTCAGCCAGTGGGGAGGAATGCGGTAGTTGTGGCGGTGGGAGGGAAGGGATGGTATGGGGAAAACAAAGGAGACAACAATGCTCAATAGGAAATGTGCTCATTACCTTGCTCATGCAACTGTAATCCCTCTGTACAGCATTTTTACAATAAAAAACATACAAAAATATGTTTAATTTTAAAAGAAACTGTCAATCTGTTTTTCCAATGTCTCTGTATCATTTCACATTCCTACCAGCAATGACAACTTTCTCTCCAAGATTTTTTTCTTGGTGACAACCTTGGGGCTTGAACTTAGGGCGTAGGTGCTATGCTATTCCTGAGTTTTGGTGCTCAAGGTTAACCCTCTAGCACTTGAGCCACAGCTTTACTTCTAGCTTTTTTTGGTAGTTAATTGGAGACAAAACCGGCTTTAAACCATGATCCTCAGATCATAGCCTCCTGTGTAACTAGGGTTATAGATATGAACCACCATTTTGGCTCTTTCCCAAATTTGTTGTTGTTGTTGTTGTTATTGTTGCAGGTCCTGGGACTTGAACTCAGGGCCTGGGCACAGTCCCTGAGTTTCTTTGTACTCAAGCCCAGTGCTCTACCTCTTGAACCACAGCAAGACTGTGGCTTTTTCTGAGTAGTTTATTGGAGATAAGAGGCTCACAGATTGTTCTGCCTGGGCTGGCTTTGAATTGTGACCATTAGATCTCAGCCTGCTGTGTAGTTAGGGTTACTGATGTGAGCTACTGGCACTTGGCTCTCTTTCCAAGATTTTAACATCTGAAATCAGAGCACCTCTTATAATCACTAGCTTCTTTCAATTGCTGTTTCCATGAACCAATCACAGACCTCATTGATACTGTCTCTAAAGTGAAACACAGCTACTCATGTAGCTCATAGGGTCATAACTACCTAAGCTGCTGTCACTTCAGTTAAATTATATGTTCTGTTGGCATACTGTGTTGTTTAATACTGTTTAAAATACCATTAAAACATAGCACTATGATTTAGAGTTAACAAATATGTAGAGAAGGAATAGGTTAAGAACAAATAAAGTAAAAATTGACAAATAAAATGAAAAACAGGTAATGCTAGAACGTAGGAAGGTGGCCTAATTTAGCAATACTGCAAACTACACTAGCAGTGAAAAAGAAAAAAGTGCTGATTTAAAAAAAATGTTTGCTGTGTTGGGGGTCCAAGTAAAAATCATTAAAGGGACACAGGTTTTCATTCTAGGTTATCAAAACAGCATAGCATGTACTTTACATCTACCTGTTGATTACTGCAGTTATCATTGTATTTTTAAATTATAACACAATATCTGAAAATAAAACTTCTTCGAAGGTGTTACTGGAGTATTACAATAACAGATGGATGATGAGTGAGGTAACAGAGAACAGATCAAAAGTCTTCTGGAATTGATATCAGGGGATCTGCCATATATTCTAGTTCTCAATGACTTCATAGACATCTAAGCAGTTAAATAATCTCACCTCAAAAGTATAGTCATATAATTTGTAATTGTGATGGTATGACTAGACCACCATATGAAATCCTTTGATGATTCAGCCAAGAAACAATGGGGACCATTTACAGAAGAAGCTTGTCTTGATTATTGTTTGAAAACCTTCTGTTGAGAATTAGCTTAAGAATTTTCCAACTACAAAACTTACAGAAAGAAGATCAAAGTTATTCATACTCTAAAAAATAATGCATCACTAACCTGATGGCCTACAACCACACTTTTATGGAAAAATAAGAAAGGCAATGAATCTGAGATTAAAAGTGGTTCAGAAAAGCTAATTCAGAATAAATGAAAAACTTTCAGGAATACATCAACCAATTTATTTTCTGTACATTTCCCCTTTCATATATGCACAATACTGAATTAAATACCTAAATCCATGCTGAGATAAATTTGAAGAGTTTCATTAAGGTAAAATATAAATGATTAAAGAGACATTGTATTTATAAACTGCTTTGTTGGATGGCAAATCGTTTGTACAACTACTTAACATAATAAAATTTTTAAAATAGCCAGCAAAAAAGCCTTATGTCATACATAGGTCATTATTTTCTTCAAGTAAAAAGCATTACAAGAGATAGTTTCATTCATAATAAGGTTTTACTCATGAGTAAGTCTATTTGTATCTGATATCTCCTTAGAGATATTCATGAAATAGCTCAAAACAACTCTTCAGTTTCTAATGAAAATTAATCAGGCAAAAAAAACACCAATGATACAAACATCTAAATAAAACTAGGAACAAATTTGGTTTAATAGGCATGTATAAAATATATATATATATATAATGTATGCATCCAAAAAAGCCAGGAACTGGTGGCTCATGCCTGTAATTAATTCTAAACTACTTAGAAAGCTGAGATCTAAAGATCATGGTTTGAAGCCAGCCTAAGCAGGAAAATTTGTGGGTCTCTTATCTCTAATAAACCACTGAAAATGCCAGAAGCAGAGCTGAGGCTCAAGTGGTTGAGCACAAAAGCTCAGATATAATGTCCAGGCCCTGAATTCAAGCCCTAGGACCATTTGTGCCACTCCCGAATTAAGTCCAAGAACTGACATGTACATATATACATGCATACTCTCTCTCTTTCTCTCTCTCTTTCTCTCTCTCTCTTTCTCTCTCTCTCCCTCTCTGTCGCCCTCTCTTTGTCTCCCTCTCTCTGTCTCCCTCCCTCTCTCCCTCTCTCTGTCTGTCTCCCTCCCTCCCCCTCTCCCTCTCTGTCCATATCTACATAAAGAGAATATATGTAACCAACAGCTGCAGAGTACATATTCTTTACAAGTTAATATAAAACTACAAAATGTCCATAGGCTAAGCCACAAAATGAATCTCAACTAATGTGGATAATCAAAAACATTTACAGCCAATATTCTGATCAAATTGAACTAAATTAGAAACCAAGTTTGTTCTGGAGTAGAAAAAAAATCTTTGTCTAGAAATTAATAAATATATTTCCAAATAAGCCTTAGAACAAAGGTAAAATCCTGATGGGAATTAGATGATTAAAAAGGAAGAAAATTCTATTAACACTTGCAGGAAACATTATTTGTCTATGCAGGAAATCCAAAAGTAAAATTTTACCATTTCTGGAAGTGGCACTGTGGCTGAAGTGGTAGAGTGCTCATCTTGAACCGAAAAGTTCAAGCCCCATGACTGACAAAAAAATACCATTTGTTTTCTTTGTTTCTTTTCCTTTTTCTTTTTTTGTCAGCCGTGGGGGCTGAACTCTGGGCCTGGGCGCTATCCCTCAGCTTTCAGCTTAAGGCTAGTGCCTTACCAGTTGAGCCACAGCACCACTTCCAGCTTTTTTCTGCTTAGGTGATGCTGAGGAATCGAACCCAGGGCCTCATGCATGCGAGGCAAGCATTCTACCACTGAGCCAACTTCCCAGCCCCAAAATACCATTTCTAAAAGTAAAATTTTAGAATTGATAATAAATATTACAAATTCTAACTAGCTGGGAGACTAAGACCTGGGGAATTAAAGTTCAAAGCTAGTTTGAGCAAAAAAATCTGTGACATTCCATCTCCAATTAACTAGAAAGGAGCTTGGCTGGAGGCACGAGTCAAGTGATAAGAGTACCTGCCATAGCAAGCAAGCCAAGCAAAACTAAAACTTTAGTTTAGACCAAATATATCTCTAACAAGTTTTAACAAGTTTGCTGGGCTCAATATGTAGATAAAAATTGTATTTCCATATATCAGCAGATACAGTTAAGAAATATAATTTGTTATAGTATTGAAAAATATTAACTATGGAAATAACGAAAGATGTCTCAGCTTTCTATGGAAAGTTTTGATGTCTAACAGATATTATAGACACTCTATACAGCTGATTATAAGCATGCCAAGTATCTCTACATAATTCCATTGCAACTGTGTGTATGTGTGTGGGTGTACATGGAATTTAACAAGCTGGTTCTAAAATTTATATTGAAATGTCAAGAAAACCTACTTAACATCATGACTTAACATAAAGCTCTAATGATGATCTGTTGGCAAAGCAGGTAGAATCCAAAGATAGAATGGTTCAGAACAAGCCATTTACATATGGACACTGGATCCATTTCATCATTGTGAAAAAAGAAGAGAACATTCAGACTGTGGATATATATGGAAAAGCGTAAAGGAAACTCTTTACCAACAAGCTTCAAGGGAATTACAATGAACAACAAAACTACAAAGATTTTAAAAGATTTCTTAAACTCATCATAAAAGATACCAGCCATGAAGGAGAAGATGAATAAATCTAACCTTACTATCATTAAAAGTTTCCTGACAAGCTGGGCATCGGTGGCTCACTAGCTACTCGGGAGGCTGAGATATGAGGCTCATGGTTCAAAGCCAGCCTGGGCAGGTTTATCTCCCATAAACCACAAGTAAACTGGAAGTGGTGCTGTGGCCCAAGTGGCAAAGGGTAGCCTGAAGCTGAAAAGCTGAAGGACAGCACCCACGTTCAGAGTTCAAGCCTCACAGCCAAAAGAAAACAGAAAAAAAGAAAGAAAAAAGTTCCCTTACAATAGATGATAGGGAGAGGTCAGGCAAGAGAGTAGGAGATACTTGAAATACCTATGCACAAGAGAAACTAGAATGTAAAACAAGTAGGCAGTTTCTCTTTTTCTGGCTTCCTTTTTCTTCCTTCTTTTCCACCAAAATACATTTAAAGGTTTCTTCTTAAGTCCATATAAAAATAGTAACCACTGAAAGGTGAATACAAGTGCTTCTTTGATACTTAGGGAAATAAAAGTGTTCATTTGCTTTTTTTGAGTGTAGAGTGATCAACTTTCCATAACATGGTTTCATACCTTTAAATTATATATTGTTAGGGAAAAATAAAGTGGAAAGATATCCTGGTTAAAAATAATGTTAACTCCTGGGTCTTAACAAAAGAGAAAAAGTGAGTAATTTAACCTCATAAGATATGGAGAAACTGAATCTGAAAAGGAAGGCAAAAGAAGTTTAAGAAAGGAAAATGAAGAAGTGCACAACAAAGCTGATGAAAGATAAAGTAAGAAAAACAAAGTTAAATACTGGTGATTTTTGTGATGGGAGAGGACCACCTGGTCTCAGGACATGTTCCCAAATTTACATTCTAGATTCACTCTGGAAGAAGCCATTGCCTTTTAATAATGAAATATTTTAAAATAAGCTGAAGGCAAAATAAAAGTACATAACTTTTCTTGAGAAGTTAAGTGCAAGTTAGACAAAAAAAAAATCATTTGTTGACAAAATTAACAATGGGAAAAAACTGTCCACACAGATAAATTAGGAGATCCTTGCCTAGTAAATAGTTATCATTTCTTTGTCTCCTGATTTTGTTAATTCAGTCTTATTTTTCTTCATTTGAAGATTTCGATTTAAAAGCAGACAACATGTCAAAGACTGTAGAAGATTGGGAATCCAAAAAGTTGACCTTTGCCATAATTTTGCAAACAGAACTGTCAGATCACATGCATCATCTGATAAAACTGTGACAGCAGTCATTGCCATAAGATTTTTTTATAACCAGTATCTTTGATTTACTGTCTCTGTAATCTACTTTTGACTAGTTGTTACTTTTTATTTCATAGATTTTTTTTCTTACTGATATTGGCCATTTGGCTATTACATAATTAGCAGCAGCTCTTTCAGAAAGGAGGGCAGAGGGGTACTAAATACAAACATTGGCCTACTATACCTCTTGCTAATCCTTTCTTGGAAAAAGTTTAGTAAAGAAGTTTAGCAGTCCTGACTAAAGTGATGGTGCTATTCCAATTAGTCTTGAAAATCAAAGACGCCTAGAGGCCTTGTAGGCAAAGTAAATGTAGATTGCAAGATGAATGTTGGCAAATTCTAACTGTGCAGCAGTATAAAATCTCCAGTAGTTTAATTTACAAAACATTCTTGATGAACTGAATTAGGCCCACAGGCTTCCAGTCAACATTATCTGTACTTTTAGCCTTGGCAATAACATATGTATCTTTAGATCGTAAAAATGTTGTTGACATTCAGGTATAGTTTCCCTTTTGTATTCAAATAGAGTTGTCAACATGAATACCAACAATTAGGGACCCAAATAGATGTGTTAAGCATGAAGCACAGAGTTAACAAATGCACAGCTAGGACTATCCTGATTCATAATAATTCATAGGGAAGTAATTCTTATATCTGAAATCTCCTCTGAAGATTAATAGACCTCTGGAATGTGTTTCTTAAAGGGTACCTGAGAAAAATTATTAACTGTTAAAATGATGTTTGAAGACAAAAGAGTAATATTTTCCATTAAGAATCTATGTACTATGAATTTCTGTTGTTTTATAGTGATATAGATTACTGAAACAAATACCAAATCATTTCATTACTTATTGGGAGACTTTTCAGTCAATGATATTTTTATATGGTGCAGATATTTAAGCTTGTATTCTATTTCTATTCGCTCTCTTTCAGGGGAAATTTCATGGGAATCCAATGCATGTAGCTGTAGTTATTTCAAATTGTTTAAGAGAAGAGAGGAGAATTTTGGCTGCAGCTAATATGCCTGTGCAGGTAATCTTTTCTGAATTCTTGATCTTACTTTCTCACCTTAAGCTACATTTTTCTGCAACAGAAAGTTAACTTCCTCAACTATATTACTACTACTGTCATCATTCCAGTCACTTATATTCAGGTTGAGATCATCCTTAAGCAGTCCCTTGACTTTCCTCCATATTAAGATAATTTATTACTGAATTTTTCCATATTTTATTTCTAAAATATTTACTGTAACTTCCTGTTTCCAGTATGTTCTGATCTAGGATCTCACCATATTAAGACCTCCTAATTACCACTGAGACTCTGCTTCCCTCAGTACATTATCTTCACAGACTGATCTGTGAACCCTTCAGTACCTTTTAATTTCCTACCTTTTAAGTCCAGACCAGCCTCGGCAGGGAGTCTTACAGAAACTCCACAAATGTTGGTTGTCAATTGTTTTGAAAGTACTTTTTTTTCCTCTGATGTTCTAGATTATGTTTTATCCAACTACCCAACATGAATTCAGAACCTTCATCAAAGTACAGGGATCAATAACATCTTTATTTTTCAGCTGATTCTTACAAAAAGAATAATAAATAATAAAGTTTCCAAACAGAAATCATGGTACTGATTTGGGATGGTCTAAGCAGTATATTCTTTATTAAAATTTCTTAGGCTCAGTTATTGTAAAGTTATGGCCATTTCCATACTTTGAGTTTTAACTAATCCTTCTTAGATGATGAAAGATGGTATCACTTTCATATGATTTAAGAACTGTACTAAAGTTATAAAGTACATGTAATTTGATTCAATGCTTTTTGAGTAAAAATTAAGACATTATCACCATACATGATATCCTCATATATATTTTCAGCTGTCCTTTCTTTGTACTTCTCTCACCTCTAGTCATTTGTATGTAAGTTGTTTCCTTCAAATGTCAAATATCAAACTGAAATGTATGTTTGAGTACATGCCCATCAAAGACACTCTGAAAACACACCTGAAGCCCTGTAGCCCAACTTTCAACTAGATAGATAATGGAGACTAAAATGGGAGAAAGGGAGGTTTTATAAAGGCATTAGCCATGTGAAGAATGAGGTATAGTGGCAGAATACTGGATCACAATCAACAACATGGGTTCCCCTTGAAATTCTGCCACTGGCCTAGTGTGGATTTTAGTCACATTATCATCATTTCTAATCATCAGTCCCCATTCAACTATAAGGTGAAGGGTCAGTGGACATCCTCACTCTCATCTCTAGATATTGCTCAACTATACACATAACTATATACATAAGAGTCCCACTTGAGGTCAGATTATTAAAGGGCCAAAAAGTAGTGCTCAGAGAAGTTGCTTGGGCTTCCTGTTGAACCATACTCATATTTTCACATTATCATTAGTAAACTTGCTTTAAAATTTTTTTTCTTACTAAACTCCATTTTAAGATTTAAAATAAATCTTATCAGTAAATTCAATATCCTCAATTGTGAATTAAAGTCCAACCTGATTTTATTATACTTATTTTTAAATTACATGTACTAGTTTTGTAGACTTCAAAAGTAATACAGATGTGCTTTAGAAAATTAGGAACATTTGAAAAATCATAAAATCATCTGTGATTTTACTATTCTATGATTTAAAACACTGATAATATTGTGGCACATATTCTTCTAAGCATATGTACTGGAGTTAACACATCGATATGTATATTCAGGTAGTTATAAATACATAATAGATATATAGTGTACATATGAAAACAACATAGTCATATAGTAGCTTTTTTGTGAGTGGTGGGGTTTGAACTCAGAATTTAGGCACTGTCCTTGTGCTTTTTCACTCAAGTATAGTGCTCTTTGAACCACAGCACCACTTCCAGTTTTCTGAAAGTTAATTGGAGTTTCATGGACTTTCCTGCCTAGGCTTGCTTTAAACAGAAATCCTTAGATCTCACCCCCTGAGTAACTAGGATTACTGGCATGAGCCACTGGTGTCCACTCATATAGTGTTTTTATAATATGCTTAGTTCCTTAAAATTTAATATGATTTATATAGGGCAATTAAATATTTCCAATTGCATGATTTATTTTGTTTTCTTGTGGGCCTCAAATCCAGGATCTTGCACATGTTAAAAGAATCTACCACAGAGCTACACTTCTAACCCTAATGGGATAATTTTTATGGTTCTGACACGTTCTATATCACCTTGATTCAAACCTCAGTTCAAAGTATATAGTACATATATTACATTCATTATAGGCCTCTTTTGTCCGTGGTACTGAAATTTCAAGACTTTCTGTTTTCCAGGGACCTCTGGAGAAATCCTTACAAAGTTCTTCAGTTTCAGAAAGACAGAGAAATGTGGAGCACAAGGTGACTGCCATTAAAAACAGTGTCCAGGTAAGTGATCTCCTGCGGATACGTTGAGAGGCAACTTACTGCTCCCACACTTGGAGACTTTCTGATGCAGGCCCACACTTAGCACATAGAAAAACCATTGGATAATTTGTTAGTAAGACAACTTCTCACACATACCATGTTGGTATGAGGAGAATTTATTTGTGGGAAGCTTTTCAACTCTAATTTGAACTTCTCTGATTTAGAGCTATCAGATTATCTCTTTCTTCTTGAATATACTTTAGCACTTTATATTAAATGTGTCATATCATCCAAGTTGTTTTTATTAATCTGTAATATTTCATTACCCTTTGAATATCTGAGGGTCCTATATGCCTTTCATTAGATATTGACAATTTTTGTCTTTTTTCCCCTCCAAATTCAGTCTGCTCACATTCATTTCACTGATCTCAGAAAATATTTTCAAGGTAAAATTAACTTTCCACCCTTTTATATACAAAAAAAATGTTACTTTTCCTTTCCAAAGTTTACACAGCTTGCAATGAACTTTAAACTACATTGTCTGAAAAGTAGGCAGAGAAGTTAAAGAATGTATTTCTAGGCATTTGCTCCCAGTGATCAGATTCTCTATAGCAAGTTAAACAGGCTCACAGAAGTCTCTGCTGATAACATTACAATCAGGTTCTCAAGATGCGTTCAGCCCTAAATGCCTCAGCACATTACAGTGTTCCAACCAAGGACATGACTGACTGTACACATGCATTACTACATGCTATTGTTTTATCATAGTAAAAATATTAAACACATTAATCCGATACACAATTTTGTTCTTTGAATGTTGCATATAACATATATGTTATCTAGCTAGCTATCGGTGGTACTGGGGATCAAACCCAGTACTTCACATGTGCTAGGCAAGCACTCTACCACTGAGCTACGCCTAAGCCTCTTATGTTCCTTATAATTTCCAAGACTTATGGTACCACAGAGGCCTACTTTATTGAGTCCTAACCCCATCTCTTTTTCACACGTATATACCACCCCATCTGCTGTGAGAGTTGCCTACCTAGGGCTTCTGTGGAGTCTTCCACCGTTAACTCCAGGCTGCCTTCAGACAATGACCAGATAAGACAGGTGGCTAAACCCCTTGTCTTAAGCTGAGGTTAACTCTGTAATGCAGGTCATGCTCCTGGATCCCTTACAGAAGCAGACCAAAGTTAGAGTGAAGATGCCACACTCTCCTCTATCTTATCCCTCCCCTTCATACCTTTATCCTGAGAACACACCTCCAACAAATTCTAGGAATCTAATTCCTATCCCAGGCTCTTGATCCAAGAAACCCTGATTTACAGATAGCCAAAATGGTGTCTGTCCATCAATATACAACTCCCCTCTCTTTACAAGTTCCATCTTCCCATGCTCTGGAGTAAGATGCTTCTATATGGATCCTCATCCCATCATGAGACCTTTTGAAGGTCATTGCTGGGCATTTTCAAATTTGCAGTCACTGAGATCTGAACATGTTTGACTTTTTGGAGTTGTTGTTTAATGTACTTTTCATTCATTTTGGTGTGCTTTTATTAGAAGATTCTATATTACCTTCTTTCAGCTTTTACTTTTGAAATCAAAGCATAAAGACCAGGGGCTGGGAAGTTGGCTCAATGGTAGAGTGCTTGCCTTGCATGCATGAGGCCCTGGGTTCGATTCCTCAGCACCATATAAGCAAAAAGACGGACGTGGTACTGTGGCTCAAGTGGTAGAGTGCTAGCCTTGAGCTGAAGAGCTAAGGGACAGTGCCCAGGTCCAGAGTTCAGGCCCCACAACCGGACCCCCCCAAAAAAAAACCCCAGTATATCTGTGCTTTAAAACTATCATATTTTACTTTGTTACATTTTCTTGGGCATATGGATTCCCTGTCTTTTTGCACCCTGTAGTCTTCCACAGGTCTTTGTTATTCAGAAATTTAATATTTAAGTGAAATGCTGTGCTATTAAAATGAATTGAAAAAAGTGAAACTGGTGAAGGCAGACTAGATTAGAAATCAAGCTTTAGTATGTCTTATTAGATGACTTTGTGCCTCACTATTTTCACATGAAAAGTGAATTTTTTTTTATTTTCTAGGTTACCAAAAGATAGTCTGTGTGAGGTTGAAGCTTGGCAAAATTTGTTGAAAATTTTATAGCTGTTATTGTTATGCAGATAATATACTGTGTTGTCAATAGTTTGTACTTTTCTTTGCTAAAAATTTCTAAATGTCAATAAAGTCATTTGAGAGAGTGCGAGGACAAGGAGAAGAGTGATCATTGCTAATGCTTTTGCCCATGATGCCAGACACTGACTTACACAATTTAACTCACATGATCATGAAGTAGAGACACTTAATATCTTCTTTTCTCTCCATGATTCCAGAGAGATTTTCTCAAGGTCAGGTTAATAAGTCATAGAATTGGGACAAATTCTTTTTTTTTTTTTTTTGTCAGTCATGGGGTCTGAACTTTGTGCCTGTGTGCTGTCCCTCAGCTCTTCAGCTCAAGGCTAGCGCTCTACCACTTGAGCCACAGTGCCACTTCTGGCTTTTTTCTACTTACGTGGTGCTTAGGAATCGAACCCCTGGCCTCATGCATGCAAGGCAATCACTCTATACTGAGCCACCTTCCCAGGCCTGGGACAAATTCTTTCTACTTCAATATTTGATACCTTCATTAACTAGTAACCTAACTAAATTTAGAATTTGTGGAGAAAGGATTGGGGGTGGAACAATGTAATTTTTTTGTAATAGAAAGACCTAGTAGAAAACCTTTTGGAATAAGTAATAGAATTTTTGACTTTCTAAGAGAAAAGTAGTAGTCTGAAATCTAGGCAACAGTGGGTCTAGCTTTGGTAAAGGGTGGCAGACAGCTGGATGACCAGACTTCCCACCAAACTCTTCGAGAAAAAGTCGTGTACCTTTGGACACTTTGACACTTAAGTCACTTGCCATGTTTCTTCAACCAAAAAAAAGCAAGGTTAAATACTTCACTTGTGTGAAGACTAAACAAGATAGTATTTGAAAAGCTTTTAGTGCAGATCTTGACACTGAATCACTATTATGACTGAATAGGGACCATCACCAGGTTTAGAGACAAGTGAAATCAAAAATCTCAAGGACAGGAACAAACAGGAGAAAGTCTAAGTATATGTTAAGAAGTAGAAAGAAAAAAATATTTAGGCCCAATTGTTACTAATTAGAGCATATTTGAAGGGGCACTTAAACAAAAAGTGATCACCGAATATTAATACATAGGTAAAAGAATTGCCCAAGAGATCTTAAGAGAGCCAAAAACACATATTTCTTCTTTTAAAAGTTTTATTCCATCACTTGGAATGAATTGAGAAGCGATGAGACTTCAAATAATTCCTTTCCAAACACAAAGATAAAGAAAGGTAGCTGGAAGAGAAACTTCAGCCTGATTTTTCTAGCATTTTTCAATTTTGATATGAATCAGCTTTTCAAAGACATGGCCACTATAGTCTTTGGACGCCATTGGAGATTGAAGCACCAGTGTATTATTTTAAAATACTTCTGATATGGTTTCATTGCCATGCTTTTGACTGAGTGTATTTTCTTTTGTGTATAGATGACAGAACAAGACACCAAATACTTAGAAGACCTGCAAGATGAATTTGACTACAGATATAAAACAATTCAGACAATGGGTAAGTTTTTGTTCTGTCTGTAACTCTACCTTAGAACATAAAAGCAGCATTACTATTAAGTATTTCTCCTTACTGACAGAGTCGATCTGCAAATTTGATCTGCTTCCTTAAATGAGCTTTTTTCTTTAAATAGGATGTAACAGAGTGTATTACTTTGTCTTTGCTTCTTCTCTTTACATATATATATATATAAACATTCAATTGTACGTTTATATATTACCATCCAATTGTAGATTACCCTCCAATTCCAAATAAATTTCAAATTTCATGAATGATCACCCCTACTTCAATATACATCTCCCCCAAATATGAATGTTCTCCAAAAGAATCAAAATACCACAACTAACTAAAGTAAAATAACTGACTAGTATGATAAATTAATTACTAATATAATCTCTGGGTATTTCTTTTCAATATAATCTTGAAGAATTGTAAAGTAGAAATATGAAATATGAAAGAAAATTCAGAAAATAAAAAAGAGCCTTAAAAATATAAATCACACAAAGAAAATCACACAATCTATAGATAGCCTTTTCCCTGTGCGTTTCCCTGTGCATGTAATAAGTATATCTATGTACCTTTTTTATTTTAAAAAATGTACTTTACTTTTATTATAGAGGGTATATACAGAGGGCTTACATCTGCATGAGTCAGGTAATAAGCAGATTCCCTTCTATGCTGTGTCATCTGTTCCCTCATTCTCTCCCATTCCCTCCCTCCCATTTCCACCCATGAGTTGTATAGTCCGCTTTCACCAATGTCCAGTGTGCTCCCCTGCTGCACTTCTTCACCATTTTTCCTCGAGTTCAGTGCCCCACACCCTCCTACAGATATACACGGGGAATACACAGTATATAAGGTAAAAAATACAGAATCAAAGAATACAGAGTCATCAGAAAAATAAAAATCAAATTTAAAAAGTCTTTGGTTTCCATACCTTAGGAGTTCATTTCAGTATGTGTATTATTTTATATAAATATGAAGAGGCGTGTAGGTATTGCACCTTTGTGATTCCTTCCTAAGACTATCCTCTTTTGGTCTCACTATATGTGAATCTAGAATCCTGTGTAATTTCTACTTATTTAAAAAAAAACATCCTTATATAGAGTTTTGTGTATTTCATTTTAAAGTTTCTCATGTCAAAAAATCTTCATAAATATGGTTTTACTATAAGGGCACTGAAATCTATTTGATTCTCTTTCTGTGGTTGAGATTGCTTTCAATTTCTTTTAAAGAAATGGACAGAGAAAAGTGAACAAGATACAAGACTTAAGATTTACAAGTGATAATGGATTAGTAGTTTAATTAGTAGGACAATTGACAACATTCCAATTAGATCTAGAGTGGTTGACAGGTTGGTACCCAGGAGAATTTACTGATGTTGACCACTGTACTACCTATGCAGACCATAGAGGATGCTGGGTAAGGAATATGGGACTCTATTATTTTGAAACTCCTTTGTATTATTTCAAAATAATTTGTAAAAAAACAGGTCAGATACAAATCTTAAACTTACAATAACTTCTTTATTAATATGTTAAAATGTATTGTGAGGGAAGTACAGATGATTGTGATCACATGTTCAACTTTTTCTCGGTGAAGTGTTCTTTGTTTTTCTAGAATCTTCAGTATGTTGTGACTTTCATGAAATACTATTCACATGTCCATGACCCTTTGTATTTTGTCCTTCAAAAGAAATAGCACAAACATGGCTTTAATTAATTACCAAAGGATCCATGATCCTAAGAGGGTTCAAGATAACTATAAATTTAATCAGGTATTGTCGTTTATCAAAGACAACATCATCCTAAATTCCATATATAAACTAACATAAACTACTAACTTTAAAATTAGCATATAACAAAGTACACTAACCAATAAAGCTATTTTAAATTTAGGATATTATGATTTGAGTTACTTTAGTATTTCCCAGTGATTCATGGGCTTTATTAAGAATAAAATGATCATTTTAATCCCTTAAATTAGTATGTATTTACTTTGTTCTATCCTGCCTCTTATAAGAGAAATGAAAGATGAGAAGATAAATTATAGTGAAGACAGGAAATTATCTAATGGAATTCTCAATTGATAAAATATTACTTAAACAAGATTTTGCCACAGGTGACATCGAAGAGTTAGAGAGTTCTTGAGTGAGGGTTCGTCTTGAGGCAGACTTGGCTTTCAGGAGTAGAGAGCTTCAGTCTATAAATTGTATTTCTTCCCTTTGTAGATCAGGGTGACAAGAATAGTCTTCTAATGAATCAGGAAGTATTGACGCTGCAAGAAATGCTGAACAGCCTGGACTTCAAGAGAAAGGTAAGTGGAGAATTTGAATGTGGTCATTTGCCCACTTTTCTCCTTTTCCTAAATCTAATCCTACTGAAAACAAGCAAGTTCTTAGACATGTTCAATTCCATTAACATGAATCAGTAAATCCCAATGAGGTTTCTAAGACACATACTTTGCTGTTAGACATGTTTCCTTTAATAACATTGCAAAGCCAAACCTCTCTGGACACTTATTTTGTTTATGTGATACATAGCTATACTGTAGCTATCATAAATTTCAAAAAGGAAATTTTGCTCAGTTGTGGGTTGTTGGATTTGTTTGTTTGTTTGTTTGGTTTTTTTTTTACTGTTTCAGACATAGCTATTTTAGGGGCTATTCTTAATGTTAAGAAAGGGTTATACTTCACACAAATAAAAAATTACTTTATGACTATTACACTTTTATTGGAAGAAATAGTGTTCTAGTTTCACTTTTGAGAAATGACAAATTCTTAGATTTCAGAATAGCTCATTTGCAACTGAATATATTAAATCTAACCTCTTCCCAAAGAGAGGAAGAATTGTTTTATTTTGTCTGTATTTGGTTCAATGAGATATTTTTAAAAAGGGAAATATCTCTATTTTAATTTTTAACTCAGTGAAGGTAAATGAAATTGATATTTAACCAATAACTGATAAATCAATTGATAAAATGTTACTTAAACAAGATTTTGCCACATATATAAAGTTATAAAAGTATAAAAGTTATTTTTTCCCTACAATTAATTATAGGCAGGTACAAATTGTTTTATAAGAACACAATAAGAAGCCAGGTGCCAGTGGCTCATGCCTGTAATCCTAGCTACTAACGAGGCTCAGATCTGAGGATCACAGTTCAAAGCAAGACTGCAAGACAACCCGTGAAACTCTTATCTCCAATAAACCACCAGAAGACCAGAAGTGGCACTGTAGCTCAAGTGGTAAAGCACTAGCCTTAAGCTGAAGAGCTGAGGGACAGCACCCAGGCCCAGAGTTCAAGATGACCAACCAAAAAGCAAACAAACAAAAAAACCCACAGTAGTTACTCCAGGAGAAAACTTAATGTTTTATGCATAATGTGTGATATATATGTTGCTTTATCTTAGAAATAAGATTTTAAGGACAAAAGGAACCTTGGAAACAATTCAGTTCATCTCCTGATTGTACAGATAAGATGATCAATTTTCAGTGAGGCTAAATCATTTGCCCACATTCACATAGCCATGGCAAAGCCAGAAAGAAATGCTCATCTTCTAATACTTTCATCTCTGAAAGTTAGGCTTTTCTACTATGCCTCCCTAAATCCAAATAAAGTTCTAATAAAAATTAACACAAATTCTGGCACCAGTGGCTCATGCCTGTAATCCTAGCTATTCAGAAGGCTGAGATTTGAGGATCATGATTTGAAGCCAGCCTGGGAAGGAAAGTCTGTGAGACTCTCATCTCCAATTAACCACCAGAAAACCTGCAGTGGCTCTGTGGCTCAAGTGGTAGAGTTCTAGCCTTGAGTGAAAAAGCTCAGGGACAAAGCCCAGGCCCTGGCTTCAAGCCCTATGACTGAGCAAAAAAAAAAATTAACAGATGATTAAATTTTTAGTCAGTACATTCACAATAAATGAATAATCATATTTTAGAAAAACTAAGTTACACTTGTAAACATTCTTTAAATATGTGGCATTATGACTACAAGACACACTCTTGTAACAGAAATGACCAATTCTGCATACTAACACTGAAAATGTATTATGAGAATGTGAAACTCTGGCCATTCTTCTTTCTTCATATCATCATCTAATTGCAATAATACAATTGAAAAGTCAGTGCATGGCAAAAAGAAGCAAAATATTTGCTCAAATGGCTGTTGCTTTGGCAAATCTCTTTCATGCCTCATCTTTGTTTGTAGGAAGCTCTCAGTAAGATGACCCAAATAGTCAATGAAACAGACTTGTTGATGAACAGCATGCTGATTGAAGAGTTGCAGGACTGGAAAAGGAGGCAGCAGATTGCCTGCATTGGAGGTCCACTCCATAATGGGCTGGACCAACTTCAAAACTGGTAAAGTGAATTGACTTTAGTTTCTAGAGAAAACCACAGGAAGTTACACACACACACACACACCCTTTACACACACACACACACACACCACACACACACATACACACCACACACACACACACACACACACCCTTTACTATCTCTCAGCCAGAAAATACAAATTTACCAGAAGCTTCCCGATGGCATACTAGAAGATAGTTAGACATAGAGATAGAAAATTATTTTTTTGTCAGACCTGGAGCTCAAATTCTGGGTTTGGGTGCTGACCCTGAGCTCCCTTTTGTTAAAACTAGTGCTCTACCACTTGAACCACAATGCCACTTCCAGCTTTTTCTGTGATTAATTGGAGACTTTGTTGCGCAGGCTGGCTTTGTACTGTGATCTTCCCATCCCAGCTTCCTGAGTGGCTAGGATTACAAATGTGAGCCACTGGCACCCAGTGGAGATTTTCTTGGGGAGGAAAATGAAGTATTTTAAGAACACATAAAAGTTACTTAATTTTAACATACAAGCTATCATTCTTGAAACACTCAAATGGAATGTCGAGCACTATTTTCTTTAGCAATCACTTTCTTTAAGGATACAATGAACACTTATTTCAAAATCTTGAAAATAGAGGTATCTTAATTTTAAGTATCTATCTTAAGATACCAGAGCTAAACATTAGTTTTATATTTTCAACAGACATTTATTTTGTTAAGGATGTTGATCAAAGGATGCAACACTTCCACTGAAAGAAGGAGTAATTTCAAGAGATCGGTTTATTTAACAGTGACTGCAGTTGACAATCTCATATAGTTGAACATTAGTTTTTTTAAAAGTAGATTTTACATGTTCATACCAAAAATAAGATAGAATAAAATAAAAACAACTATCGAGGTAATTCATGTTATTTAGTTTTGATTTAGCTGTCCCATTATGCATAAATATAGTGAAACATCATGCTGTGTACTTCAAATTTCAGTTGTCAATTTAAAAACTTTTAGCTGTGTGCTGGTGGTTCATGCCTATAATCCTAGCTGAGATTTAAAGATCATGATTTGAAGCTAACTTTGGCAGATTGGAGCTGTGGTTCCAGTAGTGAACTGCTAGCCTTGAGCCTCTGGACCGGAAAAAAAGAAATTTATAAATTTTAGCATACATTGAATCCCTTATTTTGTATACACAAGCAATTACATTATAAGATACAAC
This sequence comes from Dipodomys ordii, assembly GCF_000151885.1. Classification (NCBI taxonomy): domain Eukaryota; kingdom Metazoa; phylum Chordata; class Mammalia; order Rodentia; family Heteromyidae; genus Dipodomys; species Dipodomys ordii. Next base: position 37,295,087 of record NW_012267221.1, on the reverse strand, counting down.
TCCATTAGAAGATAAAACTGTTTCTGAGGGGCTTCTACCTTATAAATAGTCAGTAAAACCATTTCATTGAATGAACACTTGGAAAATAAAAGAACAAAATATTCAGCTAAAATGTAAGGTTGCACCTTTTTTTCAATATTGAGGATTGAAGTTTGTCCCTTGCTCTACCAGTTGAGTCACACCTCCATTTTTCTGGCTTATAAGTGTGGTTTTTGTTGCTGTTGTTGTTGCTTTTGCAAGAGCTAGCTTTGGACTTTAATCCTCCTACCTCCACCTTGTGAATAAATGAGATTACAGGCATGTGCTACCACATCTTAGAATTGCCTCCTAAAAGAAAATTTTAATACAAAAAAAAATCACACAGTAAATTGTGACTCTCATTAAAATCTCTGTCTGACCAGGCATGCTTATAAAGTAAGGAGTGTGTAAACCAAGCTCAGAGACACAAATGGCACATGTTTTCCCACATATGCAGAAGCTAGATCCAAAATAAACTGGGAAAATGATCAATTATACAGGATTCTAGGCATTCATACAGTGAGACCAAAAGATGATACTCTAAGGGGAGGAACACAAAGGCTCATTGTCTCTGATCATATAACGCAATTCTGATCAAAATGAAAAGAAAATAAATAAGAGTAAGTAGTAGGGCTCATTCAAAAACATACCAATTTTCTATGATATTGGAGGTATTTGATTCTCCAATCCCACTATATTATTATGAAAACAATATAAACAATAAAGAATTTTTAAAATAATGGTATTCAGACAAAAAACTGGCAGAGACTGGGCAATTCTTTCCATAGCACTTTATGTATAATACATTACATAGAAAGACTTGTGTTGTGCCCACTGGACTTCTGGACTGAAATGAAGTGTTCTCTCCCACGGGTCATTGGAAACTCTTTACCTATTTCAGCCTTTCTTAGTTTTCCCTATTCTTCTGATTCAAGCCACCACTTTCATTTTTGAGATGAGATCACCACCTAAATAAGAGAACTATATGCATTGCTAATACTGTGTAATTTTGCCAGAAAAATAATTGGTCATTTCTAATGCTTAGAACTTAGAACTTGTACACAAACACATGTATGTACATACACAAACACATATATTTGTGTAAGAGGGAGCCAGTTTTACTTTTTTTCACTATTCTTACACATAACATTCTTCATTTTATGTTTCTGCAGTCTTAAATTTGCTTATTTTCTTTTTAGTGAATGTCATATATGCATAGCAGGCTTAAACAAATGCCAATTAAAAGGTATTTGATTCTAGATATTGACAAAATTTCATACATGATATCTGTAATTGAAAGTATAAATTAGAAAATTGAGGCAAAAAAGAAAATTGAAAATGTTTTCACATATATAATGCATATTTAAGAAGGAATAGATTAGGAAAATAATAAAGACCTGTCACTAACCTTAATTGGAATTAAGTGATTCAATAACTACTTTAAAAATTGCTTAATAAGTTACCACTTGTGAAACATGAATAGTTATTAAAATGTTCAATCATTAAGTGGAAATGCTCTCATTTTCTGTTCAATAGCTTTACTCTATTGGCAGAAAGTCTTTTCCAACTCAGAAGGCAATTGGAGAAATTAGAAGAGCAATCTACCAAGATGACATATGAAGGTGATCCCATCCCAGTGCAAAGAATACACCTTCTGGAAAGAGTCACCTTCCTGATCTACAACCTTTTCAAGAAGTAAGTGAAGTGTTGATCAATGTCATTGTTGATCTCTGTGGCATCCTCAGCTGCCTGAAGTTCTGATGTTTTAAGTAAGGAGTGGCAGACAAGCACTGAACAATGAGTTTCAGGAAGAAATGAATATAACCCTAAGAAAGTTCCAGAAACCACATTTCTACTCCCTATGACTCCCCCGCCCCCCACCCCCACAAAGCTTCTCCTACCAGCTGACTCCTTTTTCCATGGACTCACCCCCCATATCACCCACTTTACATTTTAGCAAAGATTTCAAGGGTTTCTTCTTAGGTGCATATCAGGAAATGAAGTGAGGAGACACTATGTGCTTAGAATTCTGCTCACTGATGAAAACAACACTGCTACGTAACAGAAACCCTAACATTCAATCCAGAAATAACATAAAATTAACTGTATGTTTAATATGATAGAGATGGATCTTTACTAATGACTCAATTTATTATTGGTTGTTGCTGCTTAGGGACAATCTTCAGGCATTTTCCTGCCTTCTTATAATGATTTATGGGAAGCTGTTGGAAAAACTGGAGTTCAGTAGGAGGTTGAACATCTTCTAGGTGTAGAAAAATTGGACGTTAGTAGACAATAGTATCCTGTTTCTCTGTAGTTTGCAGTTGGTCTATTCTCAAATAACATGCTTTGTTTCCTTTTCATCTAGTTCATTTGTGGTTGAACGACAGCCCTGCATGCCAACCCACCCTCAGAGGCCAATGGTACTTAAAACCCTCATTCAGTTCACTGTAAAACTGAGGTAGGCATACCACATCCTATTGCTTCATGCCCATGAAGCCCCAGCTAATGTGCTTTACATTCAGCTATATTTTTTAGTGAGCACATGCTGTTGGCTCAGCACTGAGCTTTGATAAATTCCTGAAAAACACAGCCCTGCTTGTCAAGAGCTTGACAGTGTGTGGGATATTAATGAGGACACGAGGGATATTAGCATGAAAGTGTGTGATTAATTGCTGAAAAAGCTAACTTTAGAGAGGACTGGAGAGAAGAAGGGGAGCATTGCAGGAGAGTAAGCCTGAAGAATTAATGGCTTTGGATCCTGTTTTATAATAGTATGGGACCAGGGAGGGATAGAATAGAGAAGACAGATGGAGAACAGATTGTGGAAGTGTTGAATATCTTGTCCAAGAAATGTAGTAGCACATTCTTCCCATGATTTCCCAGGAACTGGCTTATTGTATTTTCACACACCGAACACCACAGTTTTCAGTATATTTCTTACTGTGCACCTGACTTAAAGACATAAGGTTTTGTGTTACTTTTTCTTTGTTTTAAATATGCATTTCCATTAGCATGAACAATCAAAACTACATTTTTCCTAACAATACTTAAAAGTTTAAGCTTGTTCAAAGATGTGGATAGTACCTTCAGACAGGAGGCATGTCTCAATAACAGAGTGCCAGCCATGGGCAAACAAAGCCACATCAAGAGCACAAGGCCAAGTTCAAGCCTCAGAAGTTCAAGGAGAAGGAGGCAGTATCAATAAGGGGAATCAGGAAAGAGAGGCAGCAGATATTTCTACCTTTTCTCAAGGCACCTTCATCAATGATATACTAAACTTAAGATGCCTGTCGACCAAAAAGGGAAACCAAAATTCTGAGTAATAAAAGTCTTTGAATAGGTACCACCTTGTATGTTTGTGGTGACTGTCAGGGGTATAAACCATTAATTAGACTCTTGTATGAGGATCCTGTCTTCTTAGTGCTGAGTGTTCCTCATCTGTCTGAACTGTTTCCTCACTATCTTGCAGATGATCTATTATTTACTATGCAAGAGTTTCCTGAAAAACCTTTTCTACCATAGCCGTGCATCTTCCTATGTCAAAGGGAGAGATGGAACTCTTACAGCCCAGCACAACCTTACTGCAGCAGGGTAGAAAGGAAGCTGTGGCTACACATCATCTTCATCAAGGACTGTTTACTCCACATACCTCAAACCCTGAAATCAATCTTGTGCTTTGTAGAGGATATTTAAGGAATCTATGCAAGATTCCACCTATGCTTTGGTTTGAGCTATCTGTGGTCTATTATTTTAGGTCCCTAAGGCTGATGAGTTTTTGACATTCTCTCTGTATTCCATCTGTTCTTTAATTTATGTAAGTCATGTCCACATTTCTCCTTTCCCCAGTCTTTGCTATAGCAGTTTCCAGGTAACTGAGTCTATACTGAATATGTATGAGGAGTTCAATATATGTTAAGTGGATGAGTAAGGTCTGGGGTGAATGTGTTAGTAAACAAATGAGTAATCACATCTGCAGTGGCACTGAACCCACAGATAGACTCTAAGGAGGTCAGGAGAGCAAAAGAATAGAGGAGGGTTGGCATCCAAGGGAATTAAAGAAATTCTCATCTGAAACTTAATCACTTGGTTGTTTGAAGACCTTTTATAGTTATGAACATTTTTTTGCTGTTCCTTAAAAATACTGTATATGCTTAGACATTTCAAATATTATTGAACTTGAATTTCCCATATTCATTTCAGAGACCAGGTCCTTCTCAATATTTTCACCACAAAACACCATTGAAGTTTACAAAATGTACTTTTACAATATTAATCTAATATGGAATAAATAGGCTTGTGAGGAATATTTCTTGTATCTATACATTTCACTCAGATTTAGACTTTAGGTGAAATAAAGAGCTGATTGAGCCTGTATATTAACTAGCATACATCAACTGAAGGACTATGCAAACATTTTTCAAATATATGTCAATAATATTTAGTGGTTGATGTCAACATTAGTACTAATAGACTAAAGAAGAATCATGTATTAAAAGCACATCAACATATAACTGCACATAATATAAGTTAAATTTATATGTACATGCCATAAATATATTTCTTTTTTATCTTTTTTTCTTTTTGGTCAGTCATGGGGCTTGAACTCTGGGCTTGGGCGGTATCCCTGCACTCTTCAGCTCAAGGCATGCGCTCTACCGCTTGAGCCACAGCACCACTTCCGGTTTTCTAATGGTTTTTGGAGATAAGAGTTGCACGGACTTTCCTACCCGGGCTGGCTTTGAATGCGATCCTCAGATCTCAGCCTCCTGAGTAGCTAGGATTACAGGCGTGAGCCACGGGCACCTGACTAAATATATTTCTTTAAATTTCAAAAATCCTTTTGACAGTTTTAACTTTGATTCTTTATTGTTTCTTTCCAGACTTCTAATTAAATTGCCAGAACTAAACTATCAGGTAAAGGTTAAAGCATCAATTGACAAGTAAGTTTTCTAATTTCATTTAAAAATGTAGCAATGTAACATTTTTAAATAAAATGTTCTTATTTCATACAATAATTTTGAACTTTCAGATTTACTTCTCTAACTTTCCATATCAATATCTTCAAATATTTGATTTAGAGTTTAAACACTTAACAGAAGTTAAGACTTAATTCTTAAAAATTTATTCTAATAACTTAAAAGGGAATTCTAAACAATATCCTATAAAGTGTCCTAGAAATTTTGACTTGATCTATTAAATAGCTCATTTTAAAGAATCTTCTTGTTTTTACAGGAATGTTTCCACTCTAAGGTAAAATACTAATTTTGTAGAATTTTTTGTTACTCTCAAAAGCAATATTGTACCTGAGACCATATAAATAGCTAAGGTTTCTCCCTAGCAACCGAAGATTTGTCCTTTGTGGAACTCATGTCAAAGCAATGTCTATTGAAGAATCTTCCAATGGGAGCCTCTCAGTGGAATTTAGGCATTTGGTAAGTTTGGCAGTAAAGTTACATAGGCTAATAATCAGTATTTTATTGTGTTTCACAGGTGAGATTAAAGGCTATCGTGAGAAGTAAAACATGCCATCACTGAAACAATAGAAAGGACACTGAAATTATTTTGAAAGTTTTATTGAATAATTCTTTTAAATTTTAATTTTTTATATTTTATTAGAAACAATGTTTTTATTATCACCAATTGGTGAGTTTCTTTTTTAAAAGAATTTTATTGTAAAGGTGATGTACAGAGGGGTTATAGTTACATAAATCTGGTAATGAGTACATTTCCTTTTGAACAGTGTCACCCACTCCCTTGTTTTCTTTCGATTTTTCACCTCCCATTTCTCCTCCCCCAAAAGTTGTATAGTTAATTTCCAAAATCGTCTAGTGATATCATTGCTGAATTGGTTCACCCTTTGTCCTATGTTTCTGTGCTTCCTATTCCCTACCCCAAATCAGATAAACTTATATACAAGACAAAGGGCATAGAAATCAAATACGGCAACAAAAGGGAATAAAGCAAAGAAAAAAGGAAAGAAAGAAGAAAAAAGGAACCATAAACAGTACAATAAAAAAAAAACTCGCCCCAGAAATGAACCCACAGACCTATAGTCACCTAACCTTCAATAAGGGAGCTAAAAATATAGAATGGAAGAAAGACAGCCTCTTCAGTAAATGGTGCTGGCAAAATTGGCTAAACACCTGTAGAAAACTAAAGCTAGATCCTTATGTATCACTCTGCACCAGAATCAATTCCAGATTGATCAAAGACCTTGAAGTCAAAGTAGACACCCTGAAAGCATTACAGGAAGGAATAGGAGAAACTCTAGGGCTCCTTGGCACAGTCTGAAATTTTCTTAATAAGGACCCAGAAACACAGCAAATCAAAAAAAGATTGGACAAATGAGTTTGCATGAAACTGCAGAGTTTCTGCGTGGCAAAGGACATAGCTAGTAAGATCAATAGAAAGCCTACAGATTGGGAGATCTTCACTAGCCATGCAATGGACAAGGGTCTCATATCTAAAATATACTTAGAACTCAAACAACAAATCCTCAAAGTAACAACTGCCCATTAATAAGTGGGCTAAAGATTTAAAGAGAAACTTCTCTGAAGAGTAAATAAGAATGGCCAATGGACACATGAAGAAGTGCTCAAGTTCTCTAGCAATAAAAGAAATGCAAATCAAAACAACATTGAGTTCCACCTCACCCCAATTAGAATGGCTATAATCAAGAACTCTAATAACAACAGATGCTGGAAGGGATGTGGACAGAAGGGAACCCTACTGCATTGTTGGTGGGAGTGTAAACTTTGGAAAGCAGTATGAGGTTCCTCAAAAGACTACACATAGAGCTCCCCTATAACCCAGCAATCCCACTTTTGGACATTTACACAAATGATCACAAACAAGGCTATACTAAAGCTACCAGCACAACTATGTTTATAACAGCATTATTTACCATAGCTAAGATATGGAAGCAACCCAGATGCCCCTCTGTAGATGAATGTATCAAGAAAATGTGGTATATGCCTCCATCAGAAAGAATGGCATTGCCCCATTTGTTAGGAAATGGAAAGACTTGAAAAAATTACATTAAATAAAGTAAGCCAGACCCAAAGGAACATAGGTCCCATGGTTCCCTTATTTGCAATAACTATTATAAGTCTAGGACAAGCAGAAAAGGTCAAAAGCTATGTACATATGACCATATAAGATGATGTTAAGTGACATGAACTCCAAATAGGGACACAAGTGGTTTTTTTCTTTTTTGGTATTGTGTTTAACATATTTAAAATGTACTCTGTGATTTTTTTGTTTCTCTTGTATGTTCTTCCCCTGCAGTATAACCCCTGTATTTGATATACAGTATAAACACTGTATTTGATGTTGGTGCCCTGCAACTTGTGTATACATTTTTCTAATTTGGGGAGGGGAAGGGAAATAAGGATAAGGCCCACCCATTGTAACAATGAAATGTACAAGACACTATGTTGAAAACAAACTTTACTACTTGATGGGGGGAGGGAAGAGTTGGGAAGGTAGGGAGGGAAGGGATGGTAGGGGAAAAACAAAGGAGGAGGTAACAATGCTTGATAAGAAATGTACTCATTACCTTATTCATGTAACTGTAATGCCTCTGTACAGTATATTTACAATAAAAAACCATAAAAAATTTTAAAATTTAAAAAACCTCTTGCTTCCATTTCTTGGAGTTCATTTTGATAAACACCATTTTATATAATCATGTGCACATAGTCATTGAACCTTTGTGATCCTCTCCTAAGAATATCCTCCTTTGGTCACACTATGTGAAAGTTTAGAGTGCTGTTTAATTAATCATGTCTAAGAGTCTTTTATTATCCATTGAACTTACTTGTAGATTTGCAGGAGCATTCTAATTATTACAAATGAGGGAAAACATGCGTCCTATGTTTCTTCATGTCTGGCTTACTTTGCTGCATATAATTTACTCCAAGTCTTTCCATTTCCTTATGAATGAGGCAATGTCATTTTTTTTCTGATGGAAGAATAGAATTCCATTGTGTATGTATACCACATTTTTTTGTTCCATTCATCCCGCGAAGCATCTGGGTCGATTCCATATTTAGCTATGGTACACAATGCTGCAATGGACATGGTTTTGCTAGTGTCTTTAATGTGGCCTGATTTGTAGTCATTTGGGATTGCTGAGTCATAGGGAAGCTCTATGTTTAGTATTTTGAGCAACTCTACCATACTGGTTGAACAAGCTTACATTCTTACCAACAGTGTAGTAGTGTTCCCTTTTGGCTACATCCCCTCCAGTTAGTTTTCTTGATAATGGGGTAAGGTGGAACCTCAGTGTTGTTTTGATTTGTACTTCTTTTATGTCCAGAGATATTGAACATCTCTTTGTGAAGAACTCTGAACTTTAATTCAGTCTGAGTTCTTAACAATAGTGATCTAATCTAAGTCTATGTAGTGTTGGTCAATACACTTGGATAATCTGTCTCAAAATGAAAGAGCAATCTTGGTTTCATGTTTTAAAATCTGCCCAAGAAGCTATATCCAGTAACAACATGTATGGCTGAAAGCAGTCTCATTTTAGAACAGCTTGGGCAAATAGCATATTCCTAGGTATGCTTTATTGACATGTCTAGAAAGTTCTGACCCAACTTCATCCTGTTGCTGCTTGTGTTTACCACTTCCTCTTGACCTAGAGTTCTCTTCCTGTCTTCTTTCTAATTCTTTGTACGTTTTTAGATTCCTAAAGGGCCTACTGGTTTTCTTGCCACAAACATGTTACTACTCTGGTTTACTGGCATTTAGTAGAACATGGTCTGAATATTAAGGTAACAGCTCTATAAAGTCTATTTTCTGAAAGATATAATTTTGGTTAACAGAACTATATCTGCCTATACAAACTTATGCCAGCCTTTTGTTTTTTATTTGGTTTATAGTACTTATTTATGTTGAATCCTAGCTAAGCAGTAAAGTCAGGTTCCAATGAGTTTAGAAGATATCTGAGTTACTGTTCTAGAAATCAAAAATATGACCAAGAAAGTGATAACAATAGCAAATGATGCTTCTCCAGCTAAACCCTGTTGTCTTCTTTTCCAAAGCAACCGAAGGAAATGAAGTCCAGTGCTGGAAATAAAGGAAATGAGGTAGGAAATACTTCCTTCTCAAGAATTCTTCCAGAAATTGAATCCTGTAATACTTTATTCTTACAAAGATCTTAAGCTGCTTCATTTATGTAAAACCAAGTCCATGTTTCTTTAATTAAAAACATAAAGTTTAATGACTGTAGACAATATGCAACAATTATTAAAGGATAACATTAAAATAGCGTATCATAACAATTATTAAAGGATAACATTAAAATAGCGTATCATAATACCCTCCAAAAGAAACATTTTTAAGCTTTTGGTACTTTATCATCAATGTTTTACTTATGTATGATTATTTTAAAAACATATCACATGCATTGTTTTGTAGCCTTTTGTTTGACATAGCAATTCATGTTGAATAGCTTTCTATGACTTTACTCCTAATTTATCCATAGCTTTGTTCTTAATAATTTATTTGTATTATATTGTATTTTATAAATATGTCACACATTTCTTTATCCAGCCCTCCAGAATAGTAAAATATCTTAAAAAGCCCTGACTTTCCCTTGGACGAAGGGCAAAAGTAAAAAGTAATAAACTATTAAGTAAAAATCACTGATGAAAAAAATCCTACTAATTCACTGTATCAATTACCTTGTACTCTACCATGTGTGTTTCACCAGAAGAATAAAGTAACAAACTGATGCAGTCTGACTACTCATATATGAGTCAGTAGGTTACAGAGTGGTCAAACATTGAATTGAAACTGACCTTGAAAACCACCTATTGATTTGGGACATTTTCTAGATGATCTGCATGCCTATTTATATATTTGGAAGTAGAAAACCTGGGCTTGGGCAGTGACTCAAATGTGATCTTTGGCAAATGATTTGATGGAAAAATGTTGCTTTTTTTCCTTTAAGAGACCAAGAAATGGGCTGGGAAGGTGGCTCAGTGGTAGAGCGCTTGCCTTGCATGCTCGAGGCCCTGGGTTTGATTCCTCAGCACCACATAAGCAAAAAGAAAAAAGCCGGAAGTGGCGCTGTGGCTCAAGTGGTAGAGTGCTAGCCTTGAGCTGAAGAGCTGAGGGACAGCGCCCAGGCCCAGAGTTCAGGCCCCATGACCAGACCCCCCCAAAAAAAAAAGAGACCAAGAAATAATAATGTTCCATATTTAGATATAGTATATGTACGACAACCTACATAATGCAGTTATACAGCTTTGAGGTTCATTTCCGGTGCAGTCTGTATGGATCCAATCTTCTGGCTTTACAATCACAGCTGCTAGGAATACACAATTTTTAATTATTTGGAAAAAAGCACATTGTAAATAAAAAATTGTAAGTAGATAGAATAAATTCGAGACACCTAATGTACAGCATGTTGATTGTAGTTAATGATGACATATTATGGTCTTAAAATTGCTAAAACAGTGAATGATGTGATCATAAAAACGATGACTATATGAAATAATGTATATGTTAGCTAGTGTTAGTATTACGCAAGGTATATAGATTTCAAAGTAAGTTGATGTAAATATATATAGTAAATATGCATATACAGCACAGTATGATTATATTATGCATACATTGTATGTATGCATGCTAATATGCATAATATAAAATGCACATAGTAGATATAGTATGGTAAATAAATACATATAGTTTAATCTATCCATTTAAAAATTAATAGTCATGTGTCTCAGGTTGCCTAAGTTTGAATAGCAAACACACTCAAAAAAATTAAGGAAATACTAAAATGGAAAATAAATAAATCTAGCATCTAACTAACATCTAACTAACAACTTCGAATCTGTCACACCCCCACAAAACCACAGGATCTATCATAAAAAGGTTTCATGTCCTGCCATTCTCCCTTCTCAGAATTCTTCATTCCATAGATGTATGTTTAAAAACATTACATTTACCAATTATCATTGCCCCACCAAAGATAAGCTGCTTTTCTTCCTCAACAGAACTGATACTTATGATAAAACCCCACGCAAGTTTATTTTCCCAAAGATATCATATGTCAGAGCTCTTGAGTTTTAAGTTGTTCTACTGACATAGATAATTGAAAAATTCTTTTCCCTACTGAAAAATTATCACATTCTAGATAAAAGTTTTATACATCTCACTGGAATCTTGACCAACATTGTCATTTAATTTACGCCTGTGAATATTATTATTATGTATGAGTTTGAATGAACTAAACATAATTATTCTGAACTTGTGCACATAAAACTACAAAAATCCAACGGGAATATATCTGAATGCAACACTGGCAGTATATTATCATCTTAATAAAAAAATAAATAAAATCAAAACCTTTATTTGGATTTCTCTAGAGACAGAAATCTAAGTAAATCATCTCCCACTACAGAAAAAAGACACTTGTTAATACTGTCTAGTTATATTGCATTGAATTTATTTCTTGATAACAAAATCACTCAGTTATAGAACATCTTTGTTTCTTTTTGTTTGCGGGGTGGGGGGAGGTGTCAGGTTTGCTAAAGCAGGTTTATTGCATATTAAGCTATTCTTTGAGCTCCCCCTATTGATAGAATTCTAGTATGACTTCCATTTTTCAGACTTTAAGCTGTTGTATGTGTTATAGAAGCAGTTGACTGTTCACAAAACAAGCAGATTAGCCAGACATTACAGGCTTGGCTGATTTGTAAGGATAACCAAAGGAAAGTCAGGAAAAAGTGGAAGAAAGCTGGAATGAGTCAGTTCACAAATCCATGAGGCTGGAATTGTGGAAACAAATTTCAAGGAACAGAAGGTTACTGCTCCTTTGTCAGCTCCTTTAGCGGGTGTACACAGCCTGGCAAGAATTCACTTAATAAATCTTCATGGCCTTTATGATACACTGGGAACTGTCTTAAGATCTTCCCGAATGTTGACTTATCTAACTTTTACTGTAACTCTATGAAGTAGAGTTACATACTTCTTCAGTTAAGGTAAACAGGCACAGAGTGGTCATACAGGTTACACACGGATTTAGTGACAGGACCAAGATTCAAACATTTGAACCGTGGTAGTCTGGCTCTTCCATCCCTCTGCTATGCTAATTCCAGGATCACAAAACTACTGGAGTTTGAACTTTGGGCTTCACGCTTGCTAGGCAAATACTCTACCACTTGAGCCCCACACCCAGCCTACCTGCCCTTTATCTTTGAGGGCTACATCCTACAGATGAGAAAGATACTTGACTTTCATCAACATCATCTGTTGATGGCCACGTAGCTTGATATCATGTTTATACTAATGTGGGCTGTACTGCCATACACATAGATGTACAAATAATCTGGAGGTATATCGATTTACATGCCATCAGATATATGCCCAGGAGTTGTACAACATAGGGTAATTCTATCTAATTTTGTTGTTCATTTGTTTTGTGCTGGTACTATGCCTCACATTCTCCCTTAGCTTTTTCCACTCATTTTCCACTCAGGGCTGGCACCCTACCACTTGGGCCATACCTCCACTTCTATAACTTCCATACTGACTTCCATAGTGGCTGGCTGCACTAATTTACATTCCTACTAACAGAGTATATGGGTCTCTTCACCCACATCCTCATCAGCCTTTGTTATTTTCTTGCTGATAGCCATGATCAGCAAACTACCATTGTGAAATAGTTACTTTAACCTTAAATGATTCAATGCAATCCCCATAAAAATTTCAATGAAATTCTTTATATAAATAGAAAATACAATCTTAAAATTAATATGGAAGCATAAAAGACACTGGATAGCATAAGCAATTCTAAGCAAAGAGAGCAATGCTGGAGGGTATTTACAGTACCTGATTTCAAATTATACTACAAAGCCATAGTAATAACAAAAAAAAATCCAGCATGTTATTGACATAAAAACAGAGATGTAGGCCAACAGAATAGAAAATCCAGAAATAAATCCATGAAGGGAGAGTCACGTGATTATCAACAAAGATGCCTTGAACACAAACTAGGAAAAGGCAGCCTCTTCAACAAATGGTACTAGAGACTGCCTTATCCACATGTAGAAAACGGAACCGAAACTCCTCTTTCTTCCTCTGTACAAAAATAAATTCAAAATGGATTTTCATAAGGTCTGAAACTTTGAGGTTCCTACAGAAAAATATAGAGGGAAACATTTCAAGATACAGGCATAGGCAAAGACTTCCTACATGGCACTCCAATAGCTCAGAAAACATACAAATATTGACAAATGAGATTGCATCAAATTAAAGATCTTCTACCTAGTGAAGAAAACAACTACCAGAAGGAAGTGATACCTACAGAATAGGAGAAAAATCTTGGCCAGTTTTTCATTTTAAAAAAGGGAATTAGTATCCATAATTATAATAATCTAATTAATAAATGGCCTCATTCATTAAAGATAGATATAAAAAGTAAAAATTGCCAATAAATACTTGAAAATGCTAATATCACTAGTCATTAGAAAAATGCAAATCAAAACTACATTGTGATTCCATCTCAACCCAGTCAGAAGGAAACCATAATAAAGGAAACATAAAAAACAAAAACAAACATAAATTAGTCCATCTATCATGAACAGAAGTATGGATGGTTCTTCGGAAACTAAAAATAGAACTACCATATGATCTTGCTATACCATGTTTGGGTACATATTGAAGGAATGCAAATCAGGGTACAATAAAGAGGCCTCAACATCCATGTTCATTTTAGCACTATTCACAATAGCCAAGGAATGGAATTGGCCTACGTGACCAGCAATAGATGAATGAATAAAGAGCAGTGGAGGGTTGCTGTTGTTTTTTTCAGCCATAAAGCAATTTTGATATATGTACGGAAATGGATGAAACTGGAAGTCATCCTGTTAAGTGAAATAAGACAGACTTGCAAAGACAAGATATAACATGTTTTCTCTTATATAAAAGTTTAGATTTTTAAAAAGATGTGAAGCTGGGCACCATTAACTCACACCTGTATTCCTAGGTACTCAGAAGGCTGAGATCTGAGGATCATAGTTCAAAGCCAGTCCAGGAAGAAAATTTCATGAGACCCTTATCTCCAATTAACCACCAAAAGGCCAGAAGTAGAGCAGTGGCTTAAGTGGTAGAATACTAGCCTTGAGTGAAAAAACTCAGAAACAGCACTAGGCCCTGAGTTCAAGCCCCACAATTGCCACGCGCATGTGCTTACCAACACACACATGCACACACACACACACACACACACACACATACCTGAAATTAGAAGGGTACTTATTTGTAGAAGAGGACATGTGGAAACTCAAGGACAGAGTGAATATAACCAATGTGTACTATATACATGTATGAACATGTGACAATGAAATACATGGATTTGATGGTGGTACTGGGGTTTGAACTCAGCTTCATCTGGCTAAGCAAGTGCTCTAGCATTGATTGTACAAAAAAAAGGGAATATGGGAGATGGAAAGCAAGAAGGAGGGAAGAAGGGGAGGAGAAAAGGAGAGGAGAAGGGAGAGGAGAAGAGAGAGAGAGAGAGAAAGAGACAGAAAGAGCGACAGAGGATGGTATAGCACCTTACTTAAGACAACTGTTGATCCTCATCCTTTTCCCCACCAGCCACATACAGAGAATCCTTTTCAAGGATTCTGGGCATTTTCTTTTCTGACTTCAGGTTCCCAATTACATTTCATGTATTTCCCTCTTACAGAATATTATGTGAACTTTATACTAATACCCACTACCTACTCCCCAACTTTGGATTCCTCAGTTCTACCTTTATGGTTGTAGGAATTCTGGACAGATCTGTATTAAATGATTGAGAATACACCAAGATGCCAGAATAATACCTAAATCTACATTCGGAACTTCCTTAGATTGTAGGCCCTTGTGACTGACTGAGATTAGCCTAGAAAAGACTTACCTGTCTGAGGGTTCCTGGCTTTAGATTTAGGTAAAGAGAGGAAAATTCATGACACATTGTTCCCCAATCTAGAAAATCCAAGCTGGTGCTCAGAGCTGCCTCTTGGACTGGGGAACTGGGGGTTGGTAGCACCTTGATTTGTGAGTCCCTCAGCCTGCTGCAGTTAGCAGTTGTTAGCATTTTTCTTTGGCTGGTACTAGGATTTGAACTTAAGGGCTCCCACGTGCTTGGCTTGATTGCTCACAGCTGACACTATCACTTGTGTTATATTTTTTACAATATGTAACTTTTTTGGAAAACTAAAAAAAGTTGAACCCCACTAATGTTTTATAATGCTAGAAAGTGCAACATGGGGGTAGAGGCTTTAGATTTTGTTTGTGTGTATGTGAGTTTAAGAATTTGTTTTGGAATTTGTCAGCCCTTCTGGAGAGTCATCAGAAATCAAGATTAGCAATCTTTGCTGCTACTGTTTTTCAGGGAAGAGTCACAATGAAAAATGAGTCCATCACGGTGATAGTCTAGTGGCCAGATTTGAAACATCAGACTATACTTGTAAACATTCTCAGGAAATAACCTTTCTCCTGAGGTCCTGATCACGTCCGCTAGAGTGGTTGCTGAAATGTGAAAACTGTTTGAATAAGGAAGCTGGGATTGCAGTCTCTCCATTGTTCTCTGAAAGTTTGCTCTGTCATTAGACTTAACTGATAAAGGACAGTTTTAGTCACAGACTGAGGTGTTAGGTGATTTTGTTTATGTGCTGAAAAGTCATGAAGCACAAAGAAGCTATTAGTAAAGCCTGGGTGACTTGAGTTTCATTTAACAAAATAGCCAAACAGATGTTCTTTCAAGGTTCAGTGTTCTCAAACACACTACTCACTCCCCAACTAGACCAAGCATTTCACATCAAGTTGCTTTCCTTCTAAACTAACTGAATGAGTTGTAGTATAAGAATATGACTAAAAATTCAGTCCTTTTATACTGCAACATCCATTCCATACCCTGATTTTGCAGGTTAATCCTACTTGTCACATTACATTAATTTCTTCATATGCTGAAATTATAGGCTATTTCTTATATAGTGTATTACTTCTCCTGTCTTTGGTTTCCCAGCATTGAACCCTGTGTCCAGCAAAAAATAGGGCTCAGTAACTATTATTAAGTGGATTTTTTGTGTGCCAGTGCTGGGGCTTGAACTTAGGGCCAGGGCACTGTCCCTGAGCATTTTATTTACTGTCATTTTATTTTTCTCAAAATTAGCACACTACCCCTTAAGCCACAGCTCCATTTCTGGCTTTTTGGTAGTGTATTGGAGATGAGTCTACCTGGACTGGCTTTGAGTCATAATCCTCAAATGTAAGCCAAAAGGATGGTTTTCAAAATGCCACACTGTGTTCCATGTGCAACATATATAGATTATGGCTGGTTAAAAAAAAACACAGTATTTTTTTCTCAGAGTTTTTCTTCTAAGTTGTTTCTACAGTCTAGTTTTCCCAAGTGTATAAGACTGAATAGAAGAGTTGAAAGGACTTTTGGGGGGAGCGCTGGTCAGCTGTTTGGCCAATTTTCTAATTTCTTAGCTTATTCAACAGATATTATTCTGTAGAAGTATTACATAGCCAATCAAACTAGGATATTCGCTATCATAAATAAATATCATTAATATGGATATTTTACATCTAATAATAGTTTCAAATGATTAAGATTACATTAAGATATTAATCTTACCCCTGGTTATTATCTATAATATTTTCCTGATCTATGAGGGATGAATCTTGGAACTGTGAAACTGAATAGTGTGACTGGCTTGGCCTGCACTGATAAAATAACTGAGACAGTGACTGATGGCTATGGAAGTTTTGAAAATTATGATGCTCTCTTTTGTCAGAGCTCTTTTTCTCCAGTCATGAATATTGTGTGTCAACTTCCTTGCTGTTTTTTTCCCTAAATAAATATCACAATTGCATCAGAGAATTTTCCAGTAAACAATAGAAATTAGTTTTAAACTCTGCAAAAATTTCTCGTCATCTGTATTTTGTCATATCTAAAGCAAAAATTAATGACCCAAAATTAATGAACAACCCTGTATGTCATTGCTCTGTCTGTGGAATCCTGACTCTCATTCTTTTTCACAGCCTGTATTTGGAAGGTGAACATACAAATGCAACATACAAATGTCAACTCCAAGATCTGATAAAATTATTCACAATGACTAACCATATGTATATTAATTCATCTAAATTATAGAAGCTAGCAAGAGGGAGATTTGAGGCTGTAATTTGGGTTTTCCTTCCCTTAGACTCAGTACAAAATACCTCACATCTAATAACTATAATCTTCCCAACTTATCAATCAGCTTTCTAGCAGACACTAAATGGTTATCTTACAATTTAACTCAGCCCTAATGCTATCAGTCTAGAGATAGTGTCAGACCCTAGGTTAAGGCACAGTCTCAAAGGACTGTCCTCAACCACTTCATGTGCCAATGGCAAGACCCAGCCAGTGATCTGAACTTCTGTCCAATAGGTAATAAATGTGTTCCTCAAGTTCACGTAATTTGCAAGAGACGCTCACAGGACTCAGAGAAATATCTACTTTCTTTCAAAGGCTCTTATGTAGGATAGAAATGGTCAGTCAGCTGGCAGAGATAGCTAAGGCAAGGTCTATGGGAAGGAGCATGGAGCTTATATGTGCTTTCTAGGCCTACCACCCTCCCAGAATCGCCACCTATTCAGCAACCCCACAAATCTCGTCCTTTTGTTTTTTTTTCAGCTGTGGGGCTTGAACTCTGGGCCTGGGCTTTGTCCCTCAGCTCTTCAGCTCAAGGCAAGCACTCTATCACTTAAGCCACAGAGCCACTTCCAGTTTTCTAGTGGTTTATTGAAGATGAGTCTCACAGACTTTCCCAGGCTGGTTTTGAACCGCAATCCTCAGATCTCCTGAGTAGCTAGGATTACAGGCATGAGCCACTGGCTTCCAGCTTTCCTATTGAGTTTTTACAAAAGCTTTACTAAGTTGGAATGATTGATTACACCCTTGCCACTGAGACCAACTCATCCTTCAGCCTCTCTCTCCTCCTCAGAGGTCAGAGAGTAGCCTGAAAGTTCCAGCCCTTTAATCACATGGTTCATTCTTTGGGCATCCATTCTCCATCATGAGGATATCCAGAAGGCCCAAACAGTCACTTCCTCAGAACAAAAGTTGTCCTTAGCCAAGAGATCCCAAAGGATTGGAGAACTGTAAGTTCTATGTCAAGAACCACAGATGAAAGCATTAGAACAAAAGATTCTTCTCGAACTACTGACAAGAATCTTAGATTTCTGTCCTAGGAACTAGAGGCAGAGACTAAATGTTTATTATATCATCATGCTATTGACCTTATTGCAAACAGTGTTTTTTCTTGTCAAACAATGTTTGTTCCAATAATCTCTAAAATGAGTCATATCATTCTAAATTATTATATTTCAGCTACTCTGTCTTTTATTCCATAATCCTATACATATAGTTATTCTATTAAGGGACATTTTTTAGCTTTATAAACAATTCTTCTACAAGCATTCTCCAGTTGATATTATATTTATCTTGTTATTTTGTTTTTAATTATCCTTAAGTAGTTAGTTGTACAAAAGGGTTTCAATTCAACATGTCAGTTTGTTAGTACATCTTGATCAATGCCATGCTCTTAGAGTTTTCTTTATGTCACATTTTAGGTACTGGAGTTTGAACTCAGAACTTTGGACTTGCTAGGCAGGTACTTAGCCACTAGAGCAGACTTCCAGCCCTCGATTCTTCTAAATATTTTTAAATATAAAAGAAATTCTTTGAACCATATAAATATGACAATATTTACATCTATGTATACACATTATGTATACACATAGATGTACATTATAAGTGTGTATACACGTGTGTATACATGTTATAAACAATGTATATTTTATATTTTGCTAAATATTAAAGAATTGTACTAGTTTACCATAGCAGCATGTAAGAATTACTACTTGGTTTAGCTCTAATATTTCTTCTACTCTACTTTCTCTGTTCTCTTTCTAGAACTTCTGGGAGTTTGTTGTTAGAATTTATGTTACCTTTTCCATCCTTACTACTCATTTTTTCTTTTACTTTATTTCCACTCTTTTACTTCCAATCACACTTACCTATTCTTATACTTATTTATTGTTATTTTCTGAATACCTTTTAGTAGCAATCTGTTCTTGTTTCACTGATGTAATTTTTGCTACATAGATGTGTACTTAGGTTAAGAACTTTTCCTAGAGCATTTCAAATATATAAAAAGGTAAGGAGAAAATAAAATTCACCCCCCTTTATTCAGTAAATTATATCACTAGTGATTAACATTCTTTCTACCTTATTTCACCTGTTTTTCTGCTTTAAAGATCATTTTTGTGGTATCTTTAAATTCTAGGTAATTTATATTCATTATCATTGTTGCTTTAGTAAGTATATGTAGAATACGAATTCTTAAACTTTATCACAATACCCTTATCATAAAATATATTTAAAGCATTATTAATAAGAAAGACTATTTCTTGTTGTATTTTAATTTTCTTGACAAAGGCTTTTTATAGTTGGTTTGTGAAAATCAGTATCTAAGCACTATCTACTCATTACAGTTAACTGATTTACTGCTTGTTTGTTAAACAAAAGTAGCCTACTATATATATATATATAACATATATATATTACTGTGTTTTTTAAAACAGTATTTTGCTTTTTTGTACTACTGAAAAAGTAGTTCCTTATTCTTACATTTGTATTTCATGTGGGATCTTATCAAGTATATGACCATCATTAGTCTATAATCAAGAACCTGAATGTATCTGAAAATTCTATTGGTGTGCTGGGTATTGTAGATATAAAGTTGAATATTAGGATCTGGCTACTTTATGGTGAAAACCTTTGGCCAGGTCAGCTTCCTAGGTATTGCTGGTGATTTAAGCTAAACTGTGAGCAATCCAGATATTTCGCAGGCAAGAGTCGAGAGCTTCCCCATAAACATTTGCAAGATCATTCTCTCTTCAGTATGGCACCTCATTCCTGCCCACAGTTTGACCTTGTGCCCATGGTGTGCAAAAAGTATCCATATAAAGCCTCTAGTTTGGACCGAGCACCAGTGACTCACACCTGTAATCCTAGCTAGTCAGGAGGCTGAGATCTGAGGATCACAGTTCAAAGTAAGCCAGAGCAGAAAGTTCGTGAGACTCTTATCTCCAATAAATCACTAGAAAACCAGAAGTGGCTCTGTGGCTCAAGTAGTAGAGCCTTGAGCTGAAGAGCTTAGGGACAATGCCCAAGTCGGGAGTTCAAGCCCCAAGACCGACAACAAAACAAACAAACAAACAAAAATCTCTAGTTCATCTTACTCTAGATTGAATCTTTTGTCCCCTGTGCAGGTCAATGAGGGTGGAGAATCCATTGACCCCTCATTGGTTAGGTTCTTAATGAGCCTCTGTTCACCCTCTTGCAACTCCATAGCCGTATAGCACCTTAGTGATTTTCACCCCCATCACACATTCATCCCTGACTCTCATGTGGAATCTATATTGCCATCTTGCTTGATTAGGAAGTGAATAAAACTTCAGCTGTCACCTTATTAAAGTCTCTGGAGCAGACTTGTGTGTCAAATACCATGTATAACCAGAAGTGAATCTTGCTTTTTTCTGAACAAAATTATGTTACCAGGAGTTATTTTAGTATACCTATAAATGCCTGGCTTATCCTATTAAAATTTGGTAAATCCAACAGACTAATTTTCAAAAATTAGCCTAAGGAACAGCACTGCATTACAACAAGAATATGCTGAAATGTTAGAAGCCAGAAATCATCTTGTTTGGGACACTTGAAATCACTCTGTGAAGATAAAGATTTCTTAAATGCTGTATTATTTTAAAGCAAGAACAGGAGAAATGTTCAATAATAAAAGGTGTTTTGGGAATTTATTTTAAGACCTATTCATTTTTAGAAACAAATTAGCAAGTATGCATTTGTAAAAAAAATAACAATTTACTTCCCCTACAGGGCTGTCATATGGTGACTGAAGAGCTTCATTCCATCACCTTTGAGACACAGATCTGCCTCTATGGCCTCACCATTGATTTGGAGGTAGGTGCTTAAAGGACCATCTGTCTGTTAATAATATTTATCAATAAATTTTTTCAGGGATTGAAAGCTCAGTTGTTTCTGGGTTTTAGTACAATATTCCATGTATTATTTTGTTTTCAAAAAGCAATATGTAAAATGCTCACTAGTTAACATGCGTTTCTGGTTAAATATAAATGAGAAAAACTCATGAGCATTGTGAATTTAATATAGGCTGAATAATTTGTTGCCAACATTGCGTTTTTGCTTGTTTGTTTTCTGGATTATTTTGAGTCATAAATGCTCAGTGGAAAACTTAAAGAGATAGATAAATATTCATACAGTATACTTAAACATAAAATTCAAGTTACATTTACAAATCACTTCAGAGGAATGTTTCTCTGTATGAAGAAAAGTGATAGGAACTGCATTGTCAGTGATAGTTAACCATATATTGATCCTTTCCTAAAGGTCACCATTGCTCAAAGACAGAACACACTTTGGAAATCAAATTGAATGTGATTGCCTGTGAATCTTTTTGGTGGTATTAAACTTTAAATTCCAAGCCTTGTGCTTGCTAGGCAGCACTCTAGCCTTTGAGCCCCACCTCCAGCCCTCACTGTGAGCTTCTTGAAGGAAGGACATAGTGCCTTGTTTGTACACCATTGTCAGTGCACAAAACCCAGCACATAGTAGCAGATGATGCCCAATATGTATTGAATAAACAGATTAGTATATGAGTGAAGGTATACACTTTCACATATCATTAATCCCATTTACAGATTGTTTCAGAATCCTGCTTGTACTTTTCACTGAATATAACCCATTGATAAATTTTTTTGTAGGTTCCTTTCTCATCTTTTGTCCCTAAACCTCTGTTTCCATGAGCTGTTAAGTTCCTCAATTGGGTATTTTACTGTCTACAGGAATCTGATGCATTGCTGGAAAGGGACTATTATAAGTTGATTAGCCTCTCAGCTTAGTCTGTGAAAGCCTGTTGATTTTTCACCAGGTAGAAAACTTCATTACCAATAGCACTAAATTGAGTTCTGTAGCAGTAAGATGAAACAGCTCTAGCTCCTACAACACAATAAAACCCCCAATGTACCAATGTTAATTAGTTGTTAGGTCATAATTTGAATGTACTGATTTATTCCAGAAGTGGATATAACATACAAGGAAGATGGACATAACATACAAGGAGGCTAGTTGCTAAATCAACAAACCTCTGATTAGTCACATTTGAGGCAATATGTGACATAAGGAAGTATTAGATAT
Source organism: Dipodomys ordii (assembly GCF_000151885.1). Lineage (NCBI taxonomy): Eukaryota > Metazoa > Chordata > Mammalia > Rodentia > Heteromyidae > Dipodomys > Dipodomys ordii. Next base: position 37,272,772 of record NW_012267221.1, on the reverse strand, counting down.
TTATGCAGTGTCATGTTTTGGGGCAGCTGCCTGATAGACAGCATCCTAAACTCTTAAAAGAATTCCTGTTCTGTCTTTGCTGTGTTCTGGTTTATATATGCTCAGAAAGTTCTGCTTTCACAATTGTTTTAGCAACCAAGAAACATGGATATTAGGATGGGAAGAATGAAGTGGGCTTGAGATAGCTGAGTGTAACCAATGTAAGGCAGGACCACCCATAATGACTGTTTGTTTTTAAACTAGACCAGTTCATTACCTGTGGTGATGATTTCCAATGTCAGCCAGCTTCCTAACGCTTGGGCATCCATCATTTGGTACAATGTGTCAACCAATGATTCCCAGGTAGAGTTCCTATTCCTGTATTTCTTCTCATTTTTTAAATTTATTGTTAACTCTGTGTGTGTGTGTGTGTGTGTGTGTGTGTGTGTGTGTGTGTGTGTGTGTGTGCATGTGTTTATGGGTGGTTTTGTTTCTAGTTATATGGTTCCTCTCAGGCTACATTTAAAGTAACATGACCTGACATAGTTAGGTCCTTAGAGATTTCTGCTTAGCAAAAGTGAGAGACAGATATTGGTTATTTCTCCAGGTCTTGTCAGTCCCCAGCTACGTGAACACAAGGAGTTCTAAGGCCATCCTATGGCAGAATTTTATATCTAATTGCTGTCAGAATTTGATATCCGACCACCTTAATTTATTCTGGATCTATCTTTTTCCATAGCTCTTCTCCAATGGTTAAGAATTAGTTCCAAATAAGTAACCAGAGTATCCATCAATCTTGCCCTAACTATACTCTGACAGCACAATTTTTAAGTCGATTGCCTATAGATTTTATCCTCTCTAGACTAAATCTGGGTTTTATTGCCATCTAGTGGCTAGTTGAGATACTGACCATAAACTGGCTTCAAAGTGAACATACTAATAGATGTCAATAATTAATAGATGATCTTGTTCCCAGAAAACCAGGGAAGAGAGTAGGGGGGAAAGATGAGTCAGTACTTTCCCTTGCTTTTCTCTTACAAAACCTTAGTGTGTTGTCTTGGAAACCATTAAAGTCTAGAGAAAATAGGTCAAATGTAAATGACTATATTGCTTCTTAATTCAAAGCAAATGTTCCCTCTTTGCCCTCCCCCACCTCACACACACACACACACACACACACACACACACACACACACACACAAACTCTTTCAGGTTAGGTTAGGTACCAGCAATAGAAATTTAACAATAAGTCAGTTCTAAGTGTTTTTTCTCTATAGCCCATTATTCCTAGTAGAGAAAGTATATGCAAAATGGCTCAGTCCTATTCTTCCTTGGCCTCAGGTGCCCTGGCAGCAGAGACAGATCAATTCCAGAGAGGAAGGCTGCCTGAGTGCTCTGGGCCCAGCTTCCTCCCAGCCTAAAGAGAAAGGAACCGAGTTCATTAGAGTTTTTAAGGCCCAGAGCAGCCCGTAAGATTAATTACCAGACACCCTTAGGAGCTACATGTATAGACTGCTATTGAGGAAAAACTGTGAATGCAGAGTCTGATATGGTAACGATCACGTTCAGTACTGCAGATGCTCCATTCTTGCTCTTCCATAATGCCATCCAACTTCTGATAAAGACATATACACTGCCTTTCACCAATCCTAAAATGCTTACTTTATCACTTAAATTAAGCACATTAATTTTTACCTGGATTTAGGGCCCAATTTGCTTTTTTTGGTGGAGGCATATCTTCCTAAAATTAAGGACAGGAAAGTGTTCCACAGATCACACAATGATTTTTAACATCATAATGCATGACTGACTTGAGACCTCCACATGAACTGAGCTACATAATGCATTTACAGAATTTTCAGTTTCATTTCTGAAACTTCTTATGGCTTAGCCATTCATTAATGAATTTATTTATTTGACTGTACTTGGTGAAAAGCACAAGCAAGTTTACTATGTTCAGTTTTTCTTACAATACCAGGGTGTAGGTGGGAAGACACATACTCTGTCCTTTCTAATATAACCCTGCACTTGGCTTTCTTCAGTGATATTCTGCTAGAAAGCCACCAAAGACATCATACCAACCATCCCAGCCTTACTGAGTTCCAATATGAGTATCTGGAAATCAGAATCATATTCACTTCCTTAAATAAAGCCAGAACCTCATTACAGAACCATATTGAACAACTAAATCTAGTTTCTTAATTCTATCCTGCTTCAAAATCTAAGCTCTTAGACATGAATGATATTCTGTATTGCTAGCCACTTTAAATTTCAGACACAATTCTCAGATGCAAGGAACACTGTCTTCCTAGAAATTCTTCTCTTCCTATCTTTTGTTCATGGAAGGATGGCAGTAATCTTTTTTCCCCACAATGAGTCGATTGAGCAACATTTCACTTAAGTTTGATATTACAAAAATGACAATCTATCTGATTATATGTTGGGCAGTATTAATTACTTATATAACTGACATAGTTAATGTTCTAGGGAAAGTTAGAAGATACTAAATGCTTCTGTTAGAAAAGATGGAGTCCTGACTTGTGTTACACTCAAATAATAAAAAAGCCCTCTAAGAAAAAAAGCATATCTTAAAAAATATCCAGAATGAGTTTGCATTCTGAATTGTTAACTTAGGTTGCCCCAGGGCTTAAATTGAGAATCTAAGTATTGAGTCACAGTGCTTTCTCTGTAATTAACAAATACAATTTTCATCCTAACTTTATTTCAGAACTTGGTTTTCTTTAATAACCCTCCATCTGCCACTTTAAGTCAACTCTTGGAAGTGATGAGCTGGCAGTTTTCATCATATGTTGGTCGTGGACTTAATTCAGATCAACTCAATATGCTTGCAGAAAAGCTTACAGGTAAGAGTGAGAAGAATTCATCTCTGTATGAGGATGCAAGTGTATGCCATACTGATTGGCGGGAACATAACAGAGCTGAATGGTGGGCCAACCCAACCCAGTTCTAAAGCCCCACTTTTCTATTCTGCATTTGTTTCCAGGGTACTTGTAAACCCACTTTCACTAAATATGCTGTGAAACTTATAGTGACTTGATCTTATCTAGTAATGTTTCAGTTGACATTAGCCAATGGGAAAATGGCTTATTCCTTCACCAAACACAAGAAATTTAATAGAAATTAAAGATGGCAACAATGTAATTCTGCGTATCAATAAAGTTTTAGCTGTGAGAATTCTGGAGTTGCAAAATAGAGTCATTGAGATGAAATGCCTGACAATACAGCCCAGAAGTTCTTTAAAAAAGTTTGAAAGATGTCTGCATTTCCACAAGTCTGGAGTGAACACACTACTCACCACAAAGGGCAAAAGATGCATTTGCACCGCAGAAGCAGAATCATGTGGACTGAGGGACCATTTATGTGATGAGAAGGACAGGGTTGCCACTGGTACTTATCTGATCAATGAGCACTCACATAAATGAGGACTTTGGGAAGCCTTACGAAATTTGTTTCATGTGAATATCTTTCTTGATCCACAGTGCCACTTCCAGTTTTCTGGTGGATTACTGGAGATAAGATTCACAGGCTTTCCTGCCCGGCTGGCTTTGAACTGTGATCCTCAGATCTCAGCCTCCTGAGCAGCTAGGGTTACAGGCGTGAGCCACCAGCACCCAGCCCCTATATTATTCGTGATTCCCAGAGTGGCTTCCTTTCTCCCTTCTGACACTCTATTACCTGCCCATTCATGGAACTTCCTAAAGCCATTGTTATTTCTAGATAATGAATTTCATAGTGGCAAGGATGATATTCTTGTACCATACATAGTACTCCGTTCCCTATAAACCCATAGCAATTGCTTAAACAACTCTTGAAAAGCAGGATAAAAAACTAAATTGGGCTCACTATTGAGGAGACCTTCATTGTTGAATTTCTTAAAAATCTTATTTTTTCTTTCATTTTAGTTCAATCTAGCTACAGTGATGGTCACCTCACCTGGGCCAAGTTCTGCAAGGTACAAAGAGGGGAAGGAGAGTATCATTTAGCTACTGTTTTTGTTTTGTTTATATGTTTATTAGCAAAAATTACTTGGACCAAGGGGTTTTGTTATATTTATGACATGCATGACATACTTTGATTAAGTTCACCCCATCTATATTATTCTTCACACCTTTCCATCCTTTTTTTGGTGGATCTCATTGTATATTTTCTATAATATTTACTTCCTATCACCATCTATAATATTCTTTAATATTCACTTCTTTTCTTTTAGTTTATTTTATTTTTATTGTGAAAATACTGTACAGAGAAGTTACAATTACATGGGCAGGATAACGAGTACATGTCTTACCAAGCATTGCAGCCTCCTCCTTTGTTTACCCTTCCCAACCCTTAATATTCACTTCTTATCACTATCTCCTTTCCTCCTTCTTCTACCTGCCAGTTCCCCTCACAAATAGTCCCCCTTTCACAGTCATGGCATATTATTATTTTAGGTCAAGATTCCTCACACAAGTAAAATCATGTGATATTTGCCCTTCCAAGCTTGGCTTGTCTCTTCTAACATGATCTCAAGTTCCATACGTTTTCCTACAGAAGATTTAATTTCATTCTTCTTTATGTTTGAATAGTTCTTTTATTATTATTATCATTATTATCTTCAAGTCATTGTACAAGAATAGTTCTTCATTGTATGTAGAGACCACATTTACTTTATCCAATCATCTATTGTTGGACAACCAGGCTGGTTCCCTATCTTGGCTACTGTAAATAATGCTAATATTAAGAGCAGTAGGAAGCATAATCATGTATTTATATATAATGATATTTCTCTAAACTGGGGTTTTGAACTTGGATAAGGATTATTTTTAAGAGTGAGGGGTTGTCCACTTGAGACAAACTATTTTGTTGAAAAATAGAACTTGATTTATTATATCAGTGTTACTATTTAACCAATCATTGCCTTGATGTGCTTACTTATTCCAATAGGAACACTTACCTGGTAAACCTTTTACCTTTTGGACATGGCTTGAAGCAATACTAGACCTAATTAAGAAACATATTCTTCCCCTTTGGATTGATGGGTAAGTTATGGGGCTATCTTTTCCATAAGAACGAAGTGCCTTCCTTCTAGAGTTATTAGGTCTTTTTCTTTTAATGGCATAGTTGAAAAAAACAGGATAATTTCTCACATTCTTCGAAAGGCTTTGGTAAATGTCTCTGTATCTGAGTATTACATGTAGGATTGACTTTTGATGTATGAAAAACAAAATTTAGGTCTGTTCTTTGTAAATGAAGTAAGTGCAGAGAAAATAGTGATCAGATGAAACTATGCATTGCTCTAATTCTAGGTACGTCATGGGCTTTGTTAGCAAAGAAAAAGAACGGCTCCTGCTAAAGGATAAAATGCCCGGGACATTTTTGTTACGATTCAGTGAAAGCCATCTTGGAGGGATAACCTTCACCTGGGTGGACCATTCTGAAAACGGTATGTGCCTCCCTGCTACTGTTTCATCAGAAAAGAGTATTCTTGAGTTAGGTTATTGGGGTTTCAATTTGCAGAAGTGTGTAGTATGCTGACCTGTTTATTATTATAGATGGTTGTCCCAGACAGGGTACGGAAGGAACTTTGAAAAGCCGGTGTTTCTGGTTGTTCTCTTTCACACATACAAGCTATCCAATCCAGATTGCAAGAATTCATGCATTGCAGCTATGAAAATATTGTGGGCAGGAAGAATAACCACAAAGAATGTCTACAAGAACCTGAATAGTCCTCCACTTTCTGTTTCCAGGAGAAGTGAGATTCCACTCAGTGGAACCCTACAACAAAGGGCGGCTGTCTGCTCTGCCATTTGCTGACATCCTTCGTGACTACAAGGTTATTATGGCTGAAAACATTCCTGAAAATCCTCTAAAGTACCTATATCCTGACATCCCCAAAGACAAGGCCTTTGGTAAACACTACAGCTCCCAGCCTTGTGAAGGTGAAGTTCTTTCTGTTTACCTTTTAAGATTTTGGAAAATAACACATGAGAGCAAAGTAGATGATATTCCTCTTTCTGTCTACTTTTGTAAGATCTAAGCGGCATAACAAGGGCAAAGCCCTGGAACTGATGCGATATGATGTGATATATCAGCAGTTCCTGCAGGACTGCTAGAGCTGTCTGATACTAGCAGACAGCTACAATAGTAGCTACACCTGCACTTCAGCTTGGTCAAGGTGGTTGCTGACAGCACCTGGATCACTTGAGTTTTTCTTTTCTAAAATAGGAGTGGTGCTGACTTCACATTTATGAATCAAGGAAAGAAAAAGAAAGAGTAGGAATGGTTTAAAAACATGACAAATGTGTATTTTGCAAAGGAACCCAAAGGTTTGTAAGTTTTCTAGTTTTCACCTGTCTCAGAGAATGTTTGTTATTTGCCAAGGAAGGGACATGGGGATGTGGGCTTCAATCCTCCTCTTAGGTTACCTTTCCTGCTGCATGTATCCTCAAAGCCCAGAACAATTCCTAATCCAAAAAGGCATTCAGTAAATACTGATTAAGCACATGAAGGGAAAATTCATTAAATTAGGTATTTATGAATAAGGTAAGTTTAGTATTCTGTCACTTTAATGAAAGCACAATTGGCCCTTTGTATTTATATTTTCTACAATCTTCTAGGTCCACAAATCAAGGATCAGAACTATTTTGTCAAAAAAATCGCATCTGTATTGAACATATATAGAACTTTTTGGCACAATTCCCTCAACAATACAGTACATGATCTATATTTTAAAGTATTCACAATGCATTAGGAATTATTTGAAAAGATGAGTTAAAGTATACTACAGTAGACAAGTTTGTTATAAGCAAATACCACAACATTTTATCTAAGGATTTGGGGGTCCTGAAACCAGTGCCCCAGACATACCAAGGGATGACTGACTATAATGACCTATAAAAACCTTAATTTATAGCAACTAATACCATCTCATAGACTATCTGACAATTATCACTCATAAATGGTGACTTGCTGTCTCTCAGTTTCACCCATCTAAGACAAAAATACAAACCTTCAAGTGACACTCTACATCTAATACAATGAAATGCAAATGTCAATATCACAAATTACAGTGGGAGAATTAAGAAATTTAGGAAATGTTTCCAAGCACAGTACAATGTTATTTTTAGGAATGCTGATGATGTGCTTCAAAAATGTGTATAATAATAATGTTATGGTAAAGGAGGCATGGAAAGACATGCCTGTAACCCCAGCTTTGGGAGGCAGAGGCAGTCAGATTCCAAGTTCTAGGCCAGCCTGGGCTACATAGTGAGATGTTGTCCCCAAAATCCCAATAATAATTATTAATGAGTTATGTTGGTTTCAGCTTTGATGAAAAGAATTGACACAGTATATATGTTTAGTCAGCTTTCTTTTACTGTAATAATATTGAAGATAACCAACTTCAAAAAAAGACATGCTTACTTTGACTTACAGTCTGTGAGCTTTCAGTCTACTGTAGGCTGGTACTGCTCCCTTAGGGGACAGTGGCCAGGCATACAGGATGGCGGGAGGATGCAGTAGAGAACTGCTCTCCTGATGATGGCCTTGCAAGCAAAGAGAGGAAAAGTTGAAAGTCTACATTCCTTTCATTGACCTGCCTGCTGTGGCCTAACTTTCTTCTAGTGGATTCCACTTCTTAAAGCTTTCATCATTTCCCAGTGGTTGCCACAGGATGGCAACCTAACCTTTAACCGTTAGCTTTGGGGAATACCTAACCACACCGCACCCGTCTACATCCTCCAATATGTGAACGGGTCCAATCTTCGAATCAAACTCAAATGCATCACAGAAAACAGGTAATAAAGTAGGTTCTCGATTGTTAATGACATATTTTAGAGATACTATTATGCTGTCAGGTTAGGCCCACTAAGAAATTCATTTTCTTGCACACTATTTGTTTAGATATCTGTGACTTCCACTCAATGAAAAAGTTTGTGGCTCACTAACAACTGCATTATCTTCATTCCTTTTAGCATTACTGATATTTTTCTGGACTGACTTTTCTATTTTTTTTCATTAATGCTGGGAATATTTTCCCCCAACACTGTGCCTTTCTTTTCCAGTTTCAAGACCAACAGAAAGGGGAGACAAAGGTTATGTTCCTTCCGTTTTTATCCCCATTTCAACAATGTGAGTAATTTTGGTCACATGTAAAATATTTTTTATTGAATTAATTTTTAAGTTCTTTCCTGAAAGAGATTTAAGGGTAGAACAGAGTACATATAACCAAGAATAAAGCATTTTAATGCCCAATAAAACATTTTATGTCTCATTTCTTTGAACACATAAAGCTAGTCTTGAGGGCATAACTACTGTAGTCTATTATGACTGGAATGATAAAGTTGCCCTTTTACATGCCATTATATCACATAGCAGATTGAATGGTCTGAGGCAAAGTGATAAATTAGGAAGCTCAGTGCCATGAATGGATGAAGCACTAGAAACGAGTCCCAGATAGATGCAACAGTCACTGTGAGCTATAATTTTCTAATCCTTTTCCTTGTTATCTCTTTAAGTCGGAGTGATTCAACAGAACCGCAATCTCCATCAGACCTCCTTCCCATGTCTCCAAGCGTATATGCAGTGCTGAGAGAAAACCTGAGTCCCACAACAATTGAAACTGCAGTATGTTGCCTTTCTTTTCCAAAGTTGGTCTAGGGCTTTTCCAGTGGAGTAAAGGTGTGATGTGTGAATGAAAGGGGCTGAAGTACTCCTTAGGCATTTAACTAGGACAAATGAATGAATATAACACAGGGTGTTTGTATGGCTTGAATGTTGCTAATTTTATAGGCATTGAACGTAGCCTGCTTTAAGATCTTTCAATCCAAAACCACCAGAGGGCAAAATGTCCTTAACATTTCACTCCAGAACACTGTCATTGCTGTTGTCCCAAGCGTCTAACACTCAGCTTTAACAAACAATACATATTAGCCAATATTTATGTCTGGTTTAGCATCTCTTTTAAAAGTTCCATCCACACATTCCACCCACTTTTTCTTGCATTAACCAGTCCCTGGATCCTTTCCATGAAGTACATAAACAGCAGCAGCAGCATAGTAAGGGCAGTTGGGTCATAATCTAAAATCATGTTACTGGGAATGCATTCTACTTATTCTTATCCTCCAAGAACAGGTTTGTCAGAAGGTTCAAAAATATGAAAGTGAATTTAAATCTGAAGAGAATCTTTGGAGGAACCCAGATCCCCAAGAGATTTGTTCTTGACCATAATCAAGCTGTATTTAGTTCTTAGATATTTCCATGAATGAAAATCCACAGTCACTACACACTGGTGGCTCATGCCTGTAATCCTAGCTACTGAGGAAGCTGAGATCTGAGGATGATGCTTCAGAGCCAATTGGGGCAGGAAAGTCTTATCTCTAATTAATCATCAAAAAGCTTGAAGCAGAGCTGTGGATCAGGTGGCAGAGTGCCAGCCTCAAGCAAAAAAGCTAAGGGAGAGCATCAGGCCCCGAGTTTAAGCCCCAATACTGGCAAAAAAAAAATAGATAAAAGAGAAACTCACTGTTGTGTGATGGCTTAGTCTCATGCTGTTGCCCTTCACTCCTTATTTATGTCAAACTGAACTTTTGTTACATTTTTGTACCCACTTCTTTATTAGAGTTTTTATGTGACTAACACATTTTTTGGGGGGTCCGGTCATGGGGCCTGAACTCTGGGCCTGGGCGCTGTCCCTCAGCTCTTCAGCTCAGGCTAGAGCTCTACCACTTGAGCCACAGCGCCACTTCTGGCTTTTTTCTTTTTGCTTATGTGGTGCTGAGGAATCGAACCCAGGGCCTCATGCATGCAAGGCAAGCGCTCTACCACTGAGCCACCTTCCCAGCCCGACAACACATTTCTTAACTCAGTTTTCAGTACACTTGAGAGAAGCCTTATATGTCAGATTGTTCAACCCAATTACTTTCTGGAATACTTTAAAAAGTTAATTGGAATGAAGAATTATGTATATTTAGAATAAAGACAGAAATAACTGTGTAGCTGTCTGATAGTGATTTCTCTGAAAAACTATTCCTTCTAATCATTTTCTATTTTAGATGAAGTCTCCATATTCTGCTGAATGACAGGATAAACTGAGTCTCAAAGAAGGAAGCAAATGAAAGTTTCAAGACTGCTCTCTGTCAAAGAAGACATCCTATTTCTTCAGCTTTACAAATGCCGGTTTCCAGGAAAGGGTGGAAGTCTGAAGATCTCCTCTCACTGGAATGACACCCCAGTTGGGAGTGCTGTGACTTGAAATGCCAAAACCATCAGTTTCAGATAAACTTGCAAGACAACTTTAAGAAACCAGTGTTAGTAATATAACCGAAATCTCATCTGCATGTGTTCCCTTCTGATTTTTGTTTCTTCAGGTCTTATGTATGATTTGGGCTGTCGAGGCAGAAGTGTTAATATTTCAGGGTAAATCAGGAATATTAGATTGTACTGCAGGTTCCAATCAGAAGACTGCAGGGCAGATGAAGAGATGCCTGTGCAGTTATTAACCCTTTCTTTCTCCATGGGGTGAGAAATGAGTCTAATCACAGAGATAGTTAAGGCCAAAATGTCTTCCCTAACCTTCACTTTTATAACTTCATATTGGCCTAGGGTTTTCTTTTCTTTTTCAAATTTGTTACTGTTTTTATAACTTTGATGTACAAAGGGGTTACATAGGTCAGTTACATAGGTCAGGTACAGAGTACATTTCTTTTTGGATAATGTCACCCCTTCCCGTGTTCTCTCCCAGTTTTTCCTTCCCATCTCACCCACAGGTTCTCTAGTTCATTTTCAACATAGTATCTAGTGTGTACCCCTGTTGTATTTGTTCACCCTTTGTCCTTCCATTTCTGTGCCTCCTTTTACACTCCTAAAGACATAAAAATGAGCAAACAGAACAAAAAAAGCAGCAAAAAAAAGAAACTCTTGTTTCCATTTTCTGGAGTTCATTTCGATAAATATTCTTTTATATGATCAGATGCACATAGGTATTCTGTCTTTCTGTTCCTCTCCTAAGAATATCTTCCTTTGGTCTCACTCTGTGTGAATGCCCAGAGACCTGTATAATTGATTATGTCCAGTATATTTTAGATCTAGCTCCCACATATGAGAGAAAGCATTCACTGTCTCTCTGAGCTTGGCTTGCCTCACTTAACATGATTTGTTCTAGGTCCATCCATTTCCCTGCAAATGACATAATATTCTTTCTAACAGCTGTGCAAAATTCCATTGTACAAAAGTGCCACATTTTTTTTTATCCATTCATCGATTGTAGGGCATCTGTACTGTTTCTACAACTTGGCTGTTGTGAATAGTGCAGGAATGAATATGGATGTACAATGTGTTTATGGAGCCCGAGGTTTTCTTAAAGGGAGAAAAATAAAAGGGTACATTACAAGAGGTAGATAATAAGATACCAAGAAGCACTGAGAGAAGCAGTTGAGGTAACCCACCCAAGACACCAGAAGTCACTGAGGTACGTACATAATGGGCTGGCTCCTCTCATCTTTTGACAGGATTACTGTGGAAGGTGCAACACTCAGCCTAAGCAATCATACAATCAGGGTTTTCCACTAGCATTGTTCAAACTCTAAGCACACTGGTCAACAGTTCTGCAGCCAGTTACAGTCCCAGCAGGACTCAAGGGTTTCCACATTCTACTTCTCAAAATGAACAAGAATGACTGTTCTCACAGTAGATCCAAAATGGGAGAAATAATGAGCTATTCACAGCAGCACATCATAGGACCCATAGAGACACTATCGACAGCCACATCAACAGCGGCTTCCACCACTGCCAGGGATACCTCTCCAGTTAGAGTGAGGAATCCAGAGACAATCCTGGTAGTAATCTTGGGCAAACTGCACTGATAATAATAACTATTCAAAAAAGATATATGGAATAAAAAAATCATGAAATGAGGATTGGAGGCAACTCTGGCCTTGGACAATTTCATCTGTGCATTGTACACTCTTCACATCTTCAAGATGAATTGAACTAGATGGTGCCAGTGGTCCTTTTCAGCAATATTAATCTGTGGTCCCATGCATTTAACCTGAGACTATGAAAAGGGTTAGGATTTCCAACACTCTGCTAGCTCTGGTAAAGAGGAAAGGCAGCTGCTTTGCTGCATGGCCATGCAGGAATATGAGCTTTGAGTCTGATTTGGCTCTTGTCTCATGATGACGGAATGTTCTGTGGCGCCATTGCGAAACTGCTTCCCTTAGAAATAGTATTAAAAACTCAGATGCCAATGACTTGGAGAGTTCTGTGTATCTACTAAGCCCTAAAGAGCTTTGAGAATATTGCTCTACTTGCAGAGGTATCCACAAATACTAACTGTAGGCTACTTTTTGTTTGTTTTGTTTCTTTGTGCTGGTTCTAGGGATCAAACTGAGGGCTGGGCGTTGTCCCTGAGCTTTTATGCTCAAGGCTAATGTTCTACCACTTGAGCCACAGCTCCACTTCTGGATTTTTGCTAGTTAATTGGAGGTAAGAGTTTCACAGGCTTTCTTGCCCTGGCTGGCTACAAACCATGATCCTCAGATCTCAGCCTCGGAGTAGCTAGGATTTACAGGCATGATCCACCAGCACCTAACTTAGAGGCTACTTTATAAGACAAAGCCTAATTTTGTCAAAAAGTTAAAGTTGTCAAAAAGTAAAGTTAGAGATGACTTTTTCCCCAAAGTATCCCTCTTTCCACTATCTGCTTTTCACCAAACTGGCAGAAGCCCTGGTTGAAAAGGGTAAAAAAGGAAGAAAATCTCTACTATAACCTACCTTTTCTCTTAAAACCATCCAATCAATCTCATCCTTTCTACCCACCCAGATGTATCCTAAGTTGTTCCTCTGCGGCAAACCTCTTCCTGTCCAAGGCTGGTTCCCTTACTCTTTTGGAACCTCCTGATTGTTAGGGCAAAAGTACCTGTTTGATAGAGGACAAAATGCAACTAGTCATAGTTTCTACTTTCTTCTGAAAATTGTTTTCTAAAACTGCCTGAGACATATAGATCATGTAACAGCAGAATTGGGGTAAACAATATAAATCTGGGCAGTATTATAGTTTTATGCTTAGAGAGGCCATTTCCATTTCCTACCAAAAAGTGATCTAACAATGAGACATAGATGTTAAAAGGGCTGCAGAAGCTTCTCATTTTTTGGAATTATCAGAATTATCATGGATGCTTACTATTCACCGGAAGCTTAGGAAGTTTGCCAGTAGATCCTTTGACTGTGGACGTTTATGAATCTTAATGAACCCACAGTTAAATCACCACCATGGTAGAACAGTATAATTCCACTGGCATCCTCACAAAAGGCATGCTACAAAAATATGACAGACAATAAACACAACCCTATGTGGCCACTTAGGTAGACAAGGAACTTCATTTAAAATCATTTGAATTGTTTCATGCCCTGCTCAAAATCTCTGAATGTCACTCTAGCAATTCTTATGGGGAGGTACTGGATAGAATTCAATGATTGGTAAACTTAAATGGAAATGTTTTAGTTTCCACTAACTTCCAACTAAAGTTTAGAATTTCCATCAATTTTGAATTAATGGTAGTAACCAGTAGTAACCAGACCACTTTAATATCAAACCATAATCATACCACCTTTATAACATATCACAGTTGTTATCACACAATATTGTTTATTCTAGGCACAATTTGGAAAGTGCATTTAATCAGACCCACTGCTAGATCATGTTGTTTTAGTATCAAAGAAGCACTTACTCTATGTTATACGGGTGGTTTCAATATGGGTTTGATCTACCACAGAATTGGTTTGATATCTTTTTTTTAACGTAATTGGCTTCTAATCTCACACATTTTATTTTGGCTAAAAACGTTATTCTTTGAAGCAGTTCATTGGTTTTGTTAAACTGCCAAAGGGATTCATGACACAAAAAATTAACTTTTAAAAAACGGAATAAAAGAAGAAAAATAATAATTCCACCTCTGGAATAAGACCATACAACTGTAGCTCTAGACAGATGTTTTCAGCCATACACTAGCCATGCACTGCTTTGTCTCTTATGAGTTTTCAATTTCATTACTTTTTCCCCAAAGCTTTTCATCCTCCAAAACATAACGCACAAGAACACAAGGCCAACTAAAGTACTTTTGGTTTCTTTGGTTGCTCAAGCTTTCAATCTCCCCAACCCCCCTCTCTCTGTCTTTCTCTGTCTCTCTGTCTCTCTGTCTCTCTGTCTCTCTGTCTCTCTCTCTCTCTCTCTCTGTCTCTCTCTCTCGCTCTCTTCCTTCTGCTCCACATCTGGTCAAACTCTTATCTATGACCCCTTCCCTCAGGCTCTGGATAGCCTTCCTGCCAAATGCACACATACCTGTACAAATATACTTGAGAAAGGCTCTCAAGTCACACCAGGCCTCCTCCTCTATAGCATTCCTTCTGTCCCTTAGTGCACTGCTTGGGGCTTTGTTGCAAGCTTTGCATAAACAAATACTACTTATATCTAGCACAATTTGGCCTTAATAAACATGTAGTAATTTGATCTTTGAACTAACAGAGGACAATGGTTCCTTTCTTTCATTCCTTTTTCTGTCTGCAAGCCTACGCTAAAATTCTCTCTATAATGTTTCCAAATACTAAACACATGGGACAATTCCTCCTGTTATGCTTCAAACCACAACATGCTGTTGACACAACTTAGGTGTTATGTCTATTCCACCTCACCCTTTCCTTACAAGATCTGTAATGGTCTACAAGCACACTGAATATTAGCTCACTGTAATTTCACTTTGGTTTAGATACCATCATGTGTTTTTAATATCCCTGTCACCTACCTACACAAAGGTGAACCAAGTGTTTTCTCTGAAGTTTCCCCTTAGTCTACCTCACAGAACTCAAGGCCATCACTCCTGCCCCTAGCAAAAATCCTGCACCACACACACATCAGGCTTGTGAGTCATCTTAAGAAATCTCAGACTGTTGCAGTTTTTTAAAAAATCAAAAGAGCATCCAGACGGGACAAGGTGAGGGCGTGTGGAGGAATAGAAATCTCATGAAAATCCTTTAGAGAAACTTTCTAGAACATATATCCTATTATTTCCCTACCCCTCAATTGGGGCTTAGTAGGTCTCTTAGAGCCTGTTTTGAGACCTTAATGATGACCTTAATAACCTGTAGTTATGTTCCCAGTGTTAATGATAGTCACTTATTTATTCAAAAAATACTTTTGGAAACTATGTGTCAGGCATTGCCTCTCTCTCTCTCACAGGATTCCCAGCTGAGCCACAGAACTACAAAAGTGGTTTTCTTAACTCTATTCAGTTTTCCCAGGGTACCATTCCACATATACAGGAGAGAGAGTAGTTCACTACACACATATACCTCAGGCAGTTGGTTTCATTCACTTATGGGACCCTGCATAAGAAAGGTTGTACCATAGCACAAAGTCCCTCCTATAGTGACCTACTTTGTGGTGAGAAGAGATGAAAACAAATATCAGGACAGATTTAAGGATTGTTATGAGAACGGTAAATGGCCAAAGGCAGAGATCAGTGAAGGTTTGAGGAATTGATTGCATTAAGAGCTAATGAATGGGACACAGCAAGTGAATGCACTCAGCTATAAAACCAGAATCCCAAAGACCAGTATGATATGCACAGGACTCAGCAAATAAAAACTGGGTGTTTGAACAATATAAGGAAGCCAAGAATTGGAGGGGAGCTTCGTGAAGTATCCAGAGTGGGATAAAATGAGTAAGAGAGGCAGAAAAGGAAAAAAATATATGGTCTTATAGGAAAAGTTTTTTTTTTTAATGGATATCATAGCAAATGCTGTAGAAAGCTTAAGGGTTTTTTTTTTTTTTATAAAGGAGTGACATTATAAAATCTGTTTCTTGCGTGGCGCCGGTGGCTCACGCCTGTAATTCTAGCTACTCAGGAGGCTGAGATCTGGGGATCACCATTCAAAGCCAGCCTGGGCAGAAAAGTCCCGGTGAGACTCATCTCCAAGTAGCCACTCAAAAACCAGAAATGGTCCTGTGGCTCAAAGTGAAAGAGCGCTGGCTTTGAGCAAAAGAACTCAACGACGACCACACCGAAAATCTGTTCCAAGTTTTTGTCAGGTGAATCTCTCACAAGGTGCAATGAAGAAATGCCCTCAAATTCTGCGCTCAGGTCTTCCACAGGTCTGAGCCCTGAGAAGGGCTCCATTCTAGGGTTCACACCCTGCTGTTGACATAAATTCTTAATGCATTTTGAATATAAAGATCCACAGTCCCATTTTGCACTGGGCACTTGCAATAATACATACATACATGCATACATACATACATGAAGTATGATGGGATTTAGGTAAGCGGCACATTATTCCTTCACAAGTGGTCTGAGGTGTGGGCCAGGAAGGTAAGGTTCTTTCACACTCTGGAGGACCTAGGTTGGTGGCAAACTCACCTTGAATAGCGATCCCCTTAAAAAAGAGGGGTGAAGCCTAAGGACTGTCAGTCTCCAGGCCTCCCATAGTCAGTGAGCCACACAACCAGCGGGCAGGAGCCTCGCAGCTTTCCTCTGCCAGGCAAACTCACGGCCCGGTGTCGAGGCTGCTCCCCATCACACCTCCCGCACGTGCCCTGCAGTCATCTTAGCTGACAGAGAACAGGAAAGCCCCTCCCAGATCCAGCGAGAGGATGCGGAAGCCGCGGCGCCGTCGCCGCCCGCACCTCCCGCCTGCACACTCTGGTTTTGCGGGCTGACCCCCCGGGGGGCGCGGAGGACCCGGCCAGGCGCGCCCGGCGCGCGCACAGGTGCAGGCTGCGGCCGCCCCCGGGGAGGGCAGCGCGGGGGGGGGGGCAGACCGCGGCCTTCCAACGGTAACCCGCCCGCACCCCATCCCCATGCTTCCCCCGCCCAGCTGGGACCGCGAGCGCGTGATCCGCGAGGGGTTCCGCCCCGCGCAGCCCCGGGCACCCGGCGGCGGCGGCGAGGGGGCGGCGGCGAGGCTCGCGGGCGGGCGCTGGGAAAGCCCCGGGCCGAGCATGCGCACGGCCCCCGGTTCTGACTTTCGCTTTTCGGTTTCCTATCAAAACTAGGGTTTCTCGTTCCGGGCTGGTTTCCCCGAAAGCACGTGGGGCGGCTCTTCTGAGCAGCTGCGTCCCTCCCGCGGAAGCTCGCAGACCGACCCGACCCGCCGCGCAGCGCCCCTGCTGGACAGTCGTGGGATAACCGGGCCGTGGGGCCCTGCTGAGATCCAAAGGACCCTTCCATCCCCACCCCAATCCCTGCCTGCCCTCCAGGACTGAGTGATTGAGGGGGCTTCACTAGGAACCTAACAGTGCTCCTTGTAGGCATTTTTTTTAATTGCATAGCAGTGATCAGGAAACTAACGTTTTAGACTATTCTCGGAATGCTTGCATTTATTTACATTTCTGTATATTTTTTACAGGAATAGGATGGTATCTATGTTTCCTGTCCTTCCTGTTCACTTAGTTTTACGAATGGATATCTTCCAATGTCATTAGACTTTGGAAGTACAGCTATAATATTCTGGCATATGAATTGTGCTTTAAGATGTGTATTGTTTCTGATTTTTCAATATTATAAATGAACACCCTTGCACGCACACACACACACACACACCTCTTTTAGCCTCCTAGATGGTCATTTTCTGAGTGGATTTTTCTATATGTCTTAGCGTAGTATAAAAATCTTTCATAAACAATTACATTCATCAATTGTAATGCCTACTAGGGTTCTGGGTAATGTATCACTTATAGTTAATGAAAGAACATGGTTTACTTGCATATAGACATTTTTCTAAAGTACTCATGACTTTCTTCTATATTTGTAGGAAATGTGTAATGTGTAGAGAGATTTTTCTCACTGCATTTTAAACAAGGTGTTGTAGGAGGCCTCCTATGGCACTGTGTTTTATTAAATGCATTTGTATTTTATTAAACACAAAGCAAGTCAAACAAGTGTCTGTATAAAATCTAAATACAGAGAGCTAAAGGAATTTTAGAAATCCCCTATATCAATCCACTATACTACAGATAAACAGGACTCACTCACTTAGGGACATTCTCCAGGTTACATCGTACAAGGCTTAAAATTGAAGCTGGGGAAAAATTCATTGGCTGGCATCCTTGGGAATTTTTGCCATTCAGTAATTAGAGTTATATCAATACTGTCAATATTAGGGAAGTATGGCTAACATACAATATGGTAGCTCAGAGGAGAGAGAGAGTCTTAATTATTTTGCTGTGAGTTTGCTCATCAGATTTGCAGCTGCCATCTTGAAACAGATCAAGGCTATAAAGAAAAAGAACCAGGAGAGTTAGTTTTTTGAATGACTCACAGGATCAGGTATTCTTTGAAAATGAGATGCCCCAGGGAAACACCATGGGAAAGGACAGTAGGGCAATTCCACTTGAGAAGTTTACAGAATTCAGCTGTAGAATGCTTTGTTACCTCCACCTACCATAAAGATCTAGATTAGTGATCTAATATGTCCAATGTGTCACAACAGAGCCAACCAAATTAATCTCAAAACTCATTGTGTATGAGATAGCAATTTATCACAGTTTGTGAGTCTAGAATTGGTCTGAGAGTTCTGCTTATCAGGGTCAGGCTGATCTGATCATTCCTAGGCCCTCTCACACACCTCGGCCTAAACTTGGACAATAGCACTAATCTAATCAAGGCTGTATGGTTGGTCTCTTATCACACAGAAGGCTAGTCTGACTTGTGAAAGTGGCAGGGCTCTGAGGTTTATAAGGCTAGGCTAAAATTGGCATAACATTTCATCTGCTAGACAAAGCAAGTCACAAGCCAGACCAACTTCAGTGCTTGAGGAAACAGCCCTAATCTCTTCAGAGTCACATTGCAAAGGGGCATAAATAATAGAGAAAATAATAATATAGCCATTACTAAATAAATCTACTAGATCTCTTTCTTAATTTGTTATAATAACTATATAACTGATAATTTTTTTGGCCTAGCTGGTAGGTTTTGTTGTTTTCTTTATGTTTCTTGATGTCATAAATATTTTTGTTATGAGTTGTTTTAAATACTTGGTGCAACAAGGCAGATATAGCCATTTAAATAACTGGATGACTGGGGAAAACAAGAAGTGTGAATGAAGAATAGGTATAACTTTTTTTTCAAACAAGAATTTTTTTTTTCCAAGTGAGAGATCTAGAATAGCTTCTAAGACTCTTTCCACTGCAACATTACATGAATGCATGAGTTACTTTGGTGCCTCATTACTCACTGTAAGATGTGGTTTCTATACTCCTTAGTATCTTTGTCTTATTTTGCCTCAGGGATGAAAAGTCATAAAGTTTCTCCTACCTACTATTTCTGATTGATTGCTAGTGACATAGGACAAATAAGTGAGCGTATAGCTTATGGATCTATAGCTCAACTGCAGCAGCTCTCCAAGAGGACTCTATGTATCTCCTTCCCAGATCAGGCTAAAGGAGCAGCAGCTACCTGAAGTATGGTGTGTCCTAATACCAGAAAGGTACGCACAAGGACAAGTTAATCACAAAGAACACACAATGATTGCTACCATTCCTTTAGCTAGAGCAAATCACATGGCCAGTGCCATAATTAGGCTGGAAAGAAAACTCTACCCCATAGTGACCCCATGACAAAAGAATAGGAAATAGTTTCAAATAATACATTTTACAGACATGGCATTAACTTTTTTCTCCAAGTTTTGAATAATTGATATAAAGATACACTTTCCCAAGCTGACAGCCGAAAGACAGGCATTATGTATTTACATCTAGCAAAATCTGGATTTTTGTTTTGGACTACTTGGTTTTTAAAGCAGCCAATATATTAATGGTCACAAATATAAAAACACATACTTTATTCTCGAATAACTTTTAATTGTAGAGAGATAACACTTGAAACATGTAAGGACTTTAATAACAAAATCCTCCTTTATATAAAAATGTAAGCTAATATTTAATAAAGACTTGCCCCATTAAAAAAAAAACACAAGGGCTGGGATGTAGCTCAGTGGCAAAGCGCTTGCCTAGCAAGTGCAACGTCCTGGGTTCGATCCCCAGTGCCAAAAAAGAAAAGACAAAAAAAATACAGTTAAAAAAAAACACAATAAAGGGGAGTTAAAATTAAAAGCAGCACCCTGGAGCCGATGGCTCACACCTGTAATCCCAGCTACTGAGGAGGCTGAGATCTGAGGATTGCAGTTCAAAGCCAGCCCCGGCAGAAAAGTCCATGAGGCTCTAATTTCCAATAAACCATTCGAAAACGGGAAGTGTCGCTGTGGCTCAAGAGGTAGAGCATTTTCCTTGAGCTGAAGAGCTGAGGGACAGCATCCAGGCTCAGAGTTCAAGTCCCAAGACTGACCAAGAAAAAAAATTGAAAGCAACAGGCCAGAGGGCAGATACATAGATAAGTTTAGTCAGGAAATTGGATCATGAGAGACAAGGTTGAAAGAAAGACTGTCTATATTTGAGAATGATCCAGACTTGCAGTCAACTCAGTGCTGGCTTTGTGAGTATACATTTGGGACAAGGAAATAAAGTATATAGATAGGAAAAGAGAAAAAGCTGTAATATCTGAACATATATGCATATTCTTGGGAAATTATTTACATCATTCTCCTACCTAGAGTTGCCATACTAGTCAAGTTGGATTCAAATCTCATGTACTTGTAGGAACTAATTAGTTTTAAGATATATACTGCAAGACGGTCTAGTCTGGCCTAGATACTACCTACCTGTGAAAGTATTTAAACTGAAAAACCTGAAAGATGAATTAGCCAACAAAGAAGTTGGGGAAGGAGGATGTTGAGAAGTTGGGGAAGGGGATGTTGGTCAATAGGACTTTGAGAGAACTGCTGGGAAGAAGGCTAAGTTTGGAGAAGAGTTTGGCTTATTTCAAGATCAAAAATGGTGAATTAAGCAAAGAAAAGAGTAGCACAAGACAGCCTTAGAGAATACTATAGGGAAAACACAGCAGAGTCCACTCATCTTAGATGTCAGGCCCAGAGAAACAAAGGATACATGTTTCTTTTGTGTGGAAGCTACATTTAGCTTATAAACATAGAAGTAAATACTTTTGGTGGTAACCAAGTGTATACAAATGTATTCTTTGAAATACAGTAGATTCAAGGAAGAACTCAAGTAATGTAGTTTCTTAGAAAGGCAAAGTTTAACGAAATAAACACCAGGAAGTAGGTACTTGAAAGGGGTAGGTATATACTACACAAAGTTAAGAGTGAAGGAAGGGGTGGGAAAGGACTGGGTGAGAATGTTGAAGGGGTGACATTGATTACGATGTATTGTTTTGTTAAATGGCATCTCTTTTGTACAATTACTTAAAGATAATTAAACAAAAGAAATTTGAATTAGAGCAAGAAAAGCCATCATAAAGATTCCAGGTTTGCAAAAGTGCACGATCTACTTGCAATTAAGACACACACACACACACACACACACACACACACACACAGAGCATAGGGAGTATTTCAATACAGAGGATAAATTAAATGGGAGCCATAAAGGAGGCAATCATTTGGCAACTTACTGCAATGAAAGGGGGTGATAGCTAAAGAGAACTGAAAAACAATTAGGAGCAAGAATCATCAAATCTTAAAGACCAGTGTGGGTAGGGGATTGTTGGTGGGGGAGAAAGCAATGTCAAGGATAGCTTCTAGGTATTTGGCATGTACTAATTCCAGGGGGAAAAAAGTCCAAATTTGAGGATCAAGGTGATAACTCCTGTTCTCAACTTAACAAGTGTGCCGAGGTCACTTGCTGTGCAAGTTGAGTCAAGTGGAGGCTGTCAGGGGATGAATGCCGAGCTCAGAGGAGAGGTGTGGACATATCATATGCATCTAGAAGATCATCTAGAGTGTTATATAGACTAAACTCTAGATCACGCAGATTCTAGAAGGATATTGAAGCTGTGGTGAGGTCACCACAGCAAAGTATGAGGAAACACGCAGGTAAAGAACTAAACCCATGTCCGGACACAGGCATTGGAGATGGAATGCCGTGGAAGAATAGCTCCTGAGCCAGCAGGACATGCTCATCATCATGACTAAGGAAGAAACTGTTTCAAAATAGAAGTTTCCTCCATGTCTGTCGTTCCTGAGAGGTCAAGAAGGTAAAAACAGAACCAAAAAGTGTCCTCTGGGTTTGGTAAAAGGAAGGTCAGTTGTTAAACGAAGTTTCTAGAACGACTGTGTTTCTTGCCTTCTGCCTGAGTTCTTAGTGATGAGGCTAAATCAGAAATCCAATGAGAGCCACTGCCACCGCGGAATCCCCTTCCGTTGCCCTTTGGGCTGTGCAAACAGAAGTACCAGTCCTCCCCATGACAGCCGGAAGAGGGCGTCCAGGCCTGGGAAGAGGAAGCCGGACGCCGCAACCCGGCGGGGGGAGAGGCGGCGCGTCCACAGAACAGCCGCACGCGATTGGCGGAGGCGGAAGGAGGCCGTCCCGCGCCGCCTTTTCTCCAGCTGGATTCTTTCGTTTTCCAGGAGGCGCCTTGCTGCTACTCTCGAAGACCACTCGGGTGTGGCGCCTCCGGACGGAGCAAAGGCCACCCGCAGCCAGGGGAAGGCTGCCCCGCCGTCCCGCAGCCCTGCCCGCTGGCCTCCGCGTGCAGTGAGTGGACGCGAGGTTCTGGGTTTGGGGAGCGTCAGTCCCGGGGTGGGGGGCGCTGGGCTGCTGGACTCCGGGCAGCCGTGGGCTTGACACGGCCGCCCGCCGTCCACCTCCTTCGGGGGCAGCGACGGAGACTTGCGAAGAGGAATTGCTCCCTTCCTCTCACGGTGCCCGCTTCCAGCGTAGTAACTTTTTCTTCTCTTTGCAGAAAGTTGCACCTGCCCGGTGCCCTTCCCCAGCGCTGCCATCCTGTGCGTGCAGTTCCCACAGCCTTGGCACCCAACCTGCTGCGCGTAGCGGCTGCTTGCACGGAATCCTCAGCCTCTCTGTGGGCACAAGGTGCCAGGTCAGTGCATGTTCATGGAAACAAATTCACTTGAAATCTTTTTTAAAATTATTATTATAATGAGGATGTGCAGAGTCATTTGAAATCTTAATTGCTTACCTATGCTTGAAGATGCGGAGCTCCCTGTCCTCCAAGAATTTAAGATTACTAAAGTGGTATTTAATAGCTGCAGAAACTCACATGCTATAATTACTCTTTAGAAATTCTAACCAGTAACGAAGACTTCGGGAGTGAGGCATATTGGATGTGTGGTTGATTGTACTTTGGATGTCATTTATAAAAGTTAGGAGGGAGATGTTCTTAGGGAATACAGTAAATAGTTATACCATACACTCCACTGGGCACCATGGCTGGTTAACTTGCCAATTCTGTGTGAAATATACAAGTGTCAATTGAACAAACCTTATATTCACAGTAAGGCACAGGGGTTGATCCATATACAGGACAATATACATTGTCCAAGATCCAGCGGAGGTTTAAAAGAAAAATGCTGCCCCTGGAACTCTATTACATGTAAATCAGAGACACCATAGAGCTTTGAAAGGGGGATTGGAACTGATGCTCTAATAGAGAATGCAGTGGCCCACAGGCCCAAACTAAATATTACTGGGTATCAGCTTCATGGAAGAAGGGGACATCTATACCTAGTTTTAATTGCTTGTGGGATTTACAGAGGCAGACATATCTGGTATATCTGTTTGCAAAGGTGAGTAGCAGCAGGAGAAAAGCAGAAATATTAGGTTCAGTCAAAATATGGCAACCACTTTGGGTTGATGGATAGAGATGAGTTGGGATGAAAAAATCAGCCTAAGAATGGACAATTAAGCATTTTTGCACAGGAGTATAATGTGTTCCTATCGATATAGCAGAGGCTAGGAAGAAAGAGTGTCAGAGGAGCCAGTCGAGACTGAAGAGGAAAAAGTCATCCTTGAGGTTTGATCCAAGTGGTTGTAGCAGGTTGTGTGAAAAGATGAGATTGATTTTTTGTTAACGTGGATTTATTGATTCACCCTACTTTGTGCTAAGTACTGGGTAGGTACTAGCTTGTAACCATCTTGTTGCTAGGGGAGTGACAGCTTGAGTTCACATAGCTGCTAGGAGGCATTATAGACCTCACTGGCTGCCCTCACAGTCCCAACATATTTGCTATTTATGCACATCCCTAACAGGGAAGAAGAAAGCCATTATTTGGAGCTTTCTGCTCAGAGAAATAAATTAGAAGTAAAAAATCAAATTGCAACAGCATGTATGCAGAGCACATGGGTGGGTTTGAGTCCATTTCTACTGATATTTGTGATGGTAACTAGCTTTAGCCTAGAGATTGTGCCACTCTGCTTCAGGAAGACATTTATGCCGTAGGCATGGCTTCCTGCTTGCACATGTATATTTCATAACAGGCATGCATCCACATGTTTCCATACTCTTTTTGGAAATACAGATTTCTTTCTCAAAGCTATGTCAGGATACACAACATTGCCAGCCATGTGCTGATGCACATGTATACTGATGTAAATCTTAAATTATGTGATGGTCAAGTAACACAGTGGTCTTTTTTCTAAAAGGCTATTGGACTTCCTTAAGAGTCAAGGTTTTGTCATAATTTTTTATCTTCAAGTTCATTCTATAAAATACACACATAGAGATAAGTATTGTTTTATCCTTTCCAATTGCATTAACAATGTTGCTTCAGCTTTAAAAAGTCATTACAAGATGAAAGATTTCTTCATGCTAGGTTGTTTGCAGCAGGCAAAGAAGAAAATGTATCTCTTTTAAAATGTGTTTGACAAAAATAATTATCTTTACCATATAAATCATAAAATATAAAATACAAATCTAAAAAGTTTTTAGATTCCTAAAACCTACAGTTTTTGTGTCATTTGTATAGTTGTGTATAATGTGCATTGTTTATAATTTGTGTCATTTTCTTAAATCTAATAATGTTTTCAATTATTTGGTAAATGTCTATGCATTTGTTCTGGGGTATATAAAATCTCCCCCCTCCCAAGCATTTCCTGTTGTAAGACAAAAACAAGTTATCAAAATAAAAAAAGAAAGTAGGTGGTACATTTGAGGGCAGTAAGTACTTTGAAGAATATACATCAGAGAAGATAGTGTTTTCCAAGGCAGGAGTGGTACAGATACTTAAATCGGGGCAGGCTATGTTGAACATGTTGACATTTGAGCAAAGTTCTAAAGAGGTAAAAAAAAAAAATGTTGATCACAGAACCCACTTTAAAAAAACAATTTTGTGGCCAGGTACCAGTGACTCACACTGATAATCCTAGCCGTTCAGTGAGACTCTTTTAGCTCTAATTACTCACAAAAAAGCTGGGAGTGTGAGTTGTGGCTAAAGTGGTAGGGTGCTAGCCTTGAACTCAGGGACAGTGCCCAGGCCCTGAATTCAAACCCCAAGGATAGCACACACATGCATGCCCACGTGTGTGTGTGTGTGTGCGTGCGTGCATGCACAGATGGACTTTAGGGGCTAGGGATGTAGCTCAGTGGTGGAGTGCCTGGCTCGTATAAGGCCCTGGTTTTAAATACTTTGCACCAAAAATGAGACGAATAAAAAAGTAGACTTTGGATATACAGACAGCATTTGAACATTTTATTTTACACACAAATTATTTTTTGTATTAAGCAAGATATAACAGATATGTAACTAGATGTTTTCTGTGCCGTTGTGGATATCTATTCATGGTGTACGTTCTTTTTCTCATAGGATGTCTCAGTGGTGTGAGCTTCAACAGCTTGATTCCAAATTCTTGGAGCAGGTTCACCAGCTGTATGATGATAGTTTTCCCATGGAAATCAGACAGTATCTGGCCCAGTGGCTAGAAAAACAAGACTGGTAAGCAAAATTCATTGGGCAAGGGAAGAAGTTTATTTGTGCTTTAAAAATACTTGTAGAGTCAGGCACCACTGGCTCACGTCTATAATCCTAGCTCCTCAGGAGGCTGAGATCTGAGGATCCCTGTTCAAAGCCAGCCCAGGCACGAAAGTCTGTGAGACTCTTATCTCCAATAAACCACTCAGAAAACCGGAAGTGGCGCTATGGCTCAAGTGGTAAAGTGCTAGCCTTGAGCTGAAGAGCACAGGGACAGAGCCCAAGTCCAGAGTTCCAGCCCCATGACTGACAACAGCAGAAAAAAATTTGTAGGTGCTTTAAAAATGTTTGGTTTCTGTATATAGAAATGAACCTCACCAATGATTATTGGGTTTTTCTGATGCAGAAAAAGCTTGTTGACTTAAAAAAGGACATATGTGTACAAAACCAAATGTATTAGTCATTAGCAGTTTTTTTAATTTTGTCAAATCTAATTGTGTACTCCTAAATGCTTTAAATAAATTATATAATGTGCTCTATTTATTTTCCAACATAACATCCAGTTATAAGCCAGGTGCTGATAATCCTAGCTACTCAGGAAGCTAAGATCTGAGAATTTGTTCAAATCTAACTGAGGCAGGAAAGTCTGAAATTTTTACCTCCAATTAATCAGCAAAAAGCTGAGTGGAGGTGTGGCTCAAATGGTACAGTACCAGACTTAAGTGCAAAAGCTATAGGATAGTGCATAGGCCCTGTGTTCAAGCCCAAGTACCAGCACACGTGTGCGTGTGCACGCACACATACACACACACACACAACCTAGTTATAGAATATTGTATGTAAAAGCAACAAAGCTAAATTATGGTAAAACATTGATTAGAATATGAAGAAAGTAATAGATTAAAGCAATATCACTTAAAACTCACCCATAGGTGTTGTATTTTAAGATATTATTTACTGATTGCAAAAGTTAACAATCTGAAAGCATTTGACATAGAAAGTAAAGGCCTCCCTGACTTTTTTTTTCTCATTAAGTAATCATCATGAATCACTCTCTTTGTAATTTCTTAAGTGTTGTCTAGTCATTGGTCAGTCTATGTGATAGAAATGCCGTGTAACTGCTGGTTTAAAAAAAGTGTCAATTTTAAAAGAAGAAAATCAGCCGGGCGCGAGTGTCTCAAGCCTGTATTGCTAGCTACTCAGGAGGCTGAGATCTGAGAATTGCAGTTCAAAGCCAGCCCAGGCAGGAAAGTCTGTAAAACTCTTATCTCCAATAAAACATCAGAAAATCAGAAGTGGGGCTGTGGCTCAAGTGGTAGAGCACTTGAAGAGCTCAGGGACAGTGCCCAGGCCCAGAGTTCAAGCCCCATGACCAACAAAAAAAAAAAATCAAATCTAAGAAATACTGAAAATATTTTTTTAAATAACCCAATAAGGAATGCTGAGTTTCTCTTGTCATGTTTAAGTAGCATCTAGAATAAACTTTAAAATTTAAATTTAGGGAGCATGCTGCCAATGATATCTCGTTTGCCACCATCCGTTTCCACGACCTCCTATCACAGTTGGATGATCAATACAGTCGCTTTTCTTTGGAGAATAACTTTTTGTTGCAACATAATATAAGGAAAAGCAAGCGTAATCTTCAGGTAGGAGCTGGGTTTTGTGTTTTACATGCAGTGCTCCCATGCTTAACTGAAATGGTTTTCTTCTTTTAACAAATAGTACTGAGAATTGAGTCTAACTTTAGAGAGGTGACAAAGATAGGAAAACACTATGTGATGTGATGTGTGTGTGTGTGTGTGTGTGTGTGTGTGTGTGTGTGTGTGTACATATAATGCCAGTTTATTTTATAGCACACAAAAAAATTTCAAGTTGAAGAAATCTTTGGAGAAAGATTGGTGATTCAGTAACCTTGTTTTGCTAAAATTTTTCAATATTTAAACCAAAGAAAAGGAGCAACATACTAAGAACATTGAGTCATTATACCATAGTAAACTCCAAGGAATTTTAGTGATAAGTTAAATTCTAGTGCCCAGTATGCAGATGAAGGATAAGTCTGGAAAGTCCGGAAGTTTAGTAGTAACTTGGACTGGATCCCACTTTGCTTTGCTTCTGGTAGAGCTGCCCTCCCCTGAAAGAGAAAACAAAAGGTGATCCGAATGCAGAGAATGTATGGCAGAGAATTAGGACATTAACTTTACCATCTTCTGTATTAGTAGAAATTTTTGTTTTATTGGAAGCAAAAAGTATCATTTTCTTATGATACCAAACCTTTTACCTTAGCTAATTGGAAACTTGCTCTTATTCTTTTTGAATGTCCCTGTGATTTTGTAATATCAGTGAGTAGAGAAATCAGATTGATATTATATATATATATATACATATATATATATATACATATATTTGCTCTCCTTCAGGCTTTGTCCAATTGTGTTTATTACAAAGAACATGACTGATAATATTTTTCAAACTAGCTTTGACAGTGGACACACACAAAAAAGATTATTTTTGGTTGAATTCAAAGTGGAAGTCAACACACAGATGAACTGAAAAATATTGTAGTTCTTATATCATTTTCATAATTGGCTTTAAGGAATAAGGAAAAACATTAAAAATGTTTTTGAAGGGCTGAAGATGTAGCTCAGTGGTAGAATACATGTGTAGGATATTTGAGGCTCTGGGTTTACTCTCCAGCACTGAGTAAAAAAACTAACCATGTGTGAAAATATTTTGTTTTAAATAAAGTACTCTTAAGTTCTTGTACTTAAATGGTAAATTAAAGCAATTTTTGTACTGGGTTATGGAAGAACTACTTTAACTTCTACAAAAATAGCTTATTCTTAATTTAATAGATGAAATTAAGGTTACTCATGGAATATGAAGTTCATATTTATAACTCAAAATAGTTTAAATATTTTGAATTTCATTTTTATTTTGGCCACCTATATCCAGGACAATTTTCAAGAAGATCCAGTTCTGATGTCAATGATAATTTGTAAATGTCTGAAGGAGGAAAGGAAGATTTTGGAAAATGCTCGAAGATTTAATCAGGTACGATTTTGTTTCTAATGGAATACTAGCACAGCAAAAATGTATTCATTTATATCACAAATATTTCCAAGGCCCAGAGCAAGACAATGATGAATCTCCCTTTGATTTTATTGTCCGAAGAAGTAGAGAAAGTTGAATTTCAAGACTTGATAGAACTAGGCTTAAGGAAGATCCTTATCTAATGGAATTAAGGGACAATGAGGAGAGAGACCATAAGATAAACAAGATACTTCCAGGTAGTATTAGGGGTAGTGAAGATAATATGTGGGGTTTGGAATGACTGGAGGGGTGGAGCTGTTTCTTTAGGTCAGGGTCAGGAAGTTTTCCTGATGTTCTAGTGCAGAACAGAAGTAGGCAGAAAGTTAGGGAGTCCCTGCAGAAGTTCAAGGGAGCAGCCATAGAAACTGTGCTTAATCAGTGGAGGAGGGAAGAAGTATACAGATTCAGGTTATGTTTTGGCCTGATGCCAATAGAGTTTATATAAAAGGATCAGATGTGGGCATGAAAGAGAGTGAAATATGGAAAATGTCTCTGTGATTGTGAGTTGAGTCACATGAAGAATGACAACCATGTTTATGAAGCTGGGAAGAAGTCTGAACAGGATTTTTGCAGATCACAAGTCTTGGGAGAACAGATAAATCAATTAATTATTCACAACAATCCTAATCATAACTGAGTTAGTTTTTCTAGTACTGAGATCTTTGACCATAGTTGTTCATCATGCAAGCCTTCCCAGCAATCAGAGTGCTGTAGTTTTTTTTTTAAGATGCTATAATACTGATTCTTTTTTCAGCAGGGGGATGATGAGAACAATCCAGTAGGATGGCAGTTACACAACGGTGGTATGAATTGGTCTGGCCAAGGCCATTCCAATATGGAAAGAGAAAGCAGGGGACACAGTAGAATGTGTACTGTGTATATTTTACCAACAGATAACAAAGTGAACTGGAGGAGGAGGGAGAAAGTAGTGGTGAATGACTTTCTTTGACCCTTGGGAATTTCTTCTTCCCTAGGACATTTAGTTTCTGTCTCTCTGTGACACCAAAAGGACTTTGCTGTGCTAAGCATGTAAAGCTTATTCATTCTTAATTTAAGCTGGCTGGTGTGTTTGGTCCCCACTTTGGAGAACAAAGCTGTATATTAAGGTTAGGGAGAAAATTATCACCATCTCTCTTCTGAGACAAGCATACTTGTCCCCAGCCTAGCATGTACTTGGGAAGTTTGCAACAGGGAATTTGATTATGTCAGACTTTTGTTGTAATAGAAGCATGAAAATGCATGCTCTGTATTTCAAAAGCCTTGAAAGGACAGCCAAGAGAAGAGCTAGACAGAAGACCAGAGTGAACACCTTTGCAACCTAGGCATGCAACCTCACTCTTAGCCCAGAGTTCGCATTGCAAGTAGAGTAGGGGGATCTTTATTCTGCCATATCAGCCTTACCCCTGACTTTTCTTTGGGTCTTGAAGTCTTGCTCACTTTTAAGCTCCCTGTTGACAATGTAGGTGATTGGGGGAGGTTTACTTAAAGATAACTGAGTGAGGAACATCATGGGGGAATGCTAAGGGACAGTCTCATTGTCTGGGAATGTCAGGGATAATGAGATCCTTTCCTTTCACAATCTTCTAGTCTGGTCTTGACTGGGAAGTTCAGAAATGTTTCTTTTTTATTTTCTCCCTTAACCTTTTGTGTGTGCACTTGTGTGCATATGCACCCCTTGGTACTAAGGCTTGAACTCATCATGCTTTTGCTTGGGTTTTTCACTCATGGCTGGCTCTCTACCAGGTGAGTCACACCTCCAGTCAGCATTTTTTTGTTGGTCATGGGGCTTGAATTCTGGGCCTAAGCACTGTCCCTCAGCTCTTCAGCTCAAGACGAGTTCTCTACCACTTGAGCCACAGCACCACTTCCAGTTTTTTGAGTGGTTTATTGGAGATAAGAGTCTCACGGACTTTCCTGCCCCGGCTTTGAACCGAGATCCTCAGATCTCAGCTTCCTGAGTAGCTAGGATTACAGGCGTGAGCCACCAGTGCCCGGCTTAGTCCAGCATTTTTGCTGGTTAATTTAAGAAAGAGTCTTTCAGACTTGATTGCTTAGGCTGGCTCTTCAGAACACAGCCTCCTGAACAGCTTAGATTACAAGTTTGAACCACCAGCCCCAGCCCCAGCCCCACTCCCAACATGGTAACCTGTTATATACAGTTTTCATGTTTGTATGCATCTATCAAAAATAAATTAACAGTACTGGGATTTAAATTCAAGGCTTAAACTAGGAAAGGCACTCTATGACTTGAGCCATACCTCTAGCCCTAAATTATTTTTAAAGTACAAAATATACAATTCATAAGTGAAAATGAAAAAAGAAGGCAGGCAAGTCCTAGAGAAAAATGGTGAATTCCTTTCTGCCTTTCAAGAAAAAGACTTTCTAATATTAAGTAACATCTAGGTACTAAAAAGCTGAAATACATAGAAAATTCATATAGAATCTGTACAATGAGTAACACGGGTCTTACTGTCTTTTGCTTGTTTCTCCAAACAGAAACAACATCCATCTAGAATGTGATCTCTTTGAAAATAGGGACTTGTGTTATAACTCTAACAAATAGGGTGGGCTATTACCAAATACTTACTTAACACATAGTTAAGTTTATACTGCATGATATGCGAACTGTCCACTTGATGTGATGAACAAAGACATCATAACTTGTGAGTCTTGTGATTGCACTGAATACTCCTAGGCAAGCCTGTGTTTATGTCCATTATTGACTTTGTAGTAGCAGATTTTCACTGGAGCCCTTCGTGGCCATGCATTCCGATTTAGTGCACCTCTGAGTCACCTGGGATAATGCTCAAATAGTATTCTAATTTTGTTATCAGATTAAGACCTGAGATGCTCTATTTCCAGCCAGATCCCACGGTGATGATATTGGTCTGGAGACCACACTGAAAATTACACAGTTTTAAATAAACAATTATATAACTAATCTTACATACAGAATGTGAGAAATAATGCCCTTGTGGCATGTATGAATTAAAGGAAACTTTAAGAAATGCTTTTTTAGGCATGAACTGAGCCTAGACTTTCTAGAGACCTAACAGTTTGCCAGCATTTCCCAGGGTCTTGGGAACTGAGCTATATCTTATTAACATGAATGTGGCACATTTCAGAAGATTTGATATGGAGGTGGGCCAGTAGATATGGACTTTAGAGTGTAACCAGTGAGTAAATGTATCAAATAGCCACTGCTGACCAAACACTTCTCATTACAGGCGCAGTCGGGGAATATTCAGAACACCGTGATGTTAGACAAACAGAAGGAGCTTGACAACAAAGTCAGAAATGTCAAGGAACAAGTTATGGTGAGTAGTGAGTACTTATGTCTTTCATGGTCTGTTGGGAAAGAAGGTTTCAGTGACCTTGAGTATAAGTCCAGTCCTTCAGGCAGAAAAATTTTCTACAATTCTAAACCAGAACTAAACAAATAGTAAAACAAGACTTTTTGTGGCCTCTCTTAGAATTTTTGAACATTGAAGTTATTTTTTTTCTTCCCTGCATGATCACGCAGTAAACATTGACTTTGCCCTCATTATGCAATAAACTAGATGCTGTTCTAAGTAGTCCTTTATGTCCATACCTTCCTTTTCTTTTTTTTTCAGGTAAGGGGTAGGTTTGTTCAGTAGACCTGCTGGGACCAGGCAAGGTTGGCATTCCACGCGGCTGGGAAAGGCCTAGGAAAGAGAGAGAGCTGGGTAAGAGAGAGAGAGGAAAGAGAGAGAAAAGAACTTGAGAAGAGCTAGACAAGAGCAGAGAGAGAGTGTCTGGGCCTGGGCTAGGCCTTATCTAGAGTATGGGCGGAGAAAGGTGTGGCCACATCAAATTCAGATGTGACCTTTCCCAGGTGTCCCAGTTGCCTAGGTAAGGCAGGTACTGGGTGGAGACTTTGCTGCTAGGAGGGTGGAGTCTGCTCACCATCCAGGAGCGGACCTTACATTCCAGCCTTTTAATAGTCATGAAATAGGGCGCAGATTATATCAGGGTGTACCTGGGGGGGTTATCCAGAGCCACAGTATAAACATGCCCCACCTTTCTCAAGTATCTGGTTCTAAGACTTGAGAGAGGAACAAAAGTTATTTTATTGACAAAAAAATTCTGATACATTTGTGACTGGAATAGGATCTGCACAGCAATTTTAATATAAGCCTCCAATTTAGCTTTAGAGAGGCCTGGCACAGTTGTTGGCATGTGTTTACTCTTGTCCCTGTGGAAGGTATTTTAGGACAAGGCTAAGGAGTTCTGCTTCACACAAGATTTGTATTTGTGGAAAAGACCTGCTCATAAGTTGGTATAGCCCAATGAGTAACATTAGGTTATATATAACCCAATATTATAATATTGGGTCTGGGTAACAGCAGCATGGCCTAGACTCATGTACTTAATACAACATTTTTATTTTTGGTGGGGGGCGGGTCTGGTCATGGGGCCTGAACTCTGGGCCTGGATGCTGTCCCTCAGCTCTTCAGCTCAAGGCTAGCGCTCTACCAGTGAGCCACAGTGCCACTTCCAGCTTTTTTCTTTTTGCTTATGTGGTGCTGAGGAATCGAACCCAGGGCCTCAGGCATGCAAGGCAAGCGCTCTACCACTGAGCCATCTTTTTTAACTCCAGTTTCTTGCAGCAATTTTATTCTGCAATCTCCTAGAGAAAATATTCCATTAAAAAAGTAGAAGCCAAGTCATCTTGATGTAAAAGTAGCTAGGGGAATCCAGAGAAGAATCTATAGAAATGTGATTAAATCTGAAAAGTGTGATCGTAAATCAGACTCTCATTCAAAATAAATAACTTGGGCTGGGAAGGTGGCTCAGTGGTAGAGCTCTTGCCTTGCATGCATGAGGCCCTGGGTTCGATTCCTCAGCACCACATAAGCAAAAAGAAAAAAGCCGGAGGTGGCGTTGTGGCTCAAGTGGTAGAGCGCTAGCCTTGAGGTGAGGGAAAGCGTCCAGGCCCAGAGTTTAGGCCCCACGACCGGACCCCCCGCCCCCAAAAAAGTAACTTAACTAATTAATTAAAATAATTAATTAAAATAATTATTAATTAATTAAAATTAAAATAATTAATTAAAATGGTAAATATATGAGACAGTAGGATGTGTGTAGTCCCTTTCTTGTAAAGAAAAGTGGGGGTGGTTCTCATGAGCTTGTTTTTGTTTTTTTTTTCTGCTGTATGCTTCATAATTAAGTTACCTCTCTGAGGAGACTCAAAAATGATGGGGAAGAGCTGGGCATTATGGTACATGCTTGGCAGTTCCAGCACTCAGGAAGCTAGGCCATCCTGAACTACATTTTTTAATATGTATTTTTTATTATAAAGATACTGTACAGAGGGGTTACAGTTACATGAACACGGTAATGAGCCCATTTCCTATTGAGCATTGTTACCCCTCTCCTTTGTTTTTGTCCTACCATCCCTTTCCTCCCCACCTCCCCAACTCTTCCCTCCCTCCTCCCAAAGTTGTAAAATTCATTTTCAACATAGTGTCTCGTACATCTCCTTCTCTGTATCCTTATTGAGGCATTTTGTTATTTCCCTTCCCTTCCCCAAATTAGAAAAAGGTATATGCTAGATGCAGGACACTGGAATCAAATACAACGATAACAGGGTTTTACCATGGGGGAAGAGCATACAAAAACGTATGCACATATGACCGTATAAGCTGATGCTAAACGAAATGAACCCCAAGATAGGGAGACAAGAGATTTTATCTTACTTGCTGTTCTTTTTAGTGTACTCATAATGTACTATGTGCCTTTTTTGTTTCCTTTTATATTCTCCCCCCATAGCTGAACTACATTTTTTTAAAAAGTGAGAAAGAATGAAAATTTAGGCCCTGAAATAAGTGGTGAGAAGTTTTGAGAATTTTATGTATGTGGTTTTTTTTTTTTGAAAAATGTTATTGCTTTCTTTGTTTTTTTGTTTTTGTTTTTTTTGGGGGGGGGTCCGGTCATGAGGCCTGAACTCTGGGCCTGGGCACTGTCCCTCAGCTCTTCAGCTCCAGGCTAGCCCTCTACCACTTGAGCCACAGTGCCACTTCCGGCTTTTTTCTTTTTGCTTATGTGGTGCTGAGGAATCGAACCCAGGGCCTCATGCATGCAAGGCATGCGCTCTACCACTGAGCCACCTTCCCAGCCCCTGTTATTGCTTTCTTATTAATGAAACATATTTTATGGATGTGATTAGAGTTTTGCAAGTTTGATCCTTTTTTTGGAGGGAGGTCCTGGGGCTTGAACCCTGGGCCTGGGCACTGTAGCTAAGCTTTTGTGCTCAAAGCTAGTGCTCTATCACTTGACTCACAGCTCTACTTCCAGCGCTATGGTAATTAATTAGAGATAAGAATCTCATGGACATTCCTGCCTGAGCTGACTTGGAACCTCAATCCTCAGATCTCAGCCTCTTCAGAAGCTAGTATTACAGGAGTGAGCCACCAGTGTTCTGCAAGATGATCCATTTGTGAAAGAGCTAGAATTGTTGCCGTGTTTCCCTACATTCCATAGAAGTAAAACTACATTTCCTAAAGTCTTTGAACATTGATGATGAATGGGAAACATGTTTATCTCTTCATTTGTAGAATGTAGAGCATGAAATCAAGACCCTAGAAGATTTACAAGATGAATACGACTTTAAATGCAAAACTGCACAGAACCGAGGTAAATAGTGTTGGCAATTAAAAGTGCATCCATTGGCTGTGCTTTTTTCTAACTATACTAGGTAACAAAGGCAATCATTCCTTCTTTTTGCCAAATATTTTATAACTGAATCACCAGTCATTAGTCACCTATCTTCTCAGTACCACTGATGTTTTGAGCCAGATGATTCTGTTATAGCATGTTCTCCCTCTTGGAGAATGTTTAACAGCATCCCTGACTTCTTCCTGCCAGTGCTCATACCATTAGCCTCTAACCATCAATGATGACAACTAAGCAAGTCTCAAGATACTGCCACATGTCCTCAAGGGAGAGAGGCAAAGTCATTTATAGTTCTAACTATTACCTATGTATTATTCACTTTATTTATTGTACTTAGCTCTCTGACTGATACAGACTGAAGAATAATTGTAGTTTCCTTGTCCTTAATATCTAAAGTTCCTTCAAACATTCTAGCACCATGTGCATGTACCATGGAAAAACTCACTGTTTTTCTCATATTTTAAAAGCAGCTTCACTGTTTTGTTGTTGCTACTTACTTATATATACACATACTTTTTTATGCCAGTCCTGGGGCTTGAACTCAGGGCTTGCTTAAGGCCAGCACTTTACCACTTGAGCCACAGCTCCACTTCCAGCTTTTTTGATAGTTTATTAGAGCCAAGAGTCTCACAGACCTTCCTGCTTGGGCTGGCTTTGAATTGTGATTCTCAGATCTCAGCCTTCTGAGTAGCTAGGATTACAGGCATGAGTCATCCGCACCCAGTTTGCCACTTATTTTTAATGACATTAGCAACTAAAAGTAATGTGCATTGTATAGAACATGTGTGACATGGTTTTTATCCTAATAGTCATGTGATTAACAGAAAGTGGTATCAGTATCATTTGGGTAAAACGTATGTGAGAAAGGAACTTAAGCTACTCCTTCCATTGTTCCTACTTCATTTTCAAACCATAAATTCCATATATATTCATCTGAAGTTTTGTGTCATTTATATTTATTTAAGTAGTACCTAAAGGTCCCTGAAAACTAGTACTTTGTGTCCAAATCTTACAATTAGGGCATTTTTTTCTGTTATTTTCAATGAAGGTTGGTGGTCAAACTTTTAATTTGATTCATATTTTTTCTAAGTTTAGGTGTGGCTTTAGTTGGATTTCTTTTCTTATACATTTATATTTATGTCTCTCGATTCTTAGAAATTGAAACCAACAGTGTGGCAAAGAACGACCAGAAACAAGAACAGCTGGTTCTGAAGCAGATGTTTTTAATGCTTGACAGTAAGAGAAAGGTAGTAATCACTTTCCTAAGTGGCATGTCATAGATTTTAAATAATGGAGGATATATATTTTCATACCACCTTGGCTTCGAACCCCAATTAAGACTGAGAGTATAGTTTCATTGCTTTAAATCCCGTGATAAATATGATTTCATTTCACGTTGTTTCTTCCTTTCCTTTTAGGAAATAGTGCACAAAATAATAGAGCTGTTGAATGCTGCTGAACTTACCCAGAATAGCCTGATTAATAATGAGCTAGTGGAGTGGAAGCGGAGACAGCAGAGTGCCTGTATTGGGGGACCTCCCAATGCTTGCCTGGACCAGCTGCAGAACTGGTAAGGTTTTCTGGAGTGGAGCATTGAAAGCTGACCACAGAAAATAGTAGAGAGCAGCTTTAACTGTGTATTGGAATAGGCCCTGTCAAAACTTGGATTTAAAGTTTGATGTAATACAGCTTCTTCTTACCCTGGAACACTTGGAAAGCATAGTGTTATTCATGACTGTTGCCACACTCAGCCACATCTGCTTGGTGGGGAGAGGCTTGGACCATGGGATGTGTCATTTGATTCTACCAAAACGCCAGTGACCTGGTTGATACATAACAATGTGATCAATGTGAGTTCTGGTGTTTTATTTAAAACAGAATATCTTGGGGCATTTTCTAAGATTAGCATGAAACATAGTTTTTCCTGGGTCATCTATTCAGTCTGCCATCCAGCAAATATTTGTGAAATGCTACAGTTTATACCAGGTAGTGTTGTGGGACTTGGGCGCACAAGGAGTAAGGCTCTTGGGTCTTGCTCATCAGTAGGTCTTCATGGACTGAGAGTGAATGGGTCCTTCGTGGAAATGAGGAGGAGGGGTTCTCTTTCAGTAGAGGGAAGGTGATGGGCAGAGGCACAGAGGTAAGACCTGCAGGATGACAGTACACTGGATAGCTGGAGTGCCAGGGAAACAGACTGGACAGGGGACTGGCAAGAGATGCTGCAGTGTGATGGGGGGAGGTTCTCAGGATCATCCCAGGAATGGTGGGCTTTACCCAGCAGATACTGGAGAGCAGAAGCAGCACATGAATTTCTCCAATCTGGGGTGTAGAAAAGTCCCTCTGGTGGCAAGAAAGACAGTTGATTGACAGAATTGACAATAGACCTATTGGTTATTTATGTTAGTGTAGTTCAGGGGAAGGGCCCAGGAGAGTCTCACTTTGCATGGAGCAGAGGGAATGGAAGGGATGGGTTACTGGAATAGATGTGAGGGGATAGTGGCCTCTTCACCTGCTTTAGTCTTGCCGTCCCTCCCTGCACTTCCCACAGGGATAATATCTGAGTATGGCTGTTTCCATACTCCCCTCTTCACAGGGTCTCTGATGGTCTTACTGAGGCAGGATGTGCTCATGTTACTGTCTTGGCATAAAACCCACAATGGCTTCTCACTACCTTCTTGCGACAACTGAAGAGATCCACCTTGCTGTATCCCCTGTTTCTGTCCTGCTCTTGGTTCTACCTCTCTCTCTCTCTCTCTTTCTCTTTCACTCATTCTTCCTCCTCTCCCCCTTCCTATTTCATTCCTTCCTTCATTTCTCACCCCTCTCTTTCCTTTTCCTTTTTCTCTCTTTTTTTTTTTGATGTCAGTACTGGGGCTTGAACAGGGCTTGGGCACTGTCCTTAGCTTTTTTGCTTAAGCTGGTCCTCTACTATTTGAGCTCCACTTATGACTTTTGGAGATGAGACTTTTCTACCCTGTCTGATGTCAAAATGCAATTCCCAAATCTCAGCCTCCTGAGTAGCAAGGATTACAGGTGTGAGGCACCAGAACTGGGCTGCTTCCCTTTTTCAATCCCAGGCTGAACTCAACAGATCAACCTAGAAACCCCACCCTGCCCAACTCCTCATATAGATCTTAGGAATGTTCAGAGGCTTTTGTCCTCTCCAGGTAACCAAGCCCCTTAATTCTGGTGCAAAACTCAATCCCCACAACACACTCTTTCTTCCTGGAGAGTGGAATGTAACATCCTGTGTTGTCCATACACAGATTGCTTTGGAACTGTTGCACCCGAAGACACCTTCTCTTGTACTTTCCCAGGTTCACTACCATTGCAGAGAGTCTGCAGCAGGTCCGTCAGCAACTTAAAAAGCTGGAGGAGTTAGAACAGAAGTATACCTATGACCAGGATCCCATCACAAAGAACAAAACGGTGCTGTGGGACCGCACCTTCGCTCTCTTCCAGCAACTGATTCAGAGGTAACCCCAGGGAGATGTATTCACATTTCTACAGTTAACATGTCTGGAGGAACATATTATGGCGATTCAGATCATTTTAAAGGGGTTAATAGGCTATACAACAATTTTAATGACAGTTGACTCTTACTGAAATGCCTTGTTTATGCCCACGGGTCTTCATTCTTTTGGCTACCTGGTTGCAAAGTGTAGTGACTAAAAGTGTTTACTTCTGCCCCTTAACTAGTCTGCTGAGACCTAGCATGTCTAACCTCAGGATATTTATGCTCTCCTTCCCACACTGTAGCCTCATCATTTTTCAGGTGTCAAAGCCTCTTTTTTGAACTCTTACATAATAGCCTCCCAACCAGTCCTCCTTCTCAGCCCTTTTACCCTAGGTCCTGAGACGCGGTGCTGTGCAAGGGTAGTGTTCCAGGCTGAGTCTTCACTTGCTATTCAAGTGGAGCCCCTCAGCCAGATAGTTACAACTCCACTTCCACAGCTGGGAGCTGGCATCCTTTCTGTGCATAACTCACATGTTTTGGGCAAACTCTTGCTGTTTCCTAGGCCTGTGCTAGACAACTCTCTCTCCTCATGGTAATACTTTGCCTCACAGTCTTCTTTTTTCCTTTTCTGTCCATATTGTAACAGCCAGTGCGTTTTATATGTCAGTCTTCCCAAAGCTTCCAAATAGATCCTTCCCTACTTCCACAGTTAAATTTTAGTCCTCTTTCATTCTGCCTTTTGTTATATAATTGTTTTTGTGTCTATTATTTTTTTTGAAAATGGAAGGTTCTGGAACCTAGAGAACTACCTTTGTTACCCTTTGCCCAAGAAGCCTCTAGCACAATGCTTTGTAAACAGGAAGCAGATCTTTTTATTTTTGTTGTAAGAACAGAATTCATTTTGCAAAGTTTGTTTTTTATTCTAACTTGTTACACTGAAAGTGTCTTTGGTTCCCTGCGGTTAATATCCAAACATAAATGCTTAAATGTTAGATCTTAGAAAAAACGGTAAGGACATTTAATTGGATTTTTTCACTGCTAGTTTGAGTCTTATTTCAGATTTGTAAAAAATCATCATCAAATTCAGAGTTTTTATTGTTGGCTGGTATCACAAGTCATTATAATTACATGGTTTTCATTGAATATAAATTGAATTTTGTTATTTACTAATTAGTAAACAGCACTCTTGTGAGGCTCTTTCAAATCCTTTTCAGGTTCTGCACTCTAACTCTGTTTCTGCCATAGGGCAAATCACTTATCTTTTTATTGCCTTCATTTACATGTAAATGCTAACTTGTCTGCCTTTGCTGTGTGTTTACAGCTCTTTTGTGGTGGAAAGACAGCCCTGCATGCCAACTCACCCTCAGAGGCCATTGGTCTTGAAGACTGGGGTGCAGTTCACTGTGAAATTGAGGTAATAAAAATAAAAGTTCGGGGCTGGGAAGGTGGCTCAGTGGTAGAGCGCTTGCCTTGCATGCATGAGGCCCTGGGTTCAATTCCTCAGCACCACATAAGCAAAAAGAAAAAAAGCCGGAAGTGATGCTATGCCTCAAGTAGTAGAGCGCTAGCCTTGAGCTGAAGAGCTGAGGGACAGCGCCCAGGCCCAGAATTCAGGCCCCACAACCAGACCCAAAAAAATAAATATAGAATTTCATGCATTGCTTGCCCTGTAGTTTGTACCTTCAGTTTGCTTTTGCAGAATTGTTAAGTAGGGTACTGTAGAGAAAATAATTTCTCAGTGAGCATTTTAACATGAATTTTTACTTAGGAAATGCAAGACCCTAACTTTTATCGTTAAAATACAAGTTCAGTATATATGCATATACACACATCTAGACATTTGTACTGGTTTTCCCCCAGTTGTAAATGTCATGTATGTTCACAGTAAAAAAAAAAAAAAAGGAATTCAGAATTGCAGAAATATATATGACAGTTTCCAACAGTGTCACAGCTCTGGAGCCTAGGCTTGTAACTGGAGCCTTTTGAACCCCTAAAGCAGAACTAGCATGCATGAATATGGCTTATGACATGTACAGTTTCTGGTGAGTCTGTTCCTAACTTTCCTAAGTGGTTTCCCAAATGGTCCCTGATGTAAGTATCTATGCACCACCACAGTAAATGG
The DNA here is from genome assembly GCF_000151885.1 of Dipodomys ordii. Lineage (NCBI taxonomy): Eukaryota > Metazoa > Chordata > Mammalia > Rodentia > Heteromyidae > Dipodomys > Dipodomys ordii. Next base: position 37,231,652 of record NW_012267221.1, on the reverse strand, counting down.
CCTGACCTCTAACCTCACCTAAGTCTACCCAAGTCTACACAAATGTGTGATCCCAAGGTATACCTGTGTATCTGTTTAATACATAGAATACACAAAATATATGTCATATAAGATATCATTTTAAAAAGCTAATAACAAACTTCTTTACTCCCCCATGCCCTCCCCAGCCTGAAAGACTGACATCTCTGAAACCATAAACAAAAATAAATAATTTTCCCTCTTAAAAAAAAAAAGCTAATAACATACATATATGTTGTTTTCTAGTCTGCTTTTCTCCTTGATTTAATTATAGCATTGTTTCCAGGTGAGAACATATGGCCTGAATTTATTCTAGTGAATAGCTGCATTCATTTAATCACAGTTCTGGAAATGAGCAGCTACAACCTAAAGATCTGGGATTGTCTTCAGAGTTGTTCTGGTCTTTTTTATGGGATACTACTGACTGATTCAGGCCCATGGGTACTGCTTCTTTGGCAGATAGTGTTACTATATTGCCTCATGCACCTTTGGAAGCCAGAACACAGAGCTGTCAGGAACAGGAGAAATCTAATTCCATCACCTGTTTGACTAAATGAAGCTCAACAGAGTCCTGAGGACTCCCTGAAGCCAATAGAGAAAAGGCTTGTGGAATCTTGGCACAGTAGAGACAAGAGCCTTTAATAATTCCATCCTACCCCAGATGATATAGTGTGATCTTCATTGTTCTGTTTAGGGGTGAAATATTTTATATTTTACTTTTTGGTAATTGTTTTTATTTTTATTTATTTAATTTTATTTTTTTGGTAGGTCATGGGCTTGAACTCTGGGCCTGGGCGCTGTCCTTAAGGCTAATGCTATACCACTTAAGCCACAACGCCACTTCTGGTTTTCTGGTGGTTTTTATTGGAGATAAGAGTCTCATGGACTTTCCTGCCTGGGCTAGCTTTGAACTGTGATCCTCAGATCTCAGCCTCCTGTGTAGCTCGCATACAGGTGTGAGCCACTGGCACCTGGCTTATTTTTATTTTTTATGTTTTGGTGATCGTTTCTTTCTCAATAGGACAGAAAATTAGATACATGTTTCATAAAGACTGATGTTCATTACATTTTTTGGCGGGGGTGGGGGAGGGGGGCTGGTCGTGGGGCCTGAACTCTGGGCCTGGGCGCTGTCCCTCAGCTCTTCAGCTCAAGGATAGCGCTCTACCACTTGAGGCACAGCACCACTTCCAGCTTTTTTTCTTTTTGCTTATGTGGTGCTGAGGAATTGAACCCAGGGCCTCATACATGCAAGGCAAGCGCTCTACCACTGAGCCACCTTCCCAGCCCTGTTCATTACGTTTTAGCTACATAAAATTAGCCCAGAGTAGAAATTTTGATAAAAACCTGTATTAGTGAGGTTATATTCAGAAGCAGCTACCTTTACTGACATTTGGAAGGAATATAAAATCAGTGCTATATGCCATCAGAATTTAATGTTACAATTTTGCCCCAGCCACTGCATAACTCAGAATTGATTAAACAAATAAACTTAAAGAGAAAAATAGCCACTGGGCACTTGGTGGCTCATGCCTTTCATCTTAGCTACTCAGGAGGGAAAATCTAAGGATCGCAGTTCAAAGCCAGCCTAAGAGAAAAGTTCCTGTGAGACTCTTATCTCCAATTAACCACTCAGGGGTGTGGCTCAAAGTGGGACAGTGCTATCCTTGAGCAGAAGAACTCAGGGACGATGCTTAGGCCCCACAACTGAAAAAAAAGCCAACTGGACAAATATTCATGTCAGTTTCATTGTTTGTAATGATCAAAAATAGGAGTATGGGTTTATATAACTTCATAAGTGAGGAACTGGCATAAATAAGTTGTAGTTCATAATTTTTTGAACTAATGACTTTAATTTTTCTTTCCAGGCTGTTGGTGAAATTACAAGAGCTGAATTATAATTTGAAAGTCAAAGTCTTATTTGATAAGTAAGATATCTTTATTTTTATCTAAATATTACTTGATGTTGGTTTTGTTAACCCAGTATAGACTCTTCCACTATGTAAAGGAGGAGATTCACCATCTAATCAGCAACTTCCTACATAGGAGAAAGTTCTCCTTCCTGTGGATGTGGGACAGAGTCCTTGTCCCTGATACTATGACAAGTGAGAGTAAGCTCCTAATTAGATCCAATGAGGCCATTAATGTCCACAGCAGATTTAAATCCGTTGCTCCATTTCTGGATGTTAGGAGCTTGTATTAACATGCTGTGTTTTTTTTAAGTACAATGAACAATACAATAAGCTTAAAAGATTGTATTCAACTGTCTCAAAGTGATTGGATTTTGTATACCATTCCCTCTCTTAGGCTAGCCCTACAGGAGAGTTTCTTAATCAGATACAACAGGACTGGCAAAACAAAACAAAATAAACACAAAACTTATACAGCATCACTCCTATTCATTCTGTTGGTGAATCTAAGTTAATATCAACAAAGATTGAGGGAATAGGGGATTATTTCTTAAAGACAGGTTATTGTATTCTGCTTAAGCTCAATTCCTCTTTTCATTTTTTGGTGCTTCTTCTATTTTCAGTATGTTCACCTGTTGTTTTCTTCTTTTCTTTGACAAGGCAGTTTTGTATCACACTGTTCCTTTTGCTTTAAATTCTGTTTCTTTATTCAGATGGAAAAATAGGTCCCTCTCATAGCAATTATTTTTACAGAAACATTGACCTCTTCTAGTTGAGAGAAGAATGATAGCTAACTCCTGTGAATGAGTTAATGATTTCGACTCTACATCTATGTGTTATTTGGTCAGAACATGTTGTTTGGTCAGAACATAATTATCTAAGTCTACAACAACATATGTGAAACTGGGTACTTTTTAAACATATTTCTTATTGTAAAGATACAGTACAGGGGTTACAGTTACATGAGTATGATAATGAATCCATTTTCTATTGAGCATTGTTACCCCTCCTTTGTTGTTCCCCTACCATTGCTTTCCTCCCCACCTCCCCAACTCCTTCCTCTCTTTACAACCTCCAAGGTTGTAAAGTTCATGTTCAACATAGTGTCTTGCACATCTCATTGTTACAATGGGTCATCCTGTATTTTTATTTCAGCATTTTGTTATTTCCCTTCCCCTGCCCAAATTACAAAAATGTATATACAAGATGCAGGGCATTGTAATCAAATACAGTGAAAACAGGGGTTATACCATGGTGGAAGAACATACAAAAGAAACAAAAAAAATCACATAGTACATTTTAAATATGTTAAAAACAACAGAAACAAAGATAAAACATCTTGAGTCCCTATCTTGGGGTTCATTTTGCTTAGCATCATCTTATATGGTCATATGACATAGCTTTTGATCTTTTCTGCTTGTCCTAGACATATACTAGTAATTGCAAATAAGGGAAACCATGGGACCTATGTTTCTTTGGGCCTGGCTTACTTCACTTAATATAATTTTTCCAAGTCTTTTCATTTCTTAACAAATGAGGCAGTGCCATTCTTTCTGATGGAGGCACAAAATTCCATTGTGTGTGTTTGTGTGTGTGTGTGTGTGTGTGTGTGTGTGTGTGTGTGTGAGTGTGTATATATATATATGCCACATTTTCTTGATCCATTCATCTGCTGAGGGGCATCTGAGTTGGTTCCATTTCTTAGCTATGGTGAATAATGCTGCGATAAACATAGTTGTGCTGGTAGCTTTAGTATGGCCTTGTTTATGATCGTTTGTGTAAATGCCCAAAAGTGGGATTGCTGGGTCATAGGGGAGTTCTATGTGTAGTCTTTTGAGGAACCGCCATACTGCTTTCCAGAGTGGTTGGACAAGTTTATACTTCCACCAACAATGCAGTAGAGTTTGCTTTTGGCCATATCCCCTCCAGCATCTGTTGTTATTAGCATTCTTGATTATAGCCACTCTAACTGGGGTGAGGTGGTATCTCAATGTTGTTTTGATTTTCATTTTGTTTATGGCTAAAGAAGTTGAGCATTTCTTCATGTGTCTATCGCCATTCTTATTTCTCTTCAGAGAAGTTTCTCTTTAAGTCTTTAGCCCAGTTATTTAATGGGCAGTTGTTTCTTTGAGGATTTGTTGTTGGGATATTTAGCTTTTTGAGTTCTAAGTATATTTTAAATATGAGGCCCTTCTCCATTGTATGACTAGTGAAGATCTTCTCCCCATCTGTGGGCTTTCTATTGATCTTGCTAGCTATGTTCTTTGCCATGCAGAAGCTCTGAAGTTTCATGCAATCCCATTTGTCCAACCTTTCTTTGATTTGCTGTGTTTCTGGGTCTTTATTAAGAAAATTTCGGCCTGTGCCAAGGAGACCTTGAGTTTCTCCTATTCCTTCCTATAATGTTTTCAGGGTGTTTGCTTTTACTTAAGAGATCTTTGATCCATTTGGAGTTGATTCTGGTGCAGGATGATATAGAAGGAGCTAGCTTTAGTTTTCTACAGGTATTTAGCCAATTTTTCCAGCACCGTTTACTGAAGAGGCTCTCTGAAACTGGGTACTTTATAAAGAAAAGAGATTGAACAGACTTCTGGTTCTGAAGATCAGGAATGTCCAGCTGGGATGGCAGCATCAGGTTGTGTCACTGCATTCCTTAATAGGTATGAGAGACATGTGACATGGTGAGAGAAAGAGAAAACTGAAAAGACTAAATTCACTTTTTAACAAGCTGCTCTTGCAGTTAATCATTCATTCTCCTACAAGGCAAGCATTCATGTCTTCTGAGGGCAGTACCCCAGCGGCCTCTAACTAGGCTCTGCCTCTCATCATTGCCATCCTGAGGACCAAGCCTCGATGCATGAACCTGTGGAGGATGAATCATATCCAGCCACACCATAGAACAGCCAAGCAATAACTAGGTTGATAAAATGTAAGAGATGTTCCTCTAATCATGTGGTAGATCACTTCCTTTGCTTAGTATCCTGAGGCCTCCAGCTTGATCCAGTCCCTCTCCACACTTCCCCCGCCCTCCATACAAAAGAAAAAAAACAGATACACACACAAGCTTAAACTTGCCTGTTTCCTCAAATTACTGAGTATTCTGGAAATTTCATGACAGCATTAATAAGAACAGAAAATGGAAGCATAGATTGGACACTTTAGAAAGTCATGTGGCACAGAGCAGGACTGTCTTACCTCCAATGCTTGGCAAAGTGCCTTGCATGAAAGAAGTATTTAGTAAACAGAAGAAACTGAGACTTGCATTTACTGAGGCTCTTCCTGCCCATTGACTCTGCACAGTACCCCATAGACTTGGTACTGTTAGCATGTCACACAAGTAAGGCCCAGATGGAATCATTCAGTGGTACTTGGCATAGTGTGAATGAGCTGAAGGAAGGAGTGAGTAGATGAAAGAGCATTACATCCACAGGTATACCTTTGTTTTTCCATCTTTCATATATATGAATATATGCACACATATGTGCGTATATACACATATACTCATTTCTATTGCAGCTTATAAACTTACTTTTTAACCTTGGAATTTTTTTATTGTAAAGATGATGTACAAAGGGGTTGCAGTATGTAAGTCAGGTATATAGCTTATAAATTTAAATACAAATAAATGATAATATGTTTTTTTGCAGAGATGTGAATGAGAAGAATACAGTAAAAGGGTACGTGATACACTTTGCACTATGCCTTGGTATGTTTTTTGTTTGATAGTATGAAACATTCTAAGTGTTTCTGTCCTGCCTTGTAGTTTTCGTAAGTTCAACATTTTGGGCACCCATACGAAAGTGATGAACATGGAGGAGTCCACCAATGGAAGTCTGGCAGCTGAATTTCGACACCTGGTAGGGAGAGTCTGTCTTCCATCTTGATATGTCTGTCTCTGGTCTGTTAGGACTTTTGACACTGGAGCGGCACCCTGTGGCACTATGTGCTAGGGAAGGCCCCTGTGGACTTTCCAGACGAGGAAGGAGGGGACTTTCCAGCATGAGAACATGGGCATCCTGGTTCCTCCTTTTTCCCAGGACGAGTCACTGTTCTCTGCCAGTCTTTCTTCTAGAAACACTCTTTTGGGGGCTGTTGCAATCTCAGGAAAAATAGTATGTATATCTTAATCTGTTCTTGCTACCTCTGTAGTCTGTGACAAATCACTAAACTCCTTCTATGACCTCAAAGTCTAACCTTCTAAGTACTCCTTCTCTTATCCTCTCACTGACCTAGTGAAGGAGGGCCCAGTAGGTATTGTAAAAAGAGAGGCTGTGGCACCCTGTGTAGGTGCTGAGTTAAGGGAAGGTTGAGGAAGCACCTTTATCACTGACACCCATCTTGTGAACTCACAGACCTCATAGCTAGGGAATGACACAGTGTGAGACCCTTGCAACAACTTGAGAGTCTGAAGGAGTCTGGGAGGTGCCTTCTGGCCCCACATTGCTCCTTGAAAACCTGAGGGATTAAAGGCCATGTGAGGGCAGACTAAGTCTGCAGTCATTGGGCCAAGATTGGAAGACTGTTGAGGTAAGGAGGAGGAGAATTGCCTCTGAACCTGGGGGCACAAAAGAACTAATGAAGGTGGTTCTGGGATCATTGCAGGGAAGGAAGGAACAGAATACCCGTCCCCGCAACCCTCTGCCTCCATACCCTGGGCTGTCCACACTGAGTCAGGGTGCTGACTCATGGACCCAGACAAGGGCCAGTTTGCCACTCATTTTCCATTCTGAAGATAGTGTTGCATTGTTCTTCCTTCCTAGTTTTGACCTCGGGGATCAACGTGCAATTTACTAAAATGGTTTCTTGTTTTACAGCAACTGAAAGAGCAAAAAAATGCTGGCAACAGAACAAATGAGGTGAGTGTCTCTGGATTGTGAGTGAGGCCCTAACTGGGCATGTCTGTGTCCAGGGAGGGGTCAGGTCCTGGGGGGTCGAGGTTGCCTCACAGAGGGGTTCTAACTCAGTGTGGATGGGCTTTGGGCCCATGACAACAGTAAAGACGCTCTGCCTTCCTTGATTGTTCGCGCAGTCCAATGGAAGGAGCACGATGGACTTTTGTATTTTTTTTTTTTTTTACGTTCTGGGTGAGGAAATTGAGCCTGAGGAAGGATGTAGAATCTAGCTAGAGTACACAGAGAATTACTAGCAGCTGGCATACGAGGCAGCTGGTACTGAAGACTGAATGCAGGAAGTTCTCAGCCACTGTACTCCCTTTGTTTTTCCACAAAGTGATGCTTAAGGAGTTAGGGTTGTGGTGCATCCTGAAATGAACTGTGGACAAAGGACATGATGTCAAATTGTTTTGGTTTGGGGTGTTTCTGTCCTTTGCACGCACACAGCATGTTGTCATTCTACAGCATGAACAGTGGGGGTCACTAGAACAACGAATGAGACAAGCACTGACCTATATAGTTCAGTTATCTTTCCGAGGTAGTTTGCATGTAACTGCCTTTGTAACCTGGGTCTGGAAGCTGCACCTCTTTATTTCTAAGTTAATGTGGACTTTTAGGAAGTAATGTTTCTAAAGACACTTAGAAAAAGCTCTCATTTCTCCCCATCTGAGCCCTTTCTGACCTACAGAGTATGAGAATTAGCGCTGCCAGGAGTCAATCACACCTGAAACTCCTATGCATTTTCCCCTCTGCCTCCCTTTCTTCCCCACGAAGATCTGGGGGCTGCAGTCCACAGCCCTCATAAATAGACAGATAGCTGGGGGCTAGAAAGCCTTCCTTAGCTTGCAAATAAACCCATTAGAAAATTACTATTTCCCTGCTTTTTAAAAAATCTCTGAATCAATAACTTTTGGCATAATTTGAGACATCTTACTTTGAGAGAATATGGAGAAGCTGGGAATAATTAAATCTAAGGCAGATGATTTACTATCATAGCCTTCTGAATTATAGCTGATTAGGTCTAGGCACGACCCAGTTGGCTTTTGAGAGTTGTGCAATCTGTGAATGGATTGTCATGTTCTTTCTTTTTTCTCTCTCTCTTCTAAGGGTCCTCTTGTTGTTACTGAAGAGCTTCACTCCCTTAGTTTTGAGACCCAGTTGTGCCAGCCAGGCTTGGTTATTGACCTTGAGGTAAGGTTTCTAGTGTCCTATGGTAGAAAACTTCATTTTTTACTTAAAACTACTAGATATACTTTTTACTTTTCAAGTTTTAGAGTTATAGCAAGGGAAGGAGTGACACTGTTTAAAAAGAAAAGAAATGTACTCATTACCTGATTTACCTAATTGTAACCCCTCTGTACGTCACCTTTATAATAACAATATATATTAATTAGAGATACATATCATTGTAATTTTTAAGCTAATACTCTCTTGACATTAATGATCTAAGAAGCTAGAAATTCAGTTAATCAAATTCTGTGAGCTAAGTATTACAGTTGACTTACCTTATGTTAAGTTTTATATATTAAGCATCAGGAATTATTTCTTAACTGAAAAACTGATCACAGATAAACATGAACAAAAGCATATAGCTTTACATGATTACTTTTTAAGCATAAGATGTATACAAAATTACAAATATTCCTTTGCTTACTTTTGAGAACAAACATTTGTCTGAATGTGATAAGTTTGTGATTCAGGAGATTTCAAGGTCTTTGTCAACTTTTTTAGACAACTTCCCTGCCTGTTGTGGTGATCTCCAATGTCAGCCAGCTCCCCAGTGGTTGGGCCTCTATCCTGTGGTACAACATGCTGATGGCAGAACCCAGGGTATGGAAAACAAATTTGGATTTTACCAGGGATCAACCAAAATCCTGCATCTTAGCTACTGCTTCTCTAAAACAGCCTCTCATGGCCAAATATTGAGGAGTATGGGCAAACCAATGGCATTGCTACGGAGCTTGAGTAATTCCAGTAAATTAATGCAAGTGCATATGTTAGAAATGAAAACAATGAATTTCCTTCTATGTAAATGAAATCAGCTGAGTATGTATCATTTATTGTAACTTTAAAAAAAGTTTATATATATAATAAACACTCTAACAGTATACAATACTTCTGTGATCACAGTAATTTTTATATTTGAAGTATTTATATTCTTTAAAGTCATTAGGAACACATAATAAGCAAATAATCACTGTTCCTAGGTAAAATAGTTTCCTGTGAACCTGTATGTGATCACAACATTTTTTTTGTCAGCCCATCAATACTAAACTAATGTGTTTCAAGGCACCTTATCTAATATTTGAGATTCAAGAACACTGACCTTAGTACTGTAACTCACACTTGAATGAAGCTTATCTGATGCACATGTTTTCTCCATAAGGCTCATCTTAGCTTTCTTGTGTGGTTATCAGACAGCACGGTACATGGGTACTAACCGAATCACCAACAAAAATTACAAAATTACAAACGAGAAGAAAATTGTGGCACTAAACAAGTAGACAGATGGTACTTGTTTACAATGTAAGAAGAGCTGAAGGGAAGGCTAGAGTGTCTGTTTGGGCCACTTCACTTGGGAACCTAAGCGTTTTAAGTGCTATTATCTATGTAGGCATGACTTCAAATGACCAGAAAAATACTTTTGAGTATTGATTTTATATTTACAAGTAAACTTTACCATGAGTAAACAAATTCACAAATGTGAGTCAGCTAACATTGAGAATTTTCCTCCTGTGACCTTTTAAATGTTTCCATATGATAGAAAGTAGAACTGAACTTTGGAGTGGGCCCCATATGCGGCACCTTGCTTGTGACTGGTGGCACTTCTGTAACCCTCAGCTTTTTGGGTGTTTTCTTCCTAGAATCTGTCCTTCTTCCTGAATCCCCCCTGTGCACGATGGTCTCAAGTTTCAGAGGTGCTGAGTTGGCAATTTTCATCTGTCACCAAAAGAGGTCTCAATGCAGATCAGCTGAACATGTTAGGGGAGAAGCTTCTTGGTATGGCACATTAACTCTTTGTGTATATAAAAATTGAAATCTATTCAAATATTTCTACTTGCTATCTCTCTCTTTCTCTTTCTTTCCTCCCCCACCCCTACCCACCCCCCCTCCCCTGCCTCAGTTGTGGGGCTTGAACTCAGGGCCTGGGCACTGTTCCTGAGCCTCTTTGTGTTCAAGACTAGCACTCTACCACTTGAGCCACAGTGCCACATCTGGTTTTTGAGTGGTTAATTGGAAATAAGAGTCTCACAGGGACTTTTCTTCTTGGGCTGGCTTCAAACTGTGATCCTCAGATCTTAGTCTCCTTAGTAGCTAGGTTTACAGGTGTGAGCCAAAACTGCTGGCTCCTACTTGCTCTTTGGGTTCCCTCTATTCACTTTTTCATTAAAGGTAGATGAGTGTTAAAATGTGTTGGTTTTAAGCCAGGTGTCAGTGGCTCATACTATAATTGTAGAGCTAGTGGTAGAGCACTACCCTTGAACAAAACAAGCTCAGGAATAACACTCAGGCCCTGAGTTCAAACCCTAGGACCAACATCCCCCCAAAAGAAAGTGTTGGTATTTTATTGTATCTAAAGGGCAAGTTATACCTTACCTTAGAAAGAAATATAGACCTAGTAAAATAAAGAGCTTTATAACATTTCTGAAAAGTAATCCTAAAGAAAATTTTATTGGATTATGTACTGTATGTTATTTGTGACAGATATAAGTTCTTGATAAAAAAATATGGAGTGGTTAGGTTTTTTTTAAAATAATTGAAGTGTTTTTTTAAAAAGAAAAGTACCTGATAGGGTAAGAATAAGGTCTTAGGTTTATAAACCCAATGTTCTTGTACCTAGTGGGCCCCAGTGGAAAGAGATTGTCATCACCCCCACAAGGGGGCTACCTTCAGACCAGCAGTTCTTTCTGATGAGGCAGATTCTAGACAGTGGAAGATAATTCCGTCAGTGGGATTATTAGTCTTCCACACTAATCAGAAAGATTCATTAGCCCTAGCGTTGGATCTTTCAATGAATGGAAGTGAAAAAATTTTTAGAGCCAAGTGCTGGTGGCTCACGCCTGTAATACTAGCTACTCTGGAGGCTGAGGTCTGAGGATTGCGATTCAAAGACAGCAGGGGTAGGAAAGTCCATGAGACTCTTATCTCCAGTTAACCACCAGAAAACTGGATGTGGCACTATGGCTCAAGTGGTAGAGTGCTCACCTTGAGCTGAGAAGCTGAGGGACAGTGCCCAGGCCCAGAGTTCAAGCCCTACGACTGACAAAAAAAAAAACAAAAAACAAAACCAAAAACCAGCCCTTAGAAATATCTTTAAAATTTCATGGAGAAATCATATCCAGATTTACCTTTCTGCATGGCAGGATTGCATGGGCTGTAAACGCCCACGCATCCTTCCTAGCCAGATGACCCTCAGCAGTACCTCTCTCAGCCGGGCCACTTAATAAAAATTTTAAGGTCTCATTTCATTTTTGTATTTGATAGAAGTTAAGAGTGTGTGTTTTGTTGTTGCTGTTGTTATTGTTGGTGGTATTTTTTCCTTCTTTTTCTCTCTGCCTTGACTTCTTTGTGATTCCTTCAAAAATAGGTGGACTTGCATATTCTAAACTCTGAGCTTTCTCTAATTCTCTCACTTGGCTTATGATTTGCATCAGTTTCCCTGAGCCCATGTCCTTTTGTGTAAAAAGCTGAGGGAATCTGTAATAAGCTTGTGAAGACAAGTATCAGTTACATTAATCACCCAGGGATAAGCACTAAGATGATCTAAGTTTAAATTTCCAAAAACTTTCTGTAAGGTCTTTAGCAGTGGAAAATCCACCGAGTCAGTTGCATGAAGCAGTGGGAAAGGATACTGGATAGGGAGAGACTTGATGGAGCTTTTCCATAGAGACTCACAGAGAGGCCTTGGCGTAGTGCCAAAGACAAAGTCAGTTTGGAAGTCAAGATGATATGGTGAAACTTTAGGAGATTTGTCCTATCTTACGGGGTGGTTAAGGGAGCTGAGAGGAAGGGAACTGGTGTGAGGCTTTGGGATGTTTCTGGGATGTTTCCCTTAAAGGTCTTATAGTCATGGTTCCCATCCATTCCTTCAAGCCATTGAATTCAAACTAACTGCCGAGTTTGGTGGTTCACTTGTAGTGCTAGAACTTGGGAGGATGGCAAGTTTGAGATCATCCTGAGCTATGTAATGAGACCTTGTCTAAACAGATAAGGAGTTGGGTAGGTAAGTAGATAATAGACAGACAGGCAGACAGACAGATAGATAGATAAAGGCATGTATTGTGGTTCTTGTCTGTAATCTCAGCTATTCCAGAGGCAAAGATTTGGGGAGATCTCAGTTTGAAGCTAACATAGGCAAAATGATAGTGAAAACCCATCTCAACCAGTAAACTGCACGGTAGCATGTGCTTGTCATCCTCACCGTGTGAATAGGATCAATAGGGAGATCACAGTCCAGCCGTAAGCATGAGATCTTTTCTCAAAAAATAACTAAAAGCAAAAAGGACTAGGAATATGACACAAAGTGGTAGAGCGGCTGGCTCCCAAACTTAAGGCCCTGAGTTCAACCCCGAGTAATGTGGAAAAAGAAGAAATAATAAAATCAAATGCAAGTTTTAGACTGCTTTATGTTTTATTCTATGATCATTGCTCAGTTAGTTTGGCATCAATGTACTTGAGAATATCAGCCATGTGTATCAGTCTACCTGTGTGGGGTATTTTCTTTACGAGTAATTATAAGACTCCTCAGTCTAGCCAGAGCATCAGAATCAAAATCTGTGTGCTTAAAAAAGCTTCCTTTTGTTTGTTTAGGTCCTAATGCTAGCCCTGATGGTCTTATTCCATGGACAAGATTTTGTAAGGTGGGTACTGCCTGGGTTTGCTGTCGTCCGAGTTCTTTTCACTCTGTTGAAGCTCTCTCCTTGGTGTAGATGCTGTGGTGGTCAATTGCTTATTTTGGCACGTATATCTCCCCTCCGTGGAGCTCTGAGGGCAAGCTGTTTATTTTCCTTTAGTGCAGGAGGTTGGTCTCCACACAAACGCTGACAGGAAGCACCTGCTTGAGTGATAACATTCTTTCATATCCGAAATGAATCTTCAGTTCCCTCACACCAGCCTTTGCCCAGCAGGGTTTTGGCTTCGGTCATGTGAAATATGTGCTTGGCCTGCAAGACAGATGAGTTGTTTGGAGTGTGCTCAAACAGAAAACTAGCAGGAGAGAACAGTTGGACCCTGTGCTAGGTCACCAGCCAGTGCTCACCAGCTCAATCTGCTGGGCTTTACTAATGGAAGGGCAGCTTTTGTTTTCTGAGTCACCCTGGAAGTCAACCCCTGCTGGTTTGCTACTGTTTGAAGAGAGAAATGGAGAGCTCCAGGTCTGAATGCCATTAGGAGGCTAGGGACCCAGGCATTTCTCCACAAGGGATTACTGCTGCTCTGTGCCTGAGGTGGTGCATATGCGAGTTCAAATACCATGGTGGGAGAAGGTAGTAAGTTTAAGATTTCTTTGTTCCTAATACATACTTTTGTGTACTTTCAGGAAAATATTAATGATAAAAATTTTTCCTTTTGGCTTTGGATTGAAAACATCTTAGAACTCATTAAGAAACATCTGCTTTCTCTCTGGAATGATGGGTAAGGACCACTGATACAGTTTTTAAGTTTTGTTAGAACAGAATGATCTTGCAAGGCTGGACAGAGCCTGACTTGGCTTCAACATTGGACATATTTGTACACATCTCACAGAGACACATACTTATGTGCTATCAAGGCTTCAGAATATAAATATATATATATATATATATATATATATATTTGTAAAACTAAATTTAAAACCTTTTAAGTGCCCTTCAAGCATCTACTCATTCAATAAAAAATACCTTCAGTACCTACTTATTTGATTGCCCCTTAGAAACATAGTAAGTTGTGTCCATGACACAACACATATTCAACAGAAGTCCTAAACTGATCAAATATATCGCATAAATCTGAAAGCATATTGTATGAATCTTCTGCTCCATATAAGAGATGCCTAAATGCAGACATTTTCATGGGCTTTTTGGATCCATTAATTCCTGAGCACCTGTGACAGCCCACTGATGTTCATGTTGGTTTTCCTTTCTACTTGTGGATGCACATGTATAAAGGAATGCTTCCTGAAGTGTGAATTAACTTTACTTGAAGAATAGTATAGCTCGTTTTATCATATATTCTCTTGTTAATTTGTAGTCATTTTCTTGGTTTGTAAGTTGACATGAGAATTCAAGTCATGATTGAGCTACAGAGTGCCTCTGTCATTCTTGATACCCAGTTGCATTGTGGGCTTTATCAGCAAGGAACAAGAACGTGCTCTGCTCAAAGACCAGCAGCCAGGGACGTTCCTGCTGAGGTTCAGCGAGAGCTCCCGGGAAGGGGCCATCACATTCACATGGGTGGAGCGGTCCCAGAATGGAGGCGGTGAGTAAAAGGTGCTGGAGCACCTGCCTGGGCACAGCCCTTGTCTGAAATCTTTCTCCATCACTGCAGGTAGCCCATGTGGGTAAAGAGCTTTGGACATGAAATTGCCGACCCCATGCTTAGCTCAAGTGAACCCTACTCCTAGATGAGGTGCAATAAACCCCTATGAATATCAGTGATTCCCTTCCTAGAACATACTGTGGAAACAATAGTTATTAAAAGAAAAGGTCAAGTCCTTTCTGTCATATTTGTTATCTGCAGATCAAGGATGTGAGTCAGTATAATCTGTAACCACTTCTTGGAACAGATCACATTTCCCACAGCACAAAATTCCAGAGTCCCTCAGTGCAGTGTAAACTGGGTTGGACCAGTTCTTACACTCCTGTTAGGATGAACAGGATGAAGGGACTGCTGGAAGGAGCTGTCTTTAAGCACAGCAGCTGCACATTTATCTCTGTTATATATTGGCATTTTATTTAGCCAAATGAATCTGTAGCCCAAAGACACTAGAAATGGTGTTATAAAACAGGTTTCTGGAAACAGGTTAACAGAAAAGATGAAGAAATGACAGTGCCAAATTGATTACTTCCATGGTTGCTTATAGTTTGCTTAGAGACTGAGGGAACAGTGGATTTATCCCAGTGGCTTTTAGGTTTTCAGTGGGTAGGTTTTGAAACAATGGAATACCTTTATTGTTCTATTCAATTGTTCTTCTGAAAAAGCCGGAGGGCTGGGATTGTAGCCTGTTGTAGGCTGCTGTTGGGAACCTGCTCATTTTCTCTTTTCCCTGGTAACTCATTTCCTGAATCAACTGAGAGGTGGAGTTAGCAAACCAATCCGTGAGAAAGAAAATGCTTGGCACCCAGCAAAGTTTAAGGCTAAGTTACAAAGGGCAGCTGTAACTACCAAGATTTAGGATACCATAGAGTCAGAAGTTCTAGGAAAGCCCAGACCACTGAGCCTCAGCTTCTGGGACTTGCACATCCAGAGGCAGCTTTCTGGATAAATTAATTACAAAGAAGGTCCTGAAATAGGTCTGAAAATAACAGAAGTGATTGAATTCTGGTTTATTAAAGAGGAAAGGTAGCATAGGATCTTTTTGTGTTTCAAAAATTGTCTTCTAGGGCTCGGACGGTGGCTCAGTGGTAGAGCGCTTGCCTTGCATGCCTGAGGCCCTGTGTTCGATTCCTCAGCACCATATAAGCAAAAAGAAAAAAAAAAGCCAGAAGTGGCCCTGTGGCTCAAGTGGTAGAGTGCTAGCCTTGAGCTGAAGAGCTGAGGGACAGCACCCAGGCCCAGAGTTCAGGCCCCATGACCGGACCCAAAAAAAAAATTTGTCTTCTACATATAATCATTATATATTTTAATTAAAAGATGTTTTTTGGTATGAAAAGAAATAAACCTTTTAGTAACTAATCCTATAGCGAGAGTGGGGAACCTTTTTTTCTGCTAAGGGCAGTTGGATATTTATAACATTATTTGAGGACAATATAGAATTATCAGTATAGGCAGCCAATGAGAAGCTTCCATTCTTGTCCTAACATGTACCAAATAATATCACTGGCCTTATTCAGCCACAAGCCATAGATTCCCCATCCCTGATCTCGGCATGAGCTAAGATGACCCCGTTGATAATTATTTAACTACCTATGGGCAATGTTTTATTGAAGATGTAGGCTTTTAAAAATGTTTTGGCCAGCCGGGCGCTGGTGGCTCACGCCTATAATCCTAGCTACTCAGGAGGCTGAGATCTAAGGATCACGGTTCAAAGCCAGCCCGGGCAGGAGAGACCGTGAGACTCCTATCTCCAATAAAACACCAGAAAACCGTAAGTGGCGCTGTAGCTCAAGTGGTAGAGTGCTTGCCTTGAGCTGAATTGCTGAGGGACAGCACCCAGGCCCAGAGTTCAGGCCCCACAACCGACCAAAAAAAAAAGTTTTGGCCAGATTTATGAATAAACAAATAATTGTTAATGATGTGTGAAGATTGACTTTGCTTTTCCTCTTCTTAATGCATGATTAAAACATTCAGATGTAAAGATTGTAGTCCACTAAATATATGATAACTCCAGGCACACTCAAATCTGTGAAGTCTGCAGAGCTTTGCTTTTTCTCTGTTGTTTGGGCCTCACAAAGGTTTTTTGTTTTTTAGAACCTGAATTTCATGCAGTTGAACCCTACACCAAAAAAGAACTTTCTGCTGTTACTTTCCCTGATATCATTCGCAATTACAAAGTTATGGCTGCTGAGAATATTCCAGAGAATCCCCTGAAGTATCTGTATCCAAATATTGACAAAGACCATGCCTTTGGAAAATATTACTCAAGGCCAAAGGAAGGTAAGTGGGTGGCAAGAAGCCACTGCCTGAAGAGAAAGCACAGCGCAGCCCTTCCTGGTAGTAGAGTGTTTGTTCTCAGCTGTGTCCTTGACATCGCATAGGTGGAAGGTGCCAGCACAAACGCCCACAGTGCTGACACCAACCCACCACTCTGTTCTGAGCTGGAAACAGTAGGCTTTCAAACTATAGCGTAAGTGGCATGGTGGCCCCTACCTGCAGTAGTAAATTGTTAGTTCTAGGTGATAATACTAGGCTGTCAGTTCTAGGCTAGCCTGAATGTTCAGGAGACTCCATCTCAAACACAAAAAAGTCAAGCATAGGGGCACACACCTATCATCCCAGCCACACAGGCAGTATAAAAAAGAGGACTTTGTCCAGGTGAGTCAAGATATGAATAGAAGGCCCTAACTAAAGTAAAAATGGTTTTGTTGGGGGAAAGTGAAGGAAAGAGTGACGTTGTCCAAGTGACATTTTATTCATTACCTGATTCATTAAATGGTAACCTCACTGTCAAACACCTTAACAATAAAATTATATTTTAAAAATAAAACATTTTTTAAAAAGGCTTTGGGCATGGCTCAAGTGCTTGCACAAGGTCCTGAGTTTAAATTTCAGTACTGTCAAATGAAAAAACTAAAAGAAACCACAATCTACACTCAGTGCAGTTGGAATAAAATGGATTCTTTGGCTTGATTTAGCTAGGAAGTCATTTGCCCAGCTTCCTATTTTAGAGCTATTGGGAAAAAGCCCACTCTGGTACTGTGAGTCTGTCACAGTATCACTTTTCCCACATGAAAAGGGTAAAGGGTAATAATTACAGTTAATCAACTCATGCCAGCCTGCTTGTGTTAAAATTTAGGACACAGGTCCATCAGTAAGGGGCTTCATCCAAATGGACCCAGTTACTGGTTAGATCCTAGATCCTTTTTTCTGCTAGTTGCTTCTGCCTTCCCACCAGAATTTTAGGTGACTTGAAAAAGGAGATCATGACCCCCTAAAGATGCAGAACTCTTTTAAGTTGTCTAGTAAAACAAAAGAATTTTGACCCTCACCCCAAAATGTGCTTGTTCTGTTCTTGGATGATTTTTGCTAAGGCAAAATATACACATGTGCTTGCTTCTAGCTCCAGAACCAATGGAACTGGATGGTCCTAAAAGAACTGGCTACATCAAGACTGAGTTGATTTCTGTGTCTGAAGTGTAAGTGAACACAGAAGAGAGGCATGTTCGGAACCTTTAGCCAGTCTTGATTCTGGCTGGGGCCTGTTGATTGTACTTTGCTTGCATTTTGCTTTTCCATTGTAATTGCTATAACCAGCTCAGTTGGACTTGTTGAAAAGCTCTTACCTAGAGGTTGGGTATCACTGCTTACCAGCATTTTACTTGCCTTAAAGAAACAAACAAGACAAAAAAATATGAAGTTGTGTGTAAGAGATACAATTGCTCCTCAAACTGATACTTCAAAAAAGTAAAAATAAAATGGACAAAAATTGATGAGTGGAAAAGTAAGTTCTTTTCAATCTAGACAAGGCCAAAGTCATGACTGAGATACATTTTTTTTTCCTCCACTTGCTTTTATTTTGTTGTTTCATTTCATAAAAGGTAGAAAAAGTTTTGGAAAGTCATTGTCAGTTATTTGGCCTGCAGCACTGTCTTGGGGTGAATGGATGTAGCCTTCATGTAAAAACACTCTGTGGAGCAGCTTTATCTGCATACAAACTTCAAGGTAGGGATGAGGGACTTCCCAGACATTTCTCTGGTGCTTTTTCTGTACAGGGTAAGCCACAAGGTCCTGTCATGCAGGGTAACACTACACGTGCTCACACTGAGGTTTCATCAGGCAACATGGCACAGGGTCTAGGCTGGCTATTGCTCATTCACATCTAAGTCTAGTACATCCCAAGGGGCCGGGCCAGGGGCATAAACCTCCCACAATCTCTACTGTTTCAGCTGTGTCTTATATAGTAGGTACTTTTCTGGAATAAAAATGAAAAGATCATGCAAATCACAGACAAAAGGTAAAAATGTCTGAATTTTCACTGCTGCCTGAATCACTTAAGTACTAACATTCCTCTCCCTTTTTCCTGTTTCAGCCATCCTTCTAGACTACAGACCACAGATAACTTGCTCCCCATGTCCCCAGAGGAGTTTGATGAAGTAGCGCGGATTATGGGCCCTGTAGAATTTGACAGTATGGTAAGTGCTGGGGTCAGGTGTTGCTGCCCGCTGCTCCTAGACCGTGCGCCCTCTGTGGCAGGCAGGTGTTGTGGCAGACCCTGCTTGTGAGAAGAAATCTCTGCAAAGTCAAGCAGAGGGTATTTTCTGGATGAGCCTGAACAGGTTGGAGCCTGCTACAGTTTCAACAAACATTATCAGATTTTTATTCTTGGCATTCAGCACCCTCCAGACAATATTAGATGGCATTTCAAACTTGTGTCTCCTTTTTTAAACCCTTTCAAATTAGAATTTCTGTCCCTGTTGAAATTTCACATAGTAAAGAGCCAAGAATTTTCTGGTAGGAAATTGTGTAAGTCAGTCCTGGGGCCGATAACAGGGTATTAGCCTTAGGCGTGTTGGTTTTAGGCGCTAGTGCTTGACAGTGACTATTATTCTAAATTTTAGCTCTACATTCTTAGCAGCAATGAAACCACTTCACTTGCTTTATACTTGAGGACTACTTTGCATTACTAGCTCCTGAAGTTGCAAAGAGCTCGCTAGAACAAATGGTTCAGTGAGAGTGATTGTTAATCAAAGGAAAGAATCTTCTTTTAAGAGAATATTTTTCCAGTATATCAAATAGTATTGTTTGCCTTTCAGCCTGGAATCCTTCCTCTGAAAGATTTTTTTTGGGGGTTGGCTAGGTTTTTGCTGATGCTGTTTAATTTTTAAGCCTATTTCCACATGGAGTTATTCCAGTTCATTTTAAAAGGGCTTTTTCTGTAATGCTTTAAAAAAAACCTGAGTCATGACTTTATACCTGGTGCCTAACAAAAATGTGTGTTCAATAATGGGAGGAGATGAGGGAGAGCCAAGTGAGAGGGATGGAGTACAGGGTATCTCTGGGTACCCATGCACCTGGGGAATACATTTATGTGGCCTCAGTAATACCTGCTTGGGCTCAAGAATATTACATGAACTTTTTTCTTTAGCCTGAAACACAGGCTAAAAGTCATTCAAAATTAACTACTATCCCTATTCCATTGGTACAGTGAACCTTTATCTGTATAATGTAGTATCCAGACACTGCTATAAAAATGCCTGTCAGGCAGGAGGCACGGTTCAAGTGGTAGAGTACCTGCCTACCACGTGCATGACACTGAGTTCAAACTCCAATACTACTAAGAAAAAAG
This sequence comes from Dipodomys ordii, assembly GCF_000151885.1. Lineage (NCBI taxonomy): Eukaryota > Metazoa > Chordata > Mammalia > Rodentia > Heteromyidae > Dipodomys > Dipodomys ordii. The sequence goes on along the minus strand of NW_012267221.1, from coordinate 37,211,694 downwards.
AAAGTGACAAGGAACTGCCAGGTGCTAGTGGCTCATGCTAATCCTTGTTACTCAGGAGGCTGAGACCTGGAGGATCAAGGTTTGAAGCTAACCCAGGCAGAAAAGTTGGTGAGACAAGTCTTATCTTTAGTGAACTAATAAAAAGCCCACTGAAGGCGTGGATCAACTGGTAGAGTCCCTGTTGTGGGTGAACACAAGTCAAGTAACTGAGAGGTTCTGAATTCAAGCCCCAATATAAGCCAAAAAAAAAGTGCACATAAGCCTTACACAAGAATGGGAAGTCTGATTCAGAAAATTGATGAAACAAACAAGGACTCTAGATGGATCTTCTTTTACCTCTCTTGTTCGTAAGTTATATCGCTATCCTCACTACTACCATTGATGAGTTGATAGGTGGCACTTATTAAATATGTCCCATATGCTAGGCACAGGCACTTCTTCATGGAAATCCTTTGAGTTAGGTATAAACTAGGATGTAATAGTCAATAAATGGTAAAACAAGTGTTTGAACACACTTGAACTGGCTGCCTCTTATTCTCCATTCTGGAATATGTCCCATAAATATCTAGGCTTGGCTTCATTCAAAACATACACCCTAAAGAGCCTGTTTGTACAGAGATTGAGTGCTTTATTCCGCTTTTTAAGATGAAGGCAGCATAGCCTGTGGGTGAGAGGCCTGTGATTAGGATTTGGCAGGCAGAGTTCCAACTCTGTCATTGCTGTTGTTCCTATGACCTTGGGAACATAAGATGGATTAGTTTCCTCCATCTGTGCAAGCAGGATAGCTTCTTTGAGTCAGTGTGAGAGCAATTTAAATACTGCAATTAAATGTCAGGAAATGGGTTTGTGGTCTTTGGATGCCCCTGTAGCCATTCCATTCCATTCTCTATGATTTTGTTCATTTTATTTGTAGAACAAAGTAAGTCGGTCACACAGCCAACCAAAGTTTCCAGGTAAAGCCATGAAAGACCTACAGAGCTAAAAGGACACTATCGTAGAGGCACAACATTATTAGATTGAGTAAAATTCAGACTAGTGTCAATCCTCAGTCTTAGCTGTGACTTCCATTTAGCACCTGCTTTTAGAATTAGGGCATGTGTCCTGAAATGGATGCAGCTCTCAGGGCTGAACGATTTCTACCAAGTCTGCGGTTGCAGTTCTAGAGTACTGTGAGCCCAGGGACTGATGCCTGGTGCAGCCTCAGGAGTAAGACGCTCCTGAGGAAATTGTCTAAAGTGAGTCAGAGCATCAGTATTTGCTGCAACATGACTTAGGCATTAATTTAGTCTGGATTTTCTGTATAATAACTTTCTCCGTGGACTTCTAACAGAACCAGACTACTCTCTTAGAAGCCTTTGTCCACAGCTCAAACTAAGAACATTTATCGTCACTATTTTTTTCTGCTATGCCAAACATTTTACCTATGCCCTCTAATTCAGTCCTTTCAACAAATCCATATGCTAGTGTTGTCCAATTTCTACATATTCAAGGATCTTGATATTTAGAACGGGTAAGTGACATGCCACGGTCACACAGTAACAGGATTTGAATCAGGGTTCCTGTCCTTCTGCTTCTTTCTCCTTCTCTTTCCCCACCTCTAAGTAGACCAGCTTAACTATAAATTTGCACTGTCAACCAGGCTGCAATATGGAGGCAAGCCCCTTAATGTGCTTTTCAATGCCAAAGAATTTTCCTACAACCATACTTTATAGAACTTACCATTGAGTGCTTGGGATTTGGAAAATCTTAATAGGCTTTTACAGTTCAGTGTCATGTGTCTCAATCCTAGTACCTTGGCATTTGTGGCTAGATAACTTGTTATGCACTATTTTTTGCCCAAAAGATGTTTAGTAGGTAGAAGCCAGTAGACACACCCACTCTTGATGATGAGAAATGTCTTCAGACATTGCAGAGGACAGGATCATTACTGACAGTGTTGTCTGGTCTAACAGAATGAGCAGAAAATTAGGAATTCAAGGGCAAGCTAGGATTCTTGGATAAACATTTTACTGTCGGCAAGTTCCTCTGTTCCAAGGCAGTAGGCACTAGTGCAGGAGGTAAAGGAGTTCTCATAATAATTCTCCTCTTTTTGCCTGTATCTGTAACCCAGGTTTCATTTATTTTACCTACTGAATGACCTTAACGGGAAATTCATCATTTCATTTCCCTCTCATCCCTCTCCCTCCGGCATATAGTTCAGCATTTCCACACTTGTTTTGCATGGGCAGATTTGCCACATTGCTCTGTCACTAGACTTGCTTAACAGCAGAAAGCTTTATATAGTCTGTCTGGACGAATTCACAAAATTGAGTCAGCAGGCTGGAAAGTATAATCCATCAGCTTAAGTGACATAAAAGGTCTTGATTAGTCCAGGAAAATGGATAGGACATGCTGAAGACTTTAATTTCATGCTGGTTATTTGCTGTTGGAAGCATCTTTCTGCTACTCCATTGTAGAATGGACAGTAATGTTAAATGTATGCATTTGCGTGTCACAGGATCCATATAATGATCTTAACTACATTTTGTCTTTTTGCAGATGACCACAGTGTAAACGCGAATTCCTATCATCTTCTCTGGAGACACTTTCTTCCAATGTGTGATTTCTCCTGCTACTCTGTTCCTTCATATGCTGTGTTTCTAGGGAAATGAAAGAACAAGAGTTTTGCTACAAACTGTTGATAGCAAGTGGATATTTCCCTAATTCTGAAACATGTTACTTTGAAGGGCTTCATTATCTTCTTGAAGGTTCAATGGAAAGAAAAGCACTCTATGCAGAGTGGAATTTGCAAATGGAAAATATCCAGATACACTCAAAGCATCAAGACTAGAATGAGATTCCTTTGGGAAAGGTGAGAAGCGTGGTAACATCTAGCAACTGTAGGTCATTGGCTAGATACATGGATATTTAAGTACCAATTTAATGTAGTGATGGTAAATTTGTTTTAGAGAATTCTTATGTGTTGTCTCTGCTTTAAATATGATTGGAAGTTTTCCATTACTATACCTGTGACATAATTCACAGTCAAGTTTATATCCGATGACATAATACTTTGTCAACATTAGCCATGCTACTACTGAGTAGGAGAAAAACACCTTATTTTCTTAAACTTGAAATTTGACATGTAGACAGACATAGAAATTTAAGGGGTTAACTTGTTTTATCATTATCAGTCTGTAGTCTATTACTCACAGAATTGAGAAAGGAGTAGAAAAAATAATAACTAAATAACTTAAATCATTCACCAGAGATAATAGGAGAGTCAAATGATCAAAACCCAAGTTTTGTGTAACTGCCTTGAGAACTTCATGTTTTTGCTGATTAATATGTATTTCTGACAAATTATATTTGCAAATGGTCCCGTGATCTCTTCTGTACTTTTTCCAGACACTTTTTGGATGGGTGAATTTTGGTGGAGTGTGCCATGCATTTTTTTCTTCTTCCTCATTAGCACTGACACAAACCAGTTGTTCCAGGGACTGGCTCTTGGGGTTTGCAGGGAGCTTTCACATAGGCTTTTATATGGCTGAACTTCATCTCTTCATCTTCACCACAACTATGTTCTTACATACGGGTTTTGCTTCTATTTGGGTGATAATTTTCTTAAAGTACAGCTTAAGTCTATGTAGTGCATTAAATGTAGTATGTACATATAACTCAGTGCTGCGTATAGACTGAAACGCTCTCTCCATTTTTACATAAGATAGCATTGGCTGGACTGGATTTTGGCTACTTTTTCATTGGAATGGTTGAGAAGCACAACATTTTTTAAGATGTCTTTAATTGCTGTGCTTTAAATGATTTTAAGTATTAAAATTCTAATATTAGTATTTAGTATAAAGATATATAAAGTTGCTGGCATTATGAATTAGTATAATATTTATCTCATTAAAATGTCTTTAAAATAAGATTAATAACATTATTTTCCTATTTGATTATTAAGATAACACTATTTCCTATTTCACTGTTTTGCCCTTATTCTGCTTATAATCAGAATCACTATGGCAGATTGAGAGAGCAGCTTGTGTTCTTACAAAATTGACCATTATAAGTTGTCAATGAACTAATCTGGCTTGAGAGATATGTAAATATATCTAGGATGGTGGTTTATCCTCAGACAGTACATGTACCACCTGGGACCAACTTTTCATTTTTAAGGAAAGAAAATTGTTCTGAAGTGACATTAAGTAAAGTCAATTTAGTCAAATTTGAAGTTTGTTTTTTTTTTTTTTTGGTGCCAGTTCTGGAGGTTTAACTCAGGGCCTGGGCACTGTCCCTGAGCTTCTTTTGCTCAAGGCTAGCACTCTACCACTTGAACCACAGCACCACTTCTGGCTTTTTGTGTTTATGTGGTACTAAGGAATCAAACCTAGGGCTTCATGCATGCTAGGCAAGTCTTAAAGAACAAAAATAGTGCTGTGTCACATCTGGCTATCCCAGATAGCACTTAAACAATTCTTTATTTACCTTTTAAATCACTCAGAGCATTTGCCTGAGTGATATCTTTTATTATTCATTTATTAAAAGCTAGGTGTGGTAGCACATTATATAATCCCAGGGCATAGCGGAGGCTGGAGGATTGTGAGATCTATACCAGCACAAGCAAATCTAGTGAGACCCTCTCTCTAACACCTCTAACTCATCCCTATAATTCTAGCTACTCAGAAGGCTAAGACACAGAAGATTGTGGTTTGAGACCAGCCCAAGCACTAATGTCCATGAGACCCCCCCATCTTCAAAATAATCATTAAAAAAGCAGGACTACAAGCATGGATCAGGTAGCAGAGTGACATTCAAGCAAGCACAAGGGGCTGAGTTTAAACCCAGTACTAGCAAAAATAAATAAATAAATGAAAACAAAATAGCAGTGGGTACCTCAAATGGTGGTTTGCCTAACAACTATGAGTCTCCTGGGTTCAACCCTAGTATTGCAAAAAAAAATTCTTATTTTTTTAAATGGTCAGATATATATTAAGAACCTGCCATGAGCCAGCATTAGTCATAAATGTTTGGGAAACATCAGTAAACAAAGTATCTGTGCTCTTATAATCTCAAGATGTTAAGTCACTGAACCATATTTTCTAGTGCAGTCCCCTTACTTATTAAAGCTTAAGATTTTGCCAAGTAAACATAGCCAAAAGCCCCAAATAATATAAATGTCTTGTTGTTGTTTTTTTAAATCCTCAACTGCAGAGAAATAACATTTAAACTAGTTGCAGGAAGGCTAATCAATATTGTTTTTATAGCCTACTAAGATAAATTTATATAGCTCTTAAATAATATGACTCAGTGATACTCAGCTTCCATATGTTAACAAAGTAACTTCTAGCTCTGTGCTTGCTGTACTCACTGAGAACTTGAAATGATCTACATTGATCAAACATACATAAACTTACTTAAGTTACACTGGATATACAAAGAACATAGGCGGTCTAAAGGGTAGAAGCTTTTTATGAAATACCTATTATCAAATTCATGCATTCTTCTGTAATATCCATAATTCTATTACAATACATTAAATACCTGTTTGTGTGTTTGCAGCCTTTCCCTATTTCTTGCTCATGAAGTCTTGATATTTTTGCTGTTATGGTTGATTATCTTACCGTTATAGCACACATTTGAGAGGCCGAAATGGGCATGGCTGGCTATAGGAGGCTTGGACCCAGGGTCAGGCTCCAGAATGAAAGTGAGAACCTCAATCTACCTTTAATGCTTTCCATTGTTGTTTTACCTTTCTCACCTCATTTTTAAGTAATTGCCTTTTTGAATCCTTCCCATCCCCAAATACACATACCTTCTCTAATCTAGTAAATCATGTCCCTTCCGAACCTAATTTTGTAATTCCCTTTCCCAGAAAGCCTCTCGGCACTAGAACCATTCATCCTCTGAAGTATAAATGTATTCACCTTACTATGATAATTAGCTAATGAAATTAGGTAGCCAAACCTCTAAAAAAACGTTTCACAGTAATAAAATGACATCACTGTATCAAGAATGAGCTGAGATTTTCCATACATTTATTGTCACCTTCTATTTGGGGCTACATAATGTGCAGCTGAAATTGACTATAGGCAGGACTTAACACTGAAGCAACTATGCCCATCCTTAAAACTCAGCAGAGAGCCAGGCATGGTGGCTCATTCCTGTTAATCTAGCTATGCAAAGGCTGAGATCTAAGGATTGAAATTTGAAGCCAGACTGGGCACAGATGTCCATGAAACAGACTATCTCCCATTAACTAGCAGAAAAGCAGGCCTGGAGGTGTGTTTCAAGTGGTCAAGGGTCTGCCTTGTAATTCTGAGCTCAAGACTGAATCAAAACCCCACTATTGTCAAAGAAACAAAAATCAGCAGAGGAAAGGCCTTAACCAATACACATGAGTAAGTTAAAATGCTTATTCCGTCCATAGCGGGTATGGTCTGTGTTGTAACATGTAGGGACAGACATGGACTATGAGTTCTGTTTCATGGCCCACTCTTAGTTTCTGCGACATCTGTAAGAATGGGTTAGAGTAGATGTAGTGACAAGGTGGCTCCTTTGGCCAAGCGACTAAGTGTGTGATAAAGAACTCTGATAGGAAAAAATGTCATGGCCATGGTGTGCCTACAATTTCTGTATCCTTAGAAAAACCAAACGCCCTAAGCCTGAAAGGAATGAGCTCTGAGCAGGGTTTCTGGCTCTGGAGGAGAATGCCATCCCCACGTGGGATGAGTTAGTTAGGAACTGAGGTTTTCCAGTTGGTCCAGCTAAGACCGTGTTGTGGCAACACTGGGATCAGCTCTCCAAGTAGATTTTAAAGCTTCATGAAAAACATCTTTCTTTCATTCAACGATATGTTTGGTCAGTAGCTCACTTCAGCAAGTATGTGCAACTGTCAAAGCAGAGGACTGGCTTCTAGAGCAGAACAGCTCACCTACCCTCCTGAGCTTCAAGGATGAGTTTCTCATGGTCTCATCCTGGTATTGCCAGCTCCCTGTTTCATGGTAGGCATCAGAAATGGATTTGTAACCAATTTTTACCATGGTCCTATGCCCAAAAGAGTTACCAACCCAGTGCCAAAAGAAAAAAAATATTTTAAGAAAATTCATTTTTCACACAGTTTTGATACATGTATTTATTATGCTTTAAAAGCAACGTTACCTAATTTTATTTAAAATAAATGTTTTCCAATTTCAGAATACTTACAATTTATAGTTTTAAGATTAGATTCACTTTGGGAGATGTTGGAAGCAAATACATTCATAGCTGTGTAATGACCTCATGGTCATTCAGTCCCTTCCAGACAGACAATAGCAACAGCAAATCCTGCTGTGCAGCTCAAGGGCAGTGTGGGCAGCAGAGGTACAGCATATCACCAAAAATAGGGCCATTAGAACCAAGATCAGCAGAACAACAGTGTGGACACAGCCTGAAATTAACATGACCTTCTAAAGCTCTTGGTGATACAAAAATCATATAGTCCTAATGCCAAAACAAAAAGGTCTTTGGAGTTTTACCCATGACAGCAGTTGACAGCACAGTCAATAAGCATTTACACCAAATGTACTCATTACCGGCCAATAGCAAAGGGTCAGCTCAAGACCAAGCTCACAGTCATAAGTAACATCCTGGGTAAGTAAGGGCATATTTAACTAAACCACAAAGATTCCACAGAACAGTTTGATCTTAGAAAATAAGAGAACTCTTTTTGTTCCCAAATAATAGTCAGAACCTCTTGTTATTAGAGAAAAGCCTCAAAGTTATTGAGTCAAAAGCCACAAATCACTGAATCAAAAGCCACACAACTGAACCACTGTAATGTTTCATTTTAATCACAAAGCTCCTGTTTGAGCAGTTATCTCAATTGACTTCAATTAAAACATGTCTACCACCTAACACCTTTTGGGTTCATGGTACTTCTTACTTGCAAGCACCTCCTACCCACATGGCTTGACAGGTCTGTGGGGGAGGGGCATAGCCACAGGACTAGTTACCTACTCACCATCCTCTTCCTACGGTATCTGGAACTTGGGAACAGCTTGGTTGCTGCCTGGTGCTGCTAAGGGGCTCTGGCTATGGTTTCACCAGAACTGCTGGCCTGGGAATGGTTGAAGCACTCAGACTAAAAGCAAAAATCAAAGTACCAGAGGCTTCTGGCATGAGTGAGGTGCCATAAAAGAGGAAAGCAGCAGTTTGTGCTGATGGGGAAAAAGGAAATTGCCGCTTTAATGTGGTAGCATTTGTGTAGTTGAGAATTTTGCTCATTACATAAAATGTAGCTTCAAAGAAGTCCATTTGTGCATGCGTGTGTGTGCACATGTGCTTAATATCATAAATCCTAATATACCTTTATCTCCTCCAAGGAATAATACGATAAACTAGGTGCAATTCCTAGAAAATTCTGCTCTTTCTTTTCTGAATTCTCTTTCTAAATTAACCATGAGTTACTTCCCCAAGACAAGAACATGATGAGCCTCAATTTTAAATAAAATGGCCTTTTCTTATTATTGAACTGTGGACCCCACCAAAACTATAGAATAGAATATTTGAAGGTATCTGGAGCAATCCAGGAGTCCCAAAGAGGACAAATAACTTGGTCTAGATTTCTAATGGGTTTAAAAACAGATTGGTTGTAGCAGTTCCCATAACATCTTAATAACTGGTAGCTTAAAGCATTTTAAGTTTTGTCTTTATCCTAGAAGCTGAAAAATAACTTCTAACAGAACTGTAATAGTACACACCTTCATTCTTTAGACTGATTAATTTGGCTAATTTATACTTAGTAACTTCATGTCTGGTTCATCTTCTGTAGACAAATGGCAAAGTTCTAGCTTCAATGCCAGAAATATGAGGCGTTTTCTGACTTACAGTGGAAACATGAAAACTGCATAGTATGCCAGCACTCATTTTCCCAGCTAAAGGGGAAGAGGCAGATAGTGAAACATCTGAGAAAAGAGGCTGGACTAAAGGGATATAGAAAAAGGAAAAATTTTCAAAAGTATAACTATATCACATATACATTTTGGTCACCAAACATATCTTAAACAGATTCCCTGATAAAATCTAATCAGAATTGGCTTATTATATTAACAGTTGTTAACTACTATAATTTTAAAGAGTTACACTGTTAGGTGAGGATGGTAAGAGACATTTTAAACACTCAACCATAAGTGCATATAACTTTTCAAACATTCAGACTAAATCTATATTGGAAGTCTTGAAAATCACACTGTTTGCTTCTAAAGACAGTCTCAACCCCTATGGACAGACTATATAACAGCTTAATTTACAAATGCATACAAGCAGATCACTATAAATTGAAAATTCATAAAACAAATCATGAAGATCACACAGTTATATGCTAGGATTGATAACTATTTCTTTTACATCAAATTATACAATGCACGAGGTAAATATTTCTCACATTATGGAGGGAGATTTGTTTTATTTCTATTTTTGCCAAAGAAATAAGATTTGTCCTGTGTGCACAATGAAGAAAAGTCCAGTAACACTGAAATGATAAGTGTAAAATATACATCACTACCAGATAGAAATACACATGTTCTTCATAACCATTTTCCACAATTAAATAGGTAAGTGATTTACATCTTGGAATTTAAGACCATTATAACAATCCATCAAGATTCTTATGGACAGTTTGATTTTCCTTTCCATTGTCAGAATCTCCTTGAGGTGTGTACTGGACTTGGTATTCCTGGAGGATTTTAAATACATCATGGTGTCCAAAGTGCAGCGCTTCATCCATGGGGGTGTTGTTCCACCTAAGCAAGTGGCACAGTATGGACAGGATCATTAGGTAATTTATGAACGAAGACGGTCAACTAGCATCCTAGGTTTTAAATATATGTTAAATGTTTTAAATTGCCCAATTTAGACATTTGAGCAACACTACAAGTGAAAATAAATAGCAGAAATGGATTTAAAGTTAAAAGAGTGGTGTCAGAGACAAGGTGGGACATTGAGGAGGAAGAGAACTGTTAAAGAACCTTGTTTACTATCGAGTTGACAGAATACTGCCTCTCTAGGTCATCAAGTTTAACTTCATGAAAAACACAAACTCTCTCTTTTTAAATAAAATTTTCAAAGAAATTCTAGTACACAATGTGTACCACATTAGCCTTTGGCAGAAAATTTATGTTCCTAGGAACTAAAAAGAAAAATCAATAAATCCCAGAAGTCTAGAAATTGGAAGTCACATATTGGAAGTCAGATTTTCAGCATGTCCAGCAAGGATGGGAAGCTGCTGGCTCAACTCAACCACAACCTGAAGAAATAACTAGAAGACTAACTCCCCTTTACTCCTAACTGTGCTTTGGAGGGCTTTATTGTTTGTTGAGTTTGGTGGATGAAAATTCCAGGATAAGGTATATAAATTTAAGCTTTTTGCAGAAGGAGACATCACTATAAAACCAGCACTATAAAACTCTCAGGCCCAGTGAAACACAGGTGAGTTCTCTAATCTTGGCAGAGGCCCGGCACCCTACCCTTTCTCTGCTACTCATTAACTTCTCCACAGCTGCTGCTCTCTTTCTCGACTGGTTATAGCCACTGCACCACCTTTCTTGGTTTCCTTCTCTGTTTTGAACCTTTTAACTTTCAGTGTGGTGACAATATGAACCAAAAGGTGCTTAAAATATTCTGGTTCTTAAACATTTTTGATAGCCTGGTCCTGATTTTCAAAAGCAGGTAAGTGTCCTTTTACTTTGATACTGGACTTCGTCAGTTTAGGAGTCAGTGGCATCATGTATAGACTTAAATCATTTTCAGCAATATGTTTGTGTCACTGTTTTAGAAAGCCATCTTCATATTACTTTCTTTTAAAACAACACTTCATGAACTAATAAAAAAACATCAGCTTTAAAGAATAATACCATTCAGTAATATTTTACAATTGATTCTAGCTTTCATTCTGTACTAGTAGATGAACATAAAGTTACCAAGTTAGTTATTCAGCTAACACCTGTCAGATGGGTAGTTTATTTTTATATTCCTATAGGCCTTACGAAGGGAAGAAAATTCAAGAAATACAAAACAGTATTTCCATCATGAATTAGTGTTTTGGGGGAGATTAGAAGCACCAACGGAAACACTCAGGTTTCTTGCTCTAGAAATTGCTAGGATGGGCATATCATATTGGGATAACTGGGAGGACTATCACCATAACTCGAGGTTTTGGAATCCTTCCAATAAAGAATTGAAATAATGATTCTTTGTAACAACTATATAAATAAAATTGGGTAGCCAAAGTATTACTAAACTTACAAAATTGAAAAGTTTCAAGACACTGATATTGAGACTTCTCTTGTCTTACAAGCTAGACTAACAATATCCAGACCAGAATTTAAAGAAATAGAGCTCAGGGCTGGGAAGGTGGCTCAGTGGTAGAATGCTTGCCTTGCATGCATGAGGCCCTGGGTTCGATTCCTCAGCACCACATAAGCAGAAAAAAAAAGCCGGAAGTGGCACTGTGGCTCAAGTGGTAGAGCGCTAGCCTTGAGCTGAAGGGCTGAGGGACAGCGCCCAGGCCCAGAGTTCAGGCCCCACGATCGGACCAAAAAAAAAAAAAAAAAAGAAATAGAGCTCAGCTGAACCAATCTAGTTACTAAAGTGTTATCAACTTGCTCCAAATTTAGTGCGCTGCATTTTTCAAATAAGAAATCCAAACTCTTTAACATACATACCAAACCTCTCCATGAAGTGTTTTATTTCCCTTGCATTCAGAACTTTTATTCTGATTGCTCACTGTTGGCTCACCCACTCTGTTCCATTATATAACCTCCAAGTATACGAGGAAAGAGTTTACTGTGCATATACCTCTGAACTTTGGTTGTATTCTTACCCTGGCCCTAGCCAGCAGGTGGAGAGCTTTGCCACCGGATAAATAGCAGTTTACCATGTAGACCAGGAGAAAGAAGCAGAAAACACACCAAGTAGATAGATTTCTCCTACTACAGATAAAGTGCTCTTCTTCCTATGCTCCTAAATCTCCTCTTTTCCTGAAGTACTGATTAAAATTCAACCTCCACAAAGTCATTTAAAATTGATTCCACTCAACTCCAGAAATAACAAGCTCCAATATATTCATTTTAGAGTTCTTTAACTTCAGCTTTCTTACAGATTCTTACATGCTTTTGGAAATGTTTGTTCACCCTGCATATTGAAAAGCCTCATGAGAACAGATTTTTTTTTCTTTTCAAATACCAAAAAAAAAATCCTCTCTTCTTCATACAGTGTGTTCATAGATAGTCAGATCTGAACATTTCTAAACAGGAAACCGCTGGTAGATAAGAGAGAGGATATGAGGCAAAATGATATATCTAACAGAGACAAGGTATTGTTTTTTGAGACAACATAGCAGACTCAAGAATGTCTTCAATCATTTGAACACTGATCCTGTGTAATAAAATACCTACTTTCCAATTATGTCAGAAGGTAACCTAAGCACTCACCTGTCCTTGGGGAAAGGATTTACTTTGCAAGCTTCCAGCAAAAACTTAACCACTTCCACATGACCTGTAACCACACACACCCACAGACAGAAAAAATAGACTTTAGTATGGAATTTTAAACAAATTAAATCTTGTGGGGGAGGAGAGTGAACATAGGTGTTATCCATTACCCTCTGCAGCAGCTACATGGAGGGCTGTTCTAGAATCATAGTCTCTCTGTTCCATGTCCATGGCTGACAATGCAAATCTGAAAATTCACAAGCATAGCTATTCATTATACATTTTAATACATTTAATTCACATTTACAACTTTTACTCCATCGGTTCAGTCTAAGGGCCTGTCAGGTGTCATCCCTCACTGATCTCATTAAAGGTAATTAGAACTATGGTTCATCTCCCTTATACAGATGAGCTTGGTAAATGCCACTTCACCTCTGCCTTAGCTTTGCTACCTTGGGGAATATACAACATTGTCTCACAGGATTAAGCTGAACCACATTATTATTTGATCTAAAAAATAATGGTATTCTATTAATTCAAAATTTATGTCTCAAGCAAGAAATCGGTACTAACATTCTTTAAGCTGACATTTTAGCCTACAGTTAACAGATACTCATGGAGACTTTAAAAACAGAATGAGCCACTGGTGGCAAACGCTTAGCTACTCAGGAGGCTGAGATCTGAGGATCATGGTTCAAGGCAGTACTGGCAGAAAAAGTCTATGAGACTCATCTCCAATTAACTACTAAGTTCATGACCAATAACAACAAAAATAACAGATGGGGGAATTAAGCCTACAGCTTTGTCACTCTAAAGGTTGGCTGCAACTCTACAAGAAACCTTATATTAGGTATATGGTATTATACAGTGATTTGTAGGATACCAAAACCCTAATCCTCCAGTCCACCAGAGATAAGGAGTAGAAATGGAAAATGGGAGGGAATTGTGTGATTACAGTAAACCACTAACTAGTCAGCTTAGTTGGGTAGTTAACAATTGGGCAAAAAGTGATATTGGCTTTTATAGGAAGTAGAAAAAGACAACACTGGACAGAAGCTGGTCTAAGGCATTGGAAGTAGAGAGGTCTTTTTTTAATGTTTGGATTGTTTTTATTAGAGGAAAATTGGACATGAATTCTTAGCCATAAAATGGCTGCTCACCCAGAAGCAAATTTATAAAGAACAGAAAGCTATATACAAGTCAATTCACCCTTGTTAACATACCTTCGAAGGGCAGACACATCTCCAGTATATGCAGCAAACAAAAGGTTTATCACTGACTTGACCTGCAAAGAAAAGAAAAGAAACATAGAGTCCAACTGTCACTTAGTGATTTCCATGTACTCTGAACACTTCAGCTGGCAAAAAAAGATCTCAAATTCACACCTACAACCAAAGCACACATGTGGTATTTTTTTTGGTCAGCCGTGGGGCTTGAACTTTGGGCCTGGGCGCTGTCCCTCAGCTCTTCAGCTCAAGGCGAGCGCTCTACCACTTGAGCTATAGCGCCACTTCCGGTTTTTCTGGTGGTTATTGGAGATAGGAGTCGCACGGTCTCTCCTGCCCGGGCTGGCTTTGAACCGCCATCCTCAGATCTCAGCCTCCTGAGTAGCTAGGATTACAGGCGTGAGCCACCAGCGCCCGGCTATGTGGTATTTTTTTAACCAGGATTGTGAAGGAAAAGTCAATAATAAAGATAACTGTCTGAGGGAAAGAATGGAAAGATGGTAGCAGCTGGCACAAAAACCTGAATGCTCCCAATCTGTGAAATTTACAGTTGGAACAACTGAAAATTCTTTAGAACACTTCTCATTAGAAAGTACAGTGCACAACTGTATACTGAAAACTTCCTATCACATCATTATTACAAACTAAATTATGCCACGTAAATGTCTCATCCATCCAAGTAGACACTTCCTTCACCTATGGCTTCCTTATACATATTAAGAGGTAAAAATTTAATGGTTTTCAACCTAAGAATAGAGCTGTACTTCACTGGATAATATTGTTTTTCCCAGATGATAAAAATTAGGGCATTCTCAGATACTATTGTAAGCCATAAATGGTGGGAAAATTCACTAAATTTTAAATCACTGCTATTGAGTACTCCAAGACTCAAAATGTATTTGCTTTTGACAGCTATCTACTTCTCATTCTAGTAGTTAAAGGAGAAAGGTAGTTATCATGAAGGCCACCCAATATCTATCTGCCACCATGAAGACTTTCCTCAATCCTGTGAATGAAAAACTGAACTAATGTCTATAAACAATGCATATATCCCAAATTGTATTTATTTATTTAGGTAATACTGGAGTTTGAGCTCATGGTCTCATGCTTGCTAGGCTAGATAGAGCTCTATCACTTGATTTATGCTGCTAGCCTTGCTTTTTGATGGTTATTTGGGAGATTGAGTCTAACAAATTGTTTCTGCCCAGTTTGGCTTTGAACTACAATTATCTATATGTCAGCTTCCAGGGTCTAGCATAAGCGACTGACATCAAGCATACATTCCAAATTTTGTCTTACAATGTGAATGTCAGCATTCATCATTTAATAAGCAAAGCTTATTAGACTGGAGGAAAAGAAAATAGGCAAGGTCTTCAGGAACATGACCAGAACCCTGAAGCTGTGCTTCAGTACCTTAAAACAGACATTCTCCTTTTGCACTGCGAGTAGCCTTTCCCCATTTGTTTCTATTTGGAGCTGACTGTAGTTGGATTTCCTTGATAAAATATTTTCGAAATGTGTTTCAAAGATACAACTACAAGAGTCTCCATGATGTAAAGGTCTTGTTTGATATGCTCTTAAAAATAATGAATTTCATGTACGCATTATCCTGCCCATGCAATTGTAACCCCTCTGTACAGTATGTTCACAAATAAAATTAAATTAAAAAAAAATAATGAATTTCAGTCAGGCGCCCGTGGCTCATGCCTGTAATCCTAGCTACTCAGGAGGCTGAGATCTGAGGATCGCAGTTCAAAGCCAGTTCGTGATACTCTTATCTCCAATAAGCCATCAGAAATGGTGCTGTGGCTCAAGCGGTAGAGCGTTCTCCTTGAGAAGAAGAGCTGAGGGACAGCGACCAAGCCCAGAGTTCAAGCCCCACGACTGATTCCCCCCCCCAAAAAAATTGAATTTCTTCCTGAAAACTCAGAAGCATATGATGAGGTTCTATAGAATTCGTCCCAAACTTGCCTAACTAGGTACTTTTAGTAAAAAGTGTTGTTACTGATAGTTTTGGTTATCACTTAAAAAAAAACACAAAATATCAATCCGAGTCCTTCATGTATTTAGCTTCCTTTCTGTTGTCTGTTACTACTTCTGCCAGCCTCTATCCTGGAGGCAATCCCTCTTAGACTAGAACAGCATTCTCAGGTGGGGAAGGAGAAAACACTTTGGAGAGCATGTTCTGAGAGTGTCTCTTCATGTCTAGTCGTCCACTCCTACAATTCAAATCCTTCAGATATATTTAGGGAAAGGAATTAAGCACAGAGATTTTTAGTCTCCAAGTGACTCTGATGTGCTCCTTAAAAGTGATTTTAACTTCTGGTGTAATCAATTCTCATTCTCTCCTCTCTTCTTTCTCCTCTCCTCCTCATCTCTAACTCTTCACTACACTTGACCCTATTGTTTCTCCCATTCAGTGCATATTTCTGAAAGTAGTTTATATGATTAACTTCCTGAAAATTACCTTTATACACACTGCCACCTCCAATGAACGCTCTCAAAAGCTCCAGCAGCATTCTCGAACCATCTCAGCTCTCTCAGCACTGCCCACCTTCACAGTGCTTGCTGTGCAGCCGCACTGCCCCCTGCCCAGCCACCCACTCATTCCCCAAAGGCAGTCTCCATCTTCTTTTGTCATCATAATGTCCTTCAAAAGTTTCATAAGTTCCTCTGGGCAGAATGACTTCCCTATCTAAACTTTTGATCTAAACTCCAACCCTACTCCTCCACCTGTCATTATGACATTTCAAACTCAAAACCAGTAACAGCTCTGGTAGCTCTCCAACCTGGTTCGAGAAGTCCATCACCACCTCCCTACTAGACATGGCCTCTGGGAACTTCGGTAGGGATCTCAGGCTTGTGTCCAAAACAGACCTACATTTGCTTTGCTCACCCACTCAATGGTTAGTGCTTCTAGTCTTTCCTATTTGTGGATGACTCTACAAATCACCCATTTGCTCATTTTGGAACCCTGGGAATCATCTAGGGCTGCCATAGTTGCTTATATAGGCTGAGTTGTCCACAAGGCCGCCAAGCTATAGCCAAGTCAAAAGTGTCTGCCATTAGTTCTTCCCGCGAAGGTGTTCAAAACCCAGATGTATTTGCTGGGAGGAAAGGCACTTTCTTCACTCTAAGGTGCTGGGGATCTGCTTCTGCCCCAAATAAAGTTTAATCCCACAAATCCATCGTATAAATCATGTTTCTTGACTCTGTATTCACAATCTACACCTAATTCATCAAAACGTACTTTGCTCCTCCTCCAAAATGTGTGCAGGCCCATCAATGTTCAGCATCTCTGTCACTTCTGCTCCAGGCCTTAAATACAACCTTATCACACATGGAGTAACTGGGGCAGCCTAACACCATCCCATCATAGAGCATTAGCCACTCCCCCCCCCCCGACCTCCCTGATGACTTGTCATCGTATCTACAGTAACATTGAAGCTATCTCTCATGGCTTGTAGACCCTAACTCTTGCCTGGTTACACTGCTCATCTCATTCCTCACCACACCTCCCCTTTAGGCATTACTGCAGTTGGTGGTTACCATGGGTCTGAGGCACTCAGAACCTCCACTGTTGCCAGGGATGCTATTTTGCCAGACAGTAAGCAGGCTCCCTCAATTGTTACACAGATCCTAAAACACCCCCTCCCTCACTTTATCACTCCTTATCCCTTACCTTGGTATTTCTCTTCAGGACAACTGTGGTTACTCAATGATCTCCCTTCCCTGAACTTGTTAAGTTCCTGTAGGGAAAGATCACTGTCTTTTCCTTCTCTTATGTAACCAAGTGCCTGCCATGTATAATATTAAATATCTACTGGTGAAATGAAAATTCCCAAAACATCTATTCAATTTGAAGATTAAATTGTAATCATTAATTGCCTCACTTTCTTTTATATATACTAAATTTTTACCAGATTTACCCAATCGTTTCACCAAAAACCAAAAAACCAAAAACCCCCACAACCTTCCCTCATACTTCTAATCATTCCAAAACTTTGCTTACTGAACCTTTCTTAGCAGGGGAGTGTCAAGAAACTCTAAAATTCATCCCTGATAAAATTGAAATCCTTGCATTCAAGGTTCTCCAGTTTGTTATTTTTCTGTCCCAACTCTATAGCAAAAATCAATCTCAGTGCTCTTGTTTAGCCTTGATGTCTCAGTTCTTCTCTCCTTTGAGAATACCCAGACTCCTAAGCAAATCTCTTCTCTGCCCTTCAAGCCTAGTTTGAAATTCCCTTTCTTACTGCCACACTTTCCCAGGTCAAACCAGCCCTGCATTCATTACCCACTTAGTTTATTCTGTTTTGACATGTGCTTAGGACATGATCATCAACCAGTTACCATCTCTCCAATGACAGCCCTAACTACAGCTTCTTCACTTCTGAGCCGCAATGCATATTATTTCCTGAAAGAACCTTTCCTTTACCTAAATCTCACTGAAATGTCATTCTGACCCCTCCTCTGTGAATGCTGCTCCAGTCTCTTAAATTGGAAGTAATCTCTTGTATTTCTTTCCCTCACTATGGTTCTATCCCACATAAGTACAAGTTATATTTCTGTATCTCATCTCCTAATTACTGAAGAAAACTTAGATTCTGATATGCATACCATTAGTACATTACCCATAGCTCTTATAAAATACATCAGCTCTTCTAAGAAGTATTTTTTTATGTTTCAGTGACTATATATGTGAACTCCATACCTTTTAAATCTCTGAATCAAGCTTCTTTGAATATTACATTCATTCAATTTAGTCACTAAATTTCTGTCAGGAATGGTGGCAGCCCCCTGTAACATGGGAAGTTGAAGACGGAGGATCTCAACTTTGATGTCACCCTGGATTCAGATTCTGTCCAACCCCCCCCCCCAAAACAAAAATAGCCCATCACTGGTGGCTCACGCCTGTAATCCTAGCCACTCAGGAGGCTGAGATCTAAGGATTGCAGTTTGAAGCCAGCCTGGGTAGGAAAGTCTGTGAGATTCTTATCTTTAATGAACCACTAGAAAAATGGAAGTGGAACTGTGGCCCAAGTGGCAGCTCAGGGACAGTGCCCAGGCCCTGAGTTCAAGCCCCACAACTGACAAAAAGAAAAAGAAAACAAGAAAAAAATGTCTTATTTGTAAAACCAGTAAAAGGTTTATCTTAGAATATTTGACTGGTCTAACATTTCAGTTTTAAACATGTTTCAGCTCAGAAATAGTTTTAAGGCACAGGGCTTGGTGACAGATGGCAGGGACATTAGCTTACCTCAAAAATTATGAGTAACATGGAAGTTTGTTACTCTTGCCACGAAAACAAAAGGCTAGCTTCTGTGCTGTATTTGACCCAAACCAGAAGATAAGAATCTGATCACAAAACTGAGTGTTTCTCTCTCCAGAACAGGAAAGCATTTGGAGGCATCATATGGCTAGGCACCATTTAAGAGTAAAACCATAAATGCTGCTTTACTGTATAGCCACTAGAATTTTAATGTTTACATAAATAATGAAATGAGGTATGGTAGAATGCCAAGAAAGAAAATGAAACTGCTTAAAGAGTGTTGAGACAACAGATGGAAATATTTACTTAGAGACAGTTCATTTTCTGGTCATGTAAGAGTGCTCCACAAATACTCCCAACTGAACGGGAGCCCTGTGTAATGCTGCCCATACAGTTAGTTTCAAGGATGGTGTGCTCTGAAGCACTCATCCCCCTCTAAGCCAACTCTGGAAGGAATGAACATGTGTTCATCTTTGATGGAGACTCATTCCCTGATTCACCACAAGATAAAGTTCCTTTCACTTTAAGACATCTGCCAAGAAAGCCAAGATCTAGAAAATAATGCCTAAAGCATAAAATTTATGCCTAAAGCATAAAACCCATTGTTTTGATTACATCACTTCCAATAAATTATTCCTCAGTAACAAGGAAATACACTACATATTAACAATAGCAGCCGTATATTAATAAATCTGATGTTCACTAAGTGTTTACCTCACCTCTCCATATTACAAACTCTATTAAATGTTAATTTTCCAGTACTACTACATTTTCTTTATCAGATTGTGATCAGAGGTTGTCAGACCTAGACCCTTACCTTAGTTTATTTGTACAAAGTCATGGCAACAGTGGAACAAAAATGTTACAGTTCACAAGTTCATTTAATGCAAACATGCTTGCATCAGAATCTTACTTTTATATTCAACAGCTCGATGAGGGCGAGGATTCTATTAAATGACATTCTTAAGTCTTTCATGCTATCATTTTTCTACTTATTTCAACCTGCTTAGAAACTTAATTATGATTTTGGCCTCATACCCTGATATCTCTATCTTACAAACAGCAAGTGTAGAATTACATGTCACTTTTTATACTGTTTTGGAGGGGTTATTGGATATCAAATCCTGGACATTGCACTTTCTAGGCAAGTGCTTTGTCACTGAGCTACATTCCAGTCCTTTATATCACATTTTATTTTATTTTTTATTTTTTGGTCCGATCGTGGGGCCTGAACTCTGGGCCTGGGCGCTGTCCCTCAGCTCTTCAGCTCAAGGCTAGCGCTCTACCACCTGAGCCACAGTGCCACTTCCAGCTTTTTTCTTTTTGCTTATGTGATGCTGAGGAATCGAACCCAGGGCCTCGAGCATGCAAGACAAGCGCTCTACCACTGAGCCACCTTCCCAGCCCCTATATCACATTTTAAATACCTAAAAAAGCAGCTATTTAAACATTTCTGTAAAATATATTGGTGGATGTTTTATTTAGCACTGCTGAGATTAAGAGTCATGGTTAATGAATTAGTGATTCAACTGAGATGGAACCTTTATCTAGATTCTCAATTCTGTACAATTTCACCATGATGAACGGAGTTATTAATAGTATTTCACATTCTAATAGAAAGAAACAAGGACATGAAAGATTAAACAGCAATTTAGCTCTAACTCATAAAAGTCCTTTGTTAAATAATGGAAGAAAAAGGGAGAAGGAAAGAAAGGGAGAAAATAGAGGTACAGAGAGGGAAGATTGATAAACTGGTTTTTATACTTTACTTCATCTACTTTATTTCCAACTGTTTCCAATTCCAAGAATGAGGTTTCCCTTGCTTCTCATATTTAGTTTTTGTTTTTATACAAAGACTAATCAGCTCTTTTGGAATGGCTTTAATAAAATAAATAGAAAAAAGGAGCAATTGAAAGCCCATCCTTCAGTTTCTATCACCACCAGTTTGACGTAAACTGCTCTCTCATTTCCAGCTCACTACTGTATCTGTTGTCATGGAATGGATACCTTCTTCATCTGTTAAATAAACCATCATCATTGCAGATCCAATTTTCTTTTAAAAAGCCTCCCTCTAATTTCTCCATTTACAGTCTTTAAGTGAAAACAAGCTTTTAGACTTCATAAATATTTTTCTTATGGTTAGGTTAAAAAAACAAACCTCATAGTGTAGGTAATGGAAACTTTTAAGTTGCCACCAATACATGTAAATTAAATGCCTTGCCAACACGGGTAGAAAAATAAGCCTATACAATGTGTATATACCCAAAGATACTTCCTCTTTCTATTACAAGAGTTTGTTTAATATTACTAAGGATGTGTAAACCAAAAGTATAGTGCTTTTATGATTAGACTGTGAGAATAAGGCCACACACACCAAGCTTTCCAGTGATTTATTCAAAGCTATTAATATACTATATATAGATAAAACTAATCCAGCCTGGTATTACTAGATCAGAGGATTAGAGACAACCTTTTATAGGAAGAGTAATGCAGCAGTTGCATGACCTTATTTCCAAAATTTTACACAAATACAGGAATTTCTCTTATGGTAATTGTGATAGGAGAATCAAAACAAATTTTATTCTATTTTCTAGTAATGTCACTTAAAAAC
Source organism: Dipodomys ordii (assembly GCF_000151885.1). Taxonomy (NCBI): domain Eukaryota; kingdom Metazoa; phylum Chordata; class Mammalia; order Rodentia; family Heteromyidae; genus Dipodomys; species Dipodomys ordii. Next base: position 37,190,139 of record NW_012267221.1, on the reverse strand, counting down.
AAAACTCAAAATGGCAGCTCCAAACAATGCTGCTTGCTTTGGATTTAACTAATAAAATCGCAAGCAGCCATTTTCAAATTTTCTCAATGAGTAACTCATTAAAAATACTTTTTACTTATTTGTAAGCTAAGACATGTGATCACAGAAACTCTGTTCACGAAGACAAACACCAACTACATGTTACTTATAAAAGAACAGCTAATGTGAAGAATGTCCTCTCCTTTGGTTGAGCTAAGTGCTTAAGTATTGTTATTATTGTTTTTATTCAGAGGATGGAAAACAGAAGGCTGGTTGAAATAACTTGGTCAGGGTATCAGAGCTGGCAGGTGACAGAAAAGGCTGCCTGACACCAGGGTCAGCGCTCACAACCACTGCCTATCTATTGGGCTAAGAGAGTTCCTAGCAACTGGAATTTCCTTAATAATACTATACCAAGACAAAAATTTGTCAGAAAAGATTATATAAGAAACAATTTACAGGGAAATCAGAGGGGCTAGTTTTATAGTGAGGTGACAGCAAAGCATTTTATGGAGAAAATAAAAGAATAAATTCAGTTTGATATAAAACTATGAACAACAAATGGAAAACTGTTAAAGATCGTATCTTTATTCTTGTAAGTATAAAATGTTTTAGATTAAGGTAAATAAAATCAAACATGCTTGTTACAGCAACACCTTGTTGTCTCAGTGACTCATATTATTCCAGTAAATGCCAATGAATGGTCTAAAAGGATACCAGTGGACTCAAAAGCATTCCTTTTTATACCAGATTATGAAACCAGCTAACAATATATCTTCGTATAGTCTAAAAATCAGCATTCCTAATTGGGAAGTAGCACACAGAAGGAAAATAGAAATAAGCAAAGGCAGCAATTCCTCTGAAGGATAAAACTGTATTTTTCATGTGGTAAGCCTAGGAGTATATGCATTTCTCTGACAACAATCAGTGTTCCTTCTACTACATTGTTGGTGGGAATGTAAACTTGTTCAACCATCCTAGAAGGCAGTACGGAGGTTCCTCAAAAGACTAAGCATTGAGTCTCCCTGTGACCCAGCAATTCCACTCCTAGGCATTTATCCAATTGACCACAAAGAGGCCACACTAAAGTTACCAGCACAACCATGTTCATTGCAGCACTGTTTATTTTTTATTTATTTTTGTCGGTCATGGGCCTTGAACTCTGGGCCTGAGCGCTGTCCCTCAGCTCTTCAGCTCAAGGCTAGTGCTCTACCACTTGAGCTACAGAGCCAGTTCTGGTTTTCTGGTGGTTTATTGGAGATAAGAGTTTCACGGAGCCTCCTGAGTAGCTAGGATTACACACATGAGCCACTGGTGGCCGGCTTGCAGCACTGTTTATTTACCATACTCAATATATAGAATAAACTCAGATGCCCCTCAGTGGATGAATAGATTAAAGAAAATGTGGTATACACACACACACACACACACACACACACATACACACACACACACACACACACACTGGAATTCTAAGCTTCTATCAGAAAGAAATGTTAAGACGTGGAAAAACTATATTAAGCAAAGTAAACCAGACCCAATGAAACAAAGGTTGCATGTTTTCCCTCATTTGTAGTAATTAGAATGTGCCTATAAATTTGTAAGTACAATGGATGGTAAAAGATGGGTTATACTTGGATATGATAAACAGGACTCTAAACATTCACACAGTGAGACCAAAGAAGAATATTCTTAGGAAAGGATCACAAAAGCTCAGTAGCTATTTGCTTATGAATGTATAAAATGTTTATTAAAGTCCAAGAAATGGAACAAGAGGTTTACTTTTTGTGATTGTTTTGTTTTTCCCTTTCACTTGCTGTTTCTTATTTCTGTACTTTTTGTCTTATATGTAAGTTTATCTGGGGAGGGGAGGAGGAAATAATGGGACAGGGCTTGGAATGTGGCTTAGTGGTAGAGTACATGCATGAGGCCCTGGGTTCAATTCCTCATTACCACATGAACAGAAAAAGTCAGAAGTGGCACTGTGCCTCAAGTGGTAAAGTGCTACCTTTGAGCAAAAGAAGCTCAGGAACAATGCCCAGGCCTTGAGTCCAAGACCTAGGACTGGCAAAAATAAAATACATAAATAAATGAAAATAAAGAAAAAGAAAAAAAATAGTGGGACAAAGGGTGAAGTAATTCAACAGTGATACTAGACACTATGTTGAAAATGAACCATACAACTTTGGGGGAGGTGGTTAAAGAAGAAAAAAATTGGGAGAAAATCAGGGAAGAGGTGACATTGTTCAAAAAGGAATGTACTATTACTTGACCAATGTAACTGTAACCCCTCTGTACATCACATTTACAATGAAACTAAAAACAAAAACCAAACAATATTCCCATTTACTCTTTTTTTTTTTTTGGTCCAGTCGTGGGGCCTGAACTCTGGGCCTGGGCACTGTCCCTCAGCTCTTCAGCTCAAGGCTAGCACTCTACCACTTGAGCCACAGCGCCTTCCGGCTTTTTTCTTTTTGCTTATGTGGTGCTGAGGACTCGAACTCAGGGCCTCAGGCATGCAAGGCAAGCGCTCTACCACTGAGCCACCTTCCCAGCCCCCCATTTACTCTTAAATGGTCTTCTTTCTCTCTTACAGAAATACTTGTAAACTTCATGAAGATTAGTTAATATCACACTTAGGTATTCATAGATATAGTCATAATTATGGAATGACAGGTATGTTTGCTTACAATTTTTATTACAACTGAAACAACAGTATATTAGACCTCCAAGGAACCTAAAAGCAAGAAGATGTGAAGAGAATTGGTCACAAGATACTTGTATTCCTTCAAATGGATTAAAAGATTTCTAAAAAGCTCAATCTTGTGTAAATTAAAAATAAGTGCAGTGGTGGCTCAGTAGTAGAGTGCTTGCCTCGCATGCATGAGGCCCTGGGTTCCATTCATCAGCACCACATGAACCGAAAAAGCCAGAAGTGGCACTGTTCCTCAAGTGATAGAGCTGAAAAGCTGAGGGACAGCGCCCAAGCCCAGAGTTCAAGCCCCATAACCAGCAAATAAAAAAAAGCTCAAACAAGGTCCCTAAGATATGAGTCTCTATTTCAAAGCAGTTTTAGCAGTGATATGGCAGAATTGTGACTAAATAATTCAGTGTAAAGGCGTTCATTTGTGCTGATGGGATCTTGATTGTAGTGTTGAGGATGTGAATCTATACCTGTGCTATGACTGTATAGGTCTTTATAATTCCGTAATTTACTAAGTATTATATTGTTACTATCTTCATTAAGGGTATGTAGAATTCTGTAATTTTTTGGAACTTCCTATAGGTTTATATTGAAAAAAGTTTTTTTAAGTTTTAAGTAAATATTAAAAAAATAATTCAGTGTACGTGGAAGGAGAGAGCAAGCAAAGAGGTGACTGGCATTGTCCAAAAAGAAGCACACTTTTTACCTGACTTATGTAAGGTAAAGGGGTTACCTCTCTTTTTATCACCTTTATAATAATAACACATTTTTTTAAAAATTAAAATGCTCAGGGTACCTGAGTAGCTGATATTCATGAACCACTACTATTCAGCTTAATTCATTAATATGCATATTTTAAAATCATTTCTCTTTTCTTTTTTACTCTTCCAATTTCCCTGTGTAAAGCCAGTACCATTGTTATATAAAGGATGGCATTATTCAGGTTCCTGAATAACAGATTTACTGACTTATGTTGTGTGTGAAATCAATTCAAAAAAGGAAAAAAAAAATCCAGCTTAAGGATCTATATTTTTTAGCATGCCCTGGACACTGCTACAATGGCGAAAGACATATGGACCCAAGTTTTTTTTGTTTTTTTTTTTTGGGGGGGGGGTCCGGTCGTGGGGCCTGAACTCTGGGCCTGGGCGCTGTCCCTCAGCTCTTCAGCTTAAGGCTAGCACTCTACCACTTGAGCCACA
>NW_012267221.1:37127561-37186168 GCF_000151885.1 Dipodomys ordii | reverse complement strand
TTTTTTTTTTTTGGGGGGGGGGCCCGGTCGGGGGGCCTGAACTCTGGGCCTGGGCGCTGTCCCTCAGCTCTTCAGCTTAAGGCTAGCACTCTACCACTTGAGCCACAGCACCACTTCCAGCTTTTTTTTTTCTGCTTATGTGGTGCTGAGGAATCGAACCCAGGGCCTTGAGCATGCAAGGCAAGTGCTCTACCATGAGCCACCTTCCCAGCCCCGACCCAAATTTTCTATAATTACTCCAACTACAGTCTGGCAAGTGCCCTAAAAATCTCTTGCCTCTGGATCTTTTGTAGCGGGAATCTATCTGCCTTAAGCCAAATTCAGGATGCAGTCATAAGACACTGAAGGGAGAAACAACAGCATTGCCATAGCTGCTAGAAAATCCTGGCTGACAAACTCAGCAGTCTTCTGAGATACTGCCAGGTCCTTCAGTTCTCTTCAACTTCACAAGAAAACACATATCCTATACCTTTTCTATGCTCTGAAGCCTCACAGTCCATTTAAAATCTCTTAATTCATGAGGATGAGCATACAGCCTTCCTTATACTCTTCAGGATAATAAAAGCTAAGGAAGTGGTACTCTCTCACGCCAACCATGTCTGCAAATCTACCTTTCTGCTTCTCCTTGTCATTTATTGAAAGTATACTTCCCTCAACCAAGCTAATCCCCCACTTATGCTGAGTGCTACATCATTTTCGACAGACCTCACTTCATTGATAATTGTCCCTCTCTCATGTCTACTTCAAGATCATTCTTTACTGAGTCTTTTCTACTCACACTCAACACTTCCCTGACCTTTACAAATACTACATTTTTGACAACTGGAGGCAAGACATTACCAAACAATAAAAATTGCTACCTGTTATTACCATTTAAAAAAATAAGGTAGTATTTTTTTTTCTAGTCAAGGGACTTGAACTCTAGGCCTGGGCGTTGTCCCTCAGCTCTTCAGCTCAAGGCTAGCACTCTACCACTTGAGCCACAGCGCCACTCCCGGCTTCTTCTGTTTATGTGGTGCTGAGGAACGGAACCCAGGGCCCCATGCATGCGAGGCAAGCACTCTACCACTGAGCCACCTTCCTAGCCCCATAAGGTAGTATTTTAACATCAAAAGGAAAAAGAGTATCATGTAAACAGAAAGTCCCTATGTCAATCTCTATTTGGTATAGTTCAAAGTTCCTTGAAATAATCCTTCCTTGACTCCTGATATTATGCTATCCTGGATTTTCTGCTTTCTAAGGTTCTTTTCCCTCGTGGAAGCCACTTCTACTTTATCCTACTTTTAAAATGGGACTTCCTTAGGGTTCCATTTTGAGCCCACTTTTCTTTCTCCTGGAGCACTACTGCTCACCACTACAGCTACAAATACTCCCTGTTATGACCACAAAACTGAAAATCCAGCTTACATCATTCTCCAAATTTTGGGGATACATCTAGCTGCTTACTCAACATCACTGAGCAAACAGTGCACTACTAATTTAGGAATCTCACAATGAAGCTGGCTTTTATATACTGCTAATTCCCCATTATCTGCCTCATCCCTTTCATCAAAATGGAGTAGTAGGGGTAGTATTATACCCAAATTAAAAAACAAAACAAACAAAAATCCATTGCAGCAAGTCTGGCCAGTCTCGGGTAGGCTTCTGCAAAACCTTATTCCTAATTCAGGTACAATCCTTTCTTTTTATTATTCCATTTTTGCCATTCAGGTGAGGTAAAAGGTCAAACAGCCAGCTTGCAACCATAAGGACTCAGACATGAGGGCTGAGGCAACATACTCCACCACTAAGTCTGGCAGAAGTTTATCTTACTGATTGTTGCCACTAGAACTTTACTGTGTAACCCTAGATTGTTATATTGGAAAGATAACTCTTGTATAAAATCAATATTATTCAACCAACTGACCCATTAGTTGAATATCCTTAATTTTTACTCCAATTCTATCTATAATCCTATTTTGTATCTCTTGATCTTCTTCACATGACACCTCAAGTCTGTTACTTCAACTTCTAACTCCATAGTCTACTTACTACAAAAAATATGCATGAGACTCTTCATAAATGCTTCCCCCAAACTGTATCCAGAACTATTTATGGCAGAGACATCTGGAGTGCACATTGAAAATCCACATTCTTTCATCAAAATTGAATTGGGCCCCCAGAAAGCTCATTTTAAGAATAAGGCATTCTGCCAATCCAGACACACATTACTATATGAGAAAGCCCATATGGTTTTCTCTCTAATCAGGGTCAATCTTCCAGTCACTTCACTTCACTCATTCTTTCAAAATACCTGCTTTATTTTACCATCGGAATATGCTAAACTCCTTTGCTCTGGGACATTCATTCAAGCCAGACTATCCCATCTATCCTACTCGACCTTTCCTTTTTCAAAACTGTGAATACCTTGTAGGGGGGAAAAAACCCAATACCTATCCACTCTGACAAGATGAGGTCTTATTGTAACTTCTCTGGCACTCTTTTTCTAACACTTATTATCATACAGTTGCCCAGGCACAGGTAGCATGTGCCTGTAATCCCAGCTACTCAGAAGGCTATTTGAGGCTTACAGTTCGAAGCCAGCCTAGGCAGGAAAGTCTGTGAGATTCTTATCTCCAATTAACCATTAAAAACTGGAAGTGAAGAAAGAGCTTTGGGACAGTGTCCAGGCCCTGAGGTCAAGCCCCCAGGTATGCATACATGGGCACAGGCACATGCATACACATAACACAGAGTCAAAACAATAAAGACCTAACAAGCTATTTCCCCTATATCTCCTCAAAAGATTACCAAGACTTGCTTTCATGTTCTTATATTTGTAACTACATTCTTTTGAGTTTTACGAAGCCTTTTGTAGAAGTATATAAAATGGCATTAGGAATATATTATTTTGCAACTCACTTCCTTTATGCACTAAAATAAGCTAGATCTAATTTTAAAGTAAGGCATAGCATTTAAATTATTTTCTGAATTATTCTATTCCTGTATCTCCTTTAAGACTGTATCATACTTGTTTCATTTATCACTGCCAATATAAATTCTAACAGTTTCTGATACATGATAGGCAAGAAATAAATACTGAGCAGACGAATGGATCAGTGAACCAATAATGCACAGGTAAAATGCTAAGGTTAATTTATGAAGATATGAACTATTCTAAATTAAAGTACTGTGTGTGCTATTTAAGCAAAAGCTAGAGATACCTCCCCCCTATACATAATTTGGTCCTTTCTTGGTAGAAAATGAAATAATTTTAGTTATGTATTTATCCTGTATTCAGAAGGATCTACTACTGTACATTAGTTGGAGACATCTGTACACTATAAATAAATAAGAGGAAACATCTTAAAAGAAAGACAATTTTTACTACAGGATAAGTTGGTTTGTAATCAAAAGAGAGAAATTCAAGTGGAAACCTGGAAACCTAAAGATTCCTGGCTTTTAGTCACTTCTTAAAAAAACACAATTGCACAGTAGGACAGAAACTTCACAAGAAGTATGAATTATCTGGTCACTCTTGTATCATACCATATTTATGAAAGACGCAACATTATAAAAAGGTTACAGTAATTTAAAGTGGTAACATTAGTAATGATCAGACTGACAGAATGAAAGGGACGAGACAGATACAAATTATATTTAAAATATGCTTTAACAGCAGAACTGTTTTTTTTTAAACAACTCAGTATATATGGCATAGCCTTGTTATGATTTTGCTAATATTTATCTTTGAAGTCAAAACAAGACACATATAAGGACCAACTGTCAATGGCTCTAGATGAGTTAAAAATTATTTTCATCATTCCAGTTTTGTGACTTAAAAAGGCAAATTCATTCTTGGATAATAAACTTCCAGACTATAATCCATGAGCTTTATGAAAATGAAAATCTCTAAGGGATCAGGGCCAATGAAGACTTTTTAAAATAAGTTAAACTGGTAAAAAGTTTAGAGGAAACAAACAAAAGGACTTTAAAATACATTTTCTACAATTTTTTTTTTTTTTTTTTTGTCGGTTATGGGGCTTGAACTCTGGGTCTGAGCACTATCCCTGAGCTCTTCAGTTAGTGCTCTACCACTTTGAGCCACAGTGCCACTTCTGGTTTTCTAGTGATTAATTGGAGGACTTTCTTGCTGGGCTGCTGTGAAATGCAATCCTCAGATCTCAGCCCCCTGAGTATCTAGGACTACAAGCATGAGCCACTGGTGCCTGGCTTCTACAATAATTTTTAAGGGTTAAAGTAAAGACTGACATTCAGTGCTAACATATTAACAAATTCATAGTGCTGCAAGAATACATAATAAGAGGGCTGGAGATGTGGCTGAAGAGGCAGAGTACATGCCTAGCAAATGGAAAGCCTTGAGTTCAAACAGGAGTACATACCTACATATATACAAACTTTTGTAAGTAATAAAAAAGCACATCTATAATACAGTTAAAGAATGGTTTTATTAGTAGGATTTATAATCAATACATTTAATTTCCTACCTAGATAACTTAGAACATAAATCTGACCCTTTCATAAGTTATCCTGCCTGCTGAAAATTCCCCATGCTTCCCATCACAGAAGCCCCATGAAGTCTTTTGAGATAGAAATTTTTTTTCTATAAGGAATACAGACATGCAGCTATTAATGTCATAGCATATAATGAAAAATAAGCTTATCATAGAATGAAGTTAATATGGAATTTCCCTAAATTCTTGCCCACGAGTTTCCTGATTTTCTCAATACATGAAATTGTTCATTGAATTTTACAATGGTAAATTTTACATGGTCACTGTCAATAGATGTATATCCTGAAAGCTGTGTGACTTTAGGGAACTTACACAACCTATCACAACCTACATAAATGCCTCCTATCTATTATCAGTTTTTGAATACTAAGGGAATTCTCAAAACCTGTTTTACCCCGGTGACCCCATAGTATGTAGTTAATACAACTATACTAGAAACAATGCTATCCAAATTTTTGTGTTACTGGGTCCCTGCTGGTGGTATAGCCTTGTAGCTATGGCTGACTAAAATTGCTAATAGAAGCAAAGGAAAAAACTGTTTCTCCCAGGTTAGCCACATATATTGTCAGAGCAACCCTGGGCTAAGTAGGTTTGGCCCATACCTTTGAAGAGGAACACTGCAATTAACTCATGTCTGCATATTGCTAAGCTTCCTGTGATAAAAGTCTGATAGAGGAACTCCAGACTTCCAAGGTCTTTGGCACAAGCAATAGGAATGGATGGCATGTGGGCTGTTTTTTCATTTTAAATTGCTTCCAATTTTATGTATACATGGTTATTTCAAACCTGTGGTTAAGGCTTCATGATAATAGATGTCATAATAAACACTATCTTCTCATGAAGCTAATTTTAGTTTCTTTTCTTGTGCAAAAACTTTTGAAGATCCTAAATTTTTTAAATATAAGACTTTATCTTCGATAGTACCCAGTAAGACTTCTGCAAAGCAAATACTAGGAAATATAATCTGCACAGAACAGCACCCCTCTATTCACAGCCCTCAAATATAACTACACTAACAAATGATAAGTGGATAATTATATGAACAAAGTCCAACATGTAAGGGATATCAAATAAACAACAGTATTGATTCTGTGGTAGACACATATGGTGGATGTAAAATAAAACTGCAAAACAGAAAGTGAGTAAAAATTAAATCTTTTCAGTTTGGCATGGTGGTGGTGGTGGTGGTATAAACCTATTATCACAGCAATCCAGAGGCCAAAGTAGGGATACCAAGAGTTTGAGGCCAGTTAGGGCTACACTGAAAAGTTCTAGGATAGACTGATAGGAAGACCCTATTTCATAAAATTAAACAAATGAAATTAAAACTTCCCATGTTTTTTTGTTGTTGTTGTTGGTCATGGGGCTTGAACTCTGGCCTGGGCGCTGTCCCTCAGCTCTTCAGCTCAAGGTGAGCACTCTATCTCTTGAGCCACAGCACCATTTCTGGTTTTCTAGTGGTTTATTGGAGATCAGAGTCTCAAGGACTTTTATGCCTAGGCTGGCTTTGAACCATGATCCTCAGATCTCAGCCTCCAGAGTAGCTAGGATTACAGGCATGAGCCACCAGCACCCAGCTCCAACATTTTTTTTTTACTTAGGTAAAAAAACACGCAAGAAACTAGTTTTTCTTTGTTGTTTTCCAGATGAAGAAAACCATTACATTCTCTACTATCACGTTTTAGGTGAAAAATTTCACAAACAAGTTAAGTATAAATTTGAGATTTACTTCCTCTTTAAACCATTCTCTAAAGCTAAAAGGACAAAAGGCAGAAATCTTGGTATGATTAATGAGTTATTTAGCACAATATTAGCAACCACAAAATTTTAACAGAATTATTTCTCCTGTAATTTCAAGATATCAGTGAAATTTCACCAGGCAGAAAATGTTTATTCATCAGTTGAAATAATCATCTCAATATTATCTCATTAATTTAAATAATTATGTGCATAGACCTTGACCAAACACACATGCACCCAATATTTTAAAATAATAAAAAACAAGCTATCTTATATTACAGGAAAAAGTTGGAACTTTTACATTTTCTATGTGTGTGTGTGTATGTGTGTGTGGACACATGTACATGTCCAGGTTCTGGGGCTTGAACTCCAAGCCTGGGCCTTGTCCTTTAGCTTTTGTGCTCATGGCTAGCACTTTGCTACTTAAGCCACAACTCCTGGCTTTTTTGGTGGTTAACTGGAGATGAGAGACTCACTGACTTCCTTCTTGGGCTTCAAACTGCAATACTCAGATCTCAGCCTCCTGAGTAGCTAGGGTTACAGTTGTGAGCCACCAGTGCCTGACACTCAGGTATACTTCTGAGAAAACGTTTTTTAGCCAGGTGCCCATGGCTCACACCTGTAATCCTACCTGTTCAGGAGGCTGAGATCTGAGATCATAGTTTGAAGCCAGCCAGTTCAGGTGAGAAAGTCCATGAAGCTCTCAGCTCCAATTACCCACCAAAAAGCTGGAAGTGGAATTGTGGTCCAAGTGGTAGATCCTAAACTTGAGGAAAAAAGCTCAAGTACAGCGCCCAGGCCTTGGGCTCAAGCCCCAGGATCAGCAGAAACAAAAACAAAAGAGCTTTTGAGGAAAATAAAACTGAAATGGCAAACGGAAAAGCTACTAAAAAGATGTGAAAATAAACTTGTGAGAAACACTACAGTACAGAAATGAAAATTCATGAGAAATTATCATAATTATATTCAGCCAAAAATGAATTATGATACAGAGGAAAAGAAGTACAATATATTTTTAAATTTTCAATTAAGATGTTCAAATTTGAGTATCTAGGAAAAAGAACACAACAATAGCCCTTCGGTGAAGTTCAATAACATATACCTATATTTAATGGAAGAAGGTCAAGAGTTAAAGATTACATTTTATACTGTTCCTACAAGATTCTTTGTGCATTACTCTATTGGTGATAAACTGAGGATGCATATTTGAAATAATGAGTATTTAATTCTAATCTAGGACTAAAGAGAAGCTTAACAAGAGACTGAGTATTAATAATTAATTTGGATTTTACAATGAAATGGCTCAAATGTGAATAATCATTAATTGATGCTAATTATCTCAATGCCATTCTTTTAATATGAATGAAGCACACAGAATTTATATTAATTAAGAACAATTCTCTTAAAAGTTCAGGTTCTTGCTTTTATAAATGTATAGAGATGAGCTAATGAGGCAGTTTAAATTTTAAGAATTAAGAAACCTATACTATTTTTTCTTCCTAGTGCAGGAGATTGAACATAGGCTCTCACATATGCTAAGAACACAATCTACCAATAAGCTACAACTCCTACAAGGAACATTTCAGACTTAGTCTTAACATTTTACAAGCTAACAAAGGTTTGAAAGATTAATGTATTTCAAAACCACAATGTATTTTCCTCTATAAATAAAATCTGAACATAAAATATAGTTTAATACCAAAGACAATGTATCACATAAAGAATAAATTAGGAACTTCATTGTGAGGCCACTCACAATTCCAAAAGGATAAAAAAAAATGAGGGAACTAGTTAGCTATTATACGTGAAGAATTTTTATCTAGTGAATAATTGGTTAAAACTTGAATAGTTTTTATTTATATATTTAATCTAACTCCAAAGGAATTTTTTAAAAACCAGTGGTGCAACATTTATTTTTAGAGTCACATTTCTGCTACACTTACTTTCGTTAAAAGGTACTAGAGTAATGTTTATTTTTAGAACTACTGTATATTTATAGCATTCTCTTCTAGCATTACCAGCTTTTATTAGCTGCATCATTATGACTCTTAGCAGAAAATACTATTAAGTTACTTTATAAATGCTGTTGGTACAATCAACAATCTGCCAAGTAACTTACAGTTACTATTAACTACTGCCAATTACACTTCTAGAACAAAATTAAGTTGTCCAACAGGCTAACCCCATAAAGAAAGCAGAATAAAGAATTGGAAAATATGCTAATAGGTGATAAGAAACCTGCAAAAGGGGGATAGAGTTTATACCAGTTAACCCTTAAAAGTTATTCTCAGGCTCAATTTTATGATTTTAAAAAAGGAAATACAAGATTCCAGTGAGGGAAAGTATATTAAAAATCTACAAAGTTTGTACTATGTTGCAACAAAATAAAAGAAACTCTCAGGCTCTTTACAGGGTACAAATTTAATTATAACTCAGGGTTCAGGTGTAACTGTACTCAAACTGCAGGGAATTGAACATTACCAGAAGTGTGAAAACAGAAATTTAAACACTATTTTAGAGTACTATTTTTCCTCCAAAGGTTAACCTTCCAAATAGAACTTTTTAATCAGAGATATGATAGAGAAACAAAGACTTATTTTAATACTGTGTCTAGAAAAAATCATTGCTTCATATTTAAAACTCTGTCTTAAAAGCATACACAAAAGGGACTGGGAAGGTGGCTCAGTGGTAGAGCGCTTGCCTTGCATGCTCGAGGCCCTGGGTTCGATTCCTCAGCACCACATAAACAAAAAGAAAAAAGCCGGAAGTGGCGCTGTGGCTCAAGTGGTAGAGCGCGAGCCTTGAGCCTTGAGCTGAAGGACAGCGCCCAGGCCCAGAGTTCAGGCCCCACGACCGGACCCCCCCAAAAAAAAAAACCAAAAAAAAAAAAAGTATACACAAAAAATAATAAAAAAGTATACAAAATTGCCTTTTGCCACTGAGACCTTATCAACAAAATTCTAATCAATTATTTCAGAATGAGTGAATGAGATTCCAAGTTAATTAACTTAGAATTATTATTGGCCAATTTACCAAAAGTGACTGGTACCAGTTCAATACGAGCTACGTTCTTTCCATCAATATGGAACGTTCAGCCCAGGACCTCACATGTGCTAGATACCTGTTCTACCACTAAACTATACCTTAAATGCTCTAATGAGCTTTTAAAGAATAAGATCATACCTAGCTTTTTGAAAAATTTAAGCCATTCATCACAGTTTCCAATATTAAGTGTTTTTTAATTTACTACTGGATATAATTTATAGAAAAATATCACAGATACTCCTAAAAATAATGCTAATTAGTATCCTATGTTTTAATTAAAGGTTATTGGATTAGGAAACCATTATACAAGTTTGACTCATAATAGACTATATACATGACCCTTGGCATATTAAAATTTACTGCTAGCCAAAACTTAACAATTACTAATTAGAAATGCAATCTACAAAATAACCCATCAAACAAAACCAATTTAAATTTTCTCCTCATCATGTTTTTCACAAAACAAACAAAAAAAATCCAGAGACTAAAGTTACAGTTTATAATACAGTTTATAATCAGTCTTTTGAAAAAGTATTTTTCCTATTACTACTTAAGAAGTTAAGAATTCTAAGAAACATCATGTTTTGCAGCTTGGTTTTATATTACACAGGTTCTTCCTTTGATGCCCTCACCGTAGTTTTCTAAATTTATTCAAATACTTATGCATACATGTTATAGTATTCACATTAATAAACTATTGGGTTGGAAGAGGAATAAAGAACCTCAGTTAAATTTCATCCATTTCTAAGCAACTCAGTTAAATTTCTTCCATTTCTAAGCAAGGTAAGAAGCAAATGTGACAAACTGTATTACAATTTGAAATTAAAAAAAATGATTCAACTTGGATAAGCTTCAATGTATGTTCATAAGTAATTCTGCTCTTGAAATCCATATGAGAGAATAAAGTTCACGCTAAATGAAAATCTGTATGGGCCATAATTGATGGTACTAAAATTCCACTGTTCCACATGTCCATAATCTGGTTTGGGTTTTATTACATAATGCACATATAGCATTTAATATAAAATGATAGAAAAGAAATAGAGAAAAATCAAGTGTTAAATGAACTACTTATAAATCCTTTTAAAATGTATTCTGACATTTTTCAAGGCCATGTATCAGAAGAAAAATTAAGTTCTCACAAATGAGTAATGGCAGTTTCCTAAAATTTAAAATTGCACAGTGAACCATCCCATAAAGCCATTAAATAAAGTAAGTTGTTCATTCTGATAAGTACATTATTTTAAATTTAATGTAATCCTTTATAATATATACTGGACAGTGCTTTAAATTCAAAGTTCACCTGAAACTATGTTCCTGCATTTTGCCTTTTCTGGAGTTCCCCCCCCCCATCTTGTTAGTTACTTTCTTACTCTGAACAGGAACAACCACCATAGGACCCATTAACCTTTCAAGTAAATTTGAATGTGGACAACGTAGTTTATAAACTTAAGGAAAGAAAACTTTTTGTAAGTTCTTTTAGAAATACAGTAGGTAGATCAACATGCTATTTATATTAAAAATATTATGTGCACAGAGCTTCTCATCATTTCTAAAATATGGATAGATTTAGTCATAAAAGAAATGTATGAAAAAAATCCCACATATTAATAATGCAAGTTAATATAAACAAAAGTATTTCCCCTTACCAAGTTTTAAAACTTCAATAAAATATTTTGGAACTTTTCTCTGCAATGAGTACCAAATCAAATAGAGAAATGTAAATAACTGTATCTGACCTACAATAAATGTAGTCTTGGTAATTTGAACTATAATTTGAACATGTAGAAATGTACAGAAGTTTCCTTTTGATAATTAAATGCTTTAAGAAAGTTGTTTAAGTAGAATGTCTTATACTACAGTCATTTCACTCAATATAACTTCTATTGAGGACAACAATTTTATTCTTATGCAATACTACTGTACTATTCTTCCTCTGATTTTGCAATAGTTTTTCTCTAATCTGTGATCAACAGATAAAATGAGTAATGTAGTGAACAACAATCATACTCTTCCTCAGGAAAAAAACAACCCTGCAAATAGAGATAAATATATTTATCAAATGGAAAAATAAAAAGTGAGAATACATTTTTATTGAAAAAACTCTACTACAACCAATAGGAAAGTTCCTCCCTTCTCCCCCCAAAAAACAAAAACAAAAAAGCCCCTCACCACTACAATGTATTAAAGAAAAAAAATTAAATGAAGCCTTTGTAAATATTTCTAGTTTCACTTTGCAATAGCTTCAGTAAACATCTACTAATACCTTCACAAAGGATAATTCTTTCTTAAGTAAAAATTCCAATTGTTAGGTATACTTAAAATGTTTTTATAAAAAAAACAATAAAATCAGCTTAAAATAAATTTATTGTACAATACAAAAAGTAGGCATAACTGGAAAATAAAGGTACATTCTTAAATATACAAAGCAAATGAAAGAAAGCTAAACAACACAAATGCTTCAATTCAAACGCTAAGAGAAAATGCACAATAATTATTCTAAAAACAAATATTTTAGGAATATATACTTCAAATAAAATGTTAACGATGCCAAAAGGAAAAAGAAGATAGACAAAGAAAACAAACAACAACAAAAAAACCACACCGCTATCCTGTAAATAAATACTTGAATATCAAGAATCAGTAGTGGCATGAAATATTAAACCCAATAATATTGGGTACTTTTCAAAGAAGTATTTTGAAAAGTATTAAGAATACTGAAGGAATAAAATGTCTTTAAAACTGGCAAAGCTTTACTTTCTTTCCTATCTCGTTTAAGTTTGTAGGCCTATTCACAATATTCTTTCTTCCACTTTTACCTTCTATGAAATTTTTCTAGATGTTTCTTAACAATAATCTCCTAGGTAACCTACTTCATTTGTAAATGTGCATTTACACATTATCAGCACAAGTGCCATAAATTAACCTAATTTTGAAATTTATAAAATATGCATACAATATAAAAGTTAATCTTCATTGTATAAAGTAAAACCATCAGATTAAAATTTAGAGCACAAAATATGAAAAAAAATGTTTTTTTTTTCCAACTAAGGAATTCAGTTACCTGAATCACAAATAACCTTAGTGAAATTTAGTAATGATGATTATAGGTGGGTATAGGATGGCAAGTCCTTGAAAGGCATGTACATAACCACAAAATCCTTGGTAAAAACCTCTGATTTTTTTTTTTGTATCTAAAACTTGACTTTTTTTTTTTTTTAAACTGATCAGTCCTGGGGCTTGAACTAAGGGCCTGGGGGCTTGTCCCTGAGCTTTTTTTTTTTTTTTGGTCGGTTGTGGGGCCTGAACTCTGGGCCTGGGAAATGTCCTTCAGCTCTTCAGCTCAAGGCTAGAGCTCTATCACTTGAGCCACAGCTTGACTTCTGTTTTTTTCCCCCCCCTGCTTATGTGGTGCTGAGGAATGTAACCCAGGGCCTCAAGTATGCAAGGCAAGCGCTCTACCACTGAGCCACCTTCCCAGCCCTGTCCCTGAGCTTTTTTACTCAAGCTAGCAGTCTACCAGTTGAGCCATAGTGCCACTTATGATTTTCTGATGGTTAATTAGAGAAGAGTCTCATGGACTTTCCTGTCTGGGCTGGCTTCAAAGTACAATCCTCAGATTTCAGCCTCCTGAGTAGCCAGGATTATATGAATGAGCCACAGGTGCCCTGCTCAATTTTAAGACTTAAGATCATGTTTTCTGTGTCTTGCGTTTTCACTAGTACCTAATTCTTCTGTAAAATCTTTTAAATTTTACAGAATTTTCCCTACCATATATAGGTCACCAAGTTTACATTCTCTATCATCCCCAACAAATTTACAAGTTTAAATATGAATTTTACTAAATAAATGAACTTCAAAGTGTAGGGGGAAAACACGGAAGGTAAATAAATGGAAGAAGGGAGAAATGTGAATAGGTCTTACAGAACTTTACAATCACTTTGCCAAGACAGACTAAAATTCCTGTGCATAATTATTTTAAGTCAGGTTATGTGAAATCTGTAGTTCTCCTAAAAACAAATTTTGATTCTCAATATTCCATTTTTATAACTAAACAAAAGAATTCAGATTTAAAAGGTATTTTTAGTAGTATACTATGTTCATCCAAATTAAAAAATGCCTTGTCTTTAAAAGAGTTCAAATAGAACAAACTTTAATATATAATTTTTCTATCACAAAAGAAATATTTAGTAGCATTTATGAAATTAAGAATAAAATTATTAGAAGCTAAAAACCAAAAATTTGCACTCATAAATATAAAAGAAAAAGTTATGTGAATAATATGAAAATAAAATTCATATTTAAGACACTATCTCTCCTTCTGAGTAACTAACCATTATAACTCATTATCTCACATTGGAAATTCTTTGGTTGGAATATTTCAGTAACTGAAAACATTCCTGCACATGGCAATTCTGTCAGAACATAGAAGTTGTAAAGTAAAAAATGTATTTATGTATCTGGTAAAATTTTTGCTAATTTTTTTAAGAATTTAAAGTCAATTTATCACTACAAATGATACATACAAACTGAAGCTACGTTTAAAATTTATTTTAAATGAAAATTTGGATTCAGAAGGCTATTGTTTGTATTTAGCATAGAAATACTTTCTATTGTCATTATCAACATCTCACCAGTTTTAAAACTGGAACAGAATGAAATAAAATTTACTAATTCAAGTGGTGGGTTAAAACTAAAAAATGACAATAGATTATCTGATTACAGAAGCAAAGTTTTAATTACATCAGAAACTTTAAAATTTTTCCTTGTTTTCTTTGTGAATAATAAAGCAAATATGCTTTACTTATTAAGTGATCTGAAGACTAAGAAATCTACTTTTAAATTTACTATCTTTATACAAAGATTACAAGCAAAAAATAAAAAATAAAAAAAGCTTTATGGCTCCAGAACCCAAGGTTAAGAACACAAAAAACTCAAATAAATATTTATAGTTTGCAAAAAGGCTAAAGATGTTTGAAAAGTTAAATGAAGAAACATTCTGTAACTAGAACCCATTTCTTTAGCTTTTCTCTCCCAGACTTTCCATTCTATATACTACAGTTGTAGAGATGTCCTCATTTGACTCAGGTGACACTTTTTTCCATACTGTCTCTTTTAAAGCAAGTTCTTGCTGGAGACTTTCATAGTCCAGTGGTCCAAAGGAATGCTAGTTGTTCAAGCAACATATATAATTTATTAGTGCACTTGAGTGAAGAAAGGTCCAAGCTATAAAATGGTATTTTTCAATGAATGTTATTAAAATTCATTAACATTTTCACCCACCACCACCTGACATCTTGCTTCATGCTACTTATGTCAGCACTTTGAAAAGTTTCATAACTGTTTTTTTTGAATAATTCTCAGATCAGAAGCTTCTTTGAAACTAACAAAAATTTAATTTGGCATCAACACAAATTTATTCAGAATGTAGTAAAAATTATTTTCTACATATAAATGCTTTATATTCTAATAGGTACTTTTACTATAAACATTTTTTATGTGGATGCAAAGGAACTGAATTAAAATTTGCCACAAGTCTCTTGATCTCTTTTTAAAAAAAGAACACAAAACTATACAGACCTAAAAACCTAAGTCCTGATTCCTAACAGTGACTCTAAAAATAGAAACAAATGTGCAATAGTATGAAGCCAAACAATATACTAAACAGAATTTCAGAAGTATAATAAAAATTTTAGTAAATGCTCATTGTAGAAAAAAGTTGTTTTCAATGGCTTAAAAACCTGTTAAGAGGCTTCATAAGGTTTCTCACTAGTACTGAATTCCTTGTTCATTTCCATACTCATTCACAAATTAGGCAGGGGTTAAAGATTTAATTCAGAACTGTAACTAACAGATATTAAGAGTAAGACAGGTCTTTTCAATTATACTTGCTGAACGTAGTATGTCTTCTTTAAATAGAATCAATTCTAATAATCTCACATAAAATAGCAGAAAACTGACCCCTGCCCTTTAGATCACTACTTCCAATTTAATAGTATAACAATATTTAATATTTATGTACTAGTAATCCAGTATAAAAATATCAACAAGTTGTTTACGTTTGTGATTGGCAAAGACAGGAGACCACTAGCATACTAAAGTTTTATTAAGTAGGCAAATCTCATCTTCTCTGTCTTAAAAGAATATTACAGAATAATTTAAGAAATAATTTCGCTTACCCTTTGATCACCACCTTCTCTTCGAGGATCAAGTTTTTTTGCAAAGTGTCTCAAATTATCATAGTTGTGGAAATTACACAGAGAAACAAGATCCTGTAGAGTTGTATACAATCAGTATTAAGAGATTGGCTATTCACTGACTACATTTATTTATATTTTAACAAACTATGCTTATTCTATCCATCTTAACTACTTAGAAACCACCAGTACATGCTAATCACACTGCACAACGCGTCAAAAAAAAAGAATGAAATCAGAATAATTTGTGAGAACACTCTTATTGATGTGACCTTTGGGCTCAGCTTAATTATCAGCATCTATAAAGCAAGATTTCTAATAACACACCACATAAAAGAATTTTATAAAATAACTATGAAATGTCATAAAAGGTTTTTATATATTCTGGTTCTGTTTATAATTCATGTTTATATTTATGGAATCTAATATTCTCTAGAATTTTTAATATAAAAATGAAAAATAAATGTGTATTTTAATTGTAAAAGTATGCAAAAATTAAGGTATTTAACATGGACTCTAAGAAGTAATAAATCTGAATAAAACCAAAAGCTGAAATATTAGCAAGAATCAGATGACAATAAAATACTAAACTAATCAACAGTATAGCAATTGAAAGTACAAGATACTTTTAATTGTAGTGCCTATTTTCTCAAAAAAGGTATTTAAGTTAGTTTACAAATATACTCCACTACACATATAAAAAATAATTAACAAAGCATAGAAAATTTTATTTTATTTATTTTTTTTGGTGTTGGTCATGGGGCCTGAACTCTGGGCCTGAGCGCTGTCCCTTAGCTCTTCTGATCAAGGCTAGCACCCTACCACTTGAGCTAAGGCGCCACTTCCAGCTTTTTCTGCTTATGTGGTGCTGAGGAATCGAACCCAGGGCCTCATGCATGCAAGGGAAGCACTCTACCATTGAGCCACCTTCCCAGCCCCAAAGCATAAAATATTTTAAAATTACTTCTATATGTTTTGCTGAGTTCTTAGAAACTAAAAATTAATTATAACAATGCAAATTAACGCACAAGCATCAAACAAATGTATTTTTCTATAGCATAATCTGTGAGAACTATCTCATAGAGGAAAATTGAAGCTCTAAGACAAAAAATGAAGAGTAAATGAACTATGAAAAATAGGTAAAAATTCAATCACTGGATGGCTCAATTTATATAATCATTGTTTTTAATTAAGAAAATATGCTTACATGACAAAAGTGAATTCCCTTAACGCTGTTGCCCATCTTGTCCAAAGGAGGTGACCAGCACATCATGCCCATGACGTTGGGAACAACCAAAAGAATGCCACCAGCAACTCCAGATTTTGCAGGAAGACCAACCTGAAAATAATTCAGTAAAATTCAGTCTTTTTCATGTAAACATTTAAAAATAAGACTGTTACATTTCATAGAGGAATTGGTTAAAAAATTATGCCACAACTTCAACAATGAAAATGTAAATCAAAACTTACCAACACATTTATAACATTGCAAATAAAAATGATAAATTATAAGGCAACTTTGCGTACATTAGAATATAGTAAATAGAGACACACTGTAGGAACTTAAAGTAGCTAAGGGTAAACTATGGAGTAACATATTTTTATTTTTCTTAGTTACATTTCCTATTTGTTCTAAAATACATAGGCTTTACCTTTAAATATAGTTATTTCAAAAGTATTTTATAACTAGAAAACTATGATAACTAGAAAACTATAAGAAATTATATCTTTGAAAATTGTTTCTATGATATACTATCAGAGACACAGATATATCGTAATTGTAATTAATCCTCTCCAAAACATTTAAATTTACAATATATAAAACTTGAAAATAATTATGATAAAAGACAAAATAATCTCAAGACAGTATCCCTGAGTGGCTTACTAACATTCAGACACTAGTTTATAGAATTATACAAATAAGAAAACTGGAACACAAAAAAACTCCCCAAAAAGCAAATAAAATCATTTGAGTTGGATCTACCTATGGAAATACAAGGAACAATGGAATATAATTAGGAAAACCTACATTGTGAAAATATACAGGATAAACAACCCACTGTTTTGAAACAAAAGTCACAAGAAAATAAGAAAGAGGTGCCATATACATTAAAACAGAGAAGTACAACTAATCATAATGAATGATGCTTATTTACAACCCAAATCAACAAAGTTTAAGATAATACAATTATATAAAATAATCCAGGGAGTATAAAAACTATCCAAATATTTTGATATACAATTTAGTGATGATTTAATAGTGGTACTATAATGTTTTGCTAATGGTCCACATAAAGAATTACATACTGAAATAGGACAAGATGGGGAAAGTAGACATCTGAACAGTTAAACAAGGCTAGTCATGTATAATTATTGAACATGAGCAATGCATAAACCCATTTATTTTCATGTTTGAAAATTTTGAAAAAATATTTTTCAAAAGAATATTATGGGATGATTGAAGCAGGATGAAATAAGACTACACATTTTATAAGTGGCAAATATGCAACAGAGCTTAAAGCATAATTTTAAATTTAAACTTTAACACACTTTGATGTCTTTAAAACATCTATGGCTATAACCAAAGATGTTATGCATCACATCTATGTTCTTTAATGTAAGGAATTTTTCGGTATATAGTAATCATAATTGTAGACATTTATAAGAAAAAGTAATGCACTAACTTTATATTATGAAGTATCTTAACTAAAATGATGAGGTTTTATAACTGAAGTTTCAAATTTTTAATAACATTAGGTGCACAATTTAACCTCATTGCTTACTAATTTGTAACAAATTAACCTTGAAAACAAGTCACTCTGAAAAAATAATACACAGCTTTAAAAGTAAAGTTCAACCTGGATTTTAATGAACAAGTGCAGAGTAATCTGCTTGAGAAAATTTAGGTTAATAAGCAATTACTCACATGGAAAGCAAACTGCCCTGAAAAGTCATACATGCCGCAGGAATGCATCAAACTCAATGTATTTCGAACTGCTTCAGGACTCAGTACTCTTTCACCAGTAATTGGGCAGAAGCCACCATTAGCCAATGTTGCAGCCATCACACTAGCTGATTCACAAGTCACTTCGATGGAGCATAGCTAAAATAAAGACATGAATTCATCTGGTACACTATATACAGCTGAAATATTTCTCTCAAAGGGATGATATTACTAAAAACATGAGGACCTTCTTAATATTTTAATTGGCAAAGTTCTAGACTTTAACATTTATCCTCATTTACCCAAAGTTGTTTTTAAAGGCAGAAAGAAGCTAGGAAAAGCTATGCCCTAAAACAAGGGTTTGATATTGTCTTATGTAATATTCAAATTTGTTTTAATGTTAATGCTTTCTGTGGGTTATGTAAGTGTAATTATTTTAGTACAACAGGGAAAAATAAACCATAAAACATATTTATTAAGATAAAGCAGCACACATCTGATATTACGACTGACAGAATCTATAGGAAAAATGACTATTTTTGTAAAAATATTGCTAAAACAGCAAATTACTATCTTTGTTGACAGTACTTGGACAAAACTGCATGTTATTAATAAATAGTAAATAAGATGAGGTTACTACATTTTACTATCAATCTCCACTATACCATTACCAAAAGTTAAAATTAAAGCATCTTTAAAGACAGGCAACTATATAGTAAATTTAAAAAATGAAACCAATATAATCTTTATAAATCTTAAAATTACATCTGATCAGTGATAGCAATAGTGTTCTTCTTAATAAATTGATCTGAAATAACAGGGAGACAGGAGCAGTCTAATACTAAACCAAGGTCTAAGGCACAGGCTATATGTGTAGTCTGCTTCCTGATGCCCCAGGCATATTGAACATTACCCTAACTTAGAGGACTATTGTACTCATACAATATAACACTGCAGAAATGAGTTAAAATAATTATCCTCTTAGAATTAATTAAGCTAAGACGGAGCAATAACAAAAATGAAAAAGATTAAGTCAATAGAGAACACTGACACATAAAATTGCTAAATATAAATGCTCTAATAAATGAATAGCTTCTCCAAAGCAAAATATAAAAACAAAGAAAACAGAGCTTAGTTTATAATCAAAAGAAATCAATTTCTGGAATAGAAATTATTTTCTAAGTATATTTTCAGAAAACAACTTCCCTATTCCATACTAGGACAAATTTTTAGGAGACAAAAGTCTGCCTTCATAAGAATATTATTTGAAAGTCAATGGAAAATGTACTTTCTCAGTCAGGACTGCAGAGTAAATAGGCAAGCTCATTATACTTCTTCACTATCAATCTCCACTATATCATTACCAAAAAGTTAAAATTAAAGCACCTTTAAACACAAGCAACTTATATAATAAATTAGAAAATTAAAACCATATAATCTTCATAAATTTTCAAATTGTGTCTGATCACTGATAGCAATAGTGTTGTTGATAATAAATTGCAGATCAGCATTTTGGAAAAAAAAAAATCACACAGCTATTTATAGACACAGTTCATAAAATTAAAGTAAATTACCTGGAAATAGAAATCTAGTATACCAACCATGTCTGTGCCTTCTGGAAAACACTAAAAATTAAGAAAAAAATTTAAAAATTAGGTAACAGAAAAAAATATACACACAAAAATATATCAAGTTTAAAATGTACAAAACATTTCATTTTAGTTGACAAAAATTATGAAAATAGCCAATGATTTAAGCATAAATGAAATAAAAAATAAAGCTTGTATCATATGTAAATTTCTAGATACCAATTTAAATGCCAATGCTAAACTGATAAAAATTCACAAATTGTTATTGGATCAATCATGTAAAAGTCAAAACCAAGCCAAGTGCCAGTGGCTCATGCCTGTAACCCTAGCTACTCAGAAGGCTGAGATCTGAGGATCATGGTTAAAAGCCAGCCCAGGCAGGAAAGTCTGTAAGACTCTGATCTCCAATTAACTATACACAAAGAAGTCAAAACTGGAGATGTGGTTCAAGTGGTAGAGTTCTACTCTTGAACACAAAAGCTCAGTGTCCAGGCTTTGAATTCAAGCTCCAAGAAAAAATAAAAAATAATAAAATCAAAGGTAACCAATACTTATCAGGCATTTCACTTTAAAAATATGGATGAAATTGAGCAGAATTTGCATTAATAGGACTAGAGAATATTGTCAGACACAAATCAATTTAATGCTACCATTACAATTTGTTAATGGTGACATAAAAGTATTTAACAGAAACTTAAAAACCTACTGTTGAGTTCTGAGCACATTAATTTTATTAAACAAAATAATGTGAAATAGAAAGAATTACCTTCTTTTCTTTTAAGTAATATCCTATGGCAAAATTTCGATCTCCACTTTCTCTTTCAGATTGAAACCTAAAAGAAAAAAAATGGCTGTTTACTTTTTCTTTTTATAAGAATATGACTTGTAGTTTTATTTGTATATATAAGAACAGTACAAAGAATAGTGAACTAACAGGACTCTTGAATTCTAGTCTTAATTCTGTCAACAGGCTTGTTATATGGCTTTGGGAAAGTGATTTAAATGGTAATTCTTTCCATTTTAATTTTCTTAGCTATAAAAAGACTGAAATGAACTCAAATCCTTTCTAGTATTCATATTTTGTGGACTCAGGACTAATTTTTAAAATTTCAAAACTCCATCATTAAAATATACCAGGCACTTGTGGAATGCTTTGGTTCCCCAAAAACTTAGTTCCAGCTTGGAGAATCTATGTAAATGTCAATGAAAAGAGGGTCACATAAAATAGATCCTACTAGATTAATGGATTTAAGGGAATGTCTGAGCAGGAGTAAAAATTCCATGCATCACCCATAAAACACAGAAAGAATAAAAAGTACATGAAATCACCATGAAAGCAGAGAATACAGAGCTTCATTGAAGAATATCAAATATTCTGATTACCTGGAATATGGTACATGGGAAAGAAAGGAGGTACATCTAACTAGCAAAGGACACTAGAACCAAATTATTAAGGACAGTGAGTGTCAAAAAGTAATGGCTCATGACTGCATACAAAGCATAAGCCTAAAAGTTTTCAAATCAAATTCCTTGTTACATCTATGTTCTGGAAGAGTAACTGATCTGTTTGTCAAAAGAACATAGGTTCAACCTCTAGTATTGAAACAAACAAATGAAGATATGTGCATATTTATGTATGTATAAAAATAAAAACAAGTATACACATGAGAAATAACAAAATAGTACTGAAAACAAAATTTCACGATGTAAATTTTTTTGGTTACAGAGGCCTGACCAACCCAGGCACCAGTGGCTCATGCTTGTAATCCTCAGTGGTTGAGATTTGAGGATCACAGTTCAAAGCCAGCCCAGGGCAGGAAAATCCATAAGACTCTTTTCTCTAATTCACCACCAAAAATTGCAAAGTAGAGCTGTAGCTCAGTGGTATAGTGTTAACCTTTAAGCAAAAAGCTTATAAGTCTCCAGATCCTGAGTTCAAGCACCAGAATCTGCACAAAAATAAAACAAGGTCTAACCAACTATAAAAGCCCTTGTCTCAAATTAAGACTCACGTTGCATTACTGAATCCAACATATTCATTACCAGCCATCTTATTCAAAAACTGCATCACCTATAAGCCAAAATCAGAAAAGTGTTAGTAACCAAGAACTACATATTTAAAGTAGCATGGAAACAAGATACTATAATGTACTTACATAGTCAAACTTTTCAGCGTTATTAACTCCTTGCTGAAAAATAGCAAGAGATATAAGTATGTTAACCACAAAAATTACCAGTTAAGTTTTATGCTATAATACAAATATCCAAACAGCTACCACTGTAATTAATACATTGCATTAGTACTTTTAAATCTAAGAAACACTTCTAAAGTAATTTAATATTTAAACTTTATATGTTAATACCCATGTGTTGAGGGGAAAATAAATAAAAACAAAGCTTTAAGCATATCTTTACTCAACCCTAAGTTACAGAATGCGTTACCCTGAAATCCCCTTATCTTTCATGACAGCATAGTTTGCTTATAGTTAAAAAAATACAATCAGTTTCATCCTTAAAAAGAAATTAGGTACAAATAAATCATGATTTCTAACTAAGAACATTAAAAAAGCTTTTAAGCCAATATTGAATTGCAAAAAATGAGTTATAAACTTACTAATCTTTTATGATTCTAATATATGCAAATATACATTTAGACTCATTTTAGAAGTACAGAGAAAACTTTAGCCTTACTATTTCTTACTTGTTATAATAATAGTTGAACCAAAAAAACCCCAAATTATTTCATAGCTTCTAAATCATTAGCTATAACTGGGCACAAGTGGGTCATGCCTGTAATCCCAGTTACTCAGGAGGTCTAAGGATCTAAGGATCCTGAGATCTAAAGATCACTGTTAAAGCCAGCCCAGGTAGGAAAGTCCATGAGACTTTTATCTCCAATTAACCACCAAAAAACTGAAGTGGAGCTGTGGCTCAAGTAGTAGAGTGCTAGTCTTAAGCAAACTGCTAAGAGACAGACTGGTATAAAAAAGAAAAAAGAAAAATTAGCTACAAGTGGATTTAGCATTATATCAATTTAGAGTATGGAAGATGTATTGTTTCATCATTTCTATTTCTGACATTATCTACTACAAATGTCATTGGGGGGAAAAAACCCAAAAACCTATGTAACGTAGATCAGTTCAAGTAGCCAAATGGTTTTATTTTACCTCGGCGAAGTTTACAAAGCAGTAAGTTGTAGATCTGAAATCAAACGTATTAATTGGTGATATGCACCCAATAGAAACAATACATCTCTAACTTCTAAAACAAAATTAAAATAATGTGACAACTATTCAAAACATTACCCTTAAAAAAATCTAAAACATTACACTTCATATTGTTATTATGGAGAAATATCTGTTTCAGAGTACTATTTAAATGAATAAATCCAGCTTCATTCTCTACTTATAAGATGTTAGGGTATAGGTGACAATGTGAAATCAGCTTATTTAAGAAGAGATATTAATATATACAATTAGTAACTAGAAGTACATCATTCTATTTCATAAAAGTTAGCCATTAACAAAAATTAAATATAATTAAGATAACACAATACAGTTAATTGAGATCTATATATTTTCTCTAAAGCATCTTAGGACAAAATCCATTTTAAACTCTTTTTCTCTTATATCAGAAATCAAAATGTAGAAATGTAACTCCAAAGCTGTTCAATGAAAAATAATTAAAAGAAGAAATTACCAACTTCATTGAACTGTTGCAGTGGTCAAAATATTCCATAGATCCTAATGCTGTAAAATATGTAACAACATTTAAGCCATACAAGCCTTTTTAACCTTTGAAAAAGCACACACACACACACACAAAATCCTTTCGGAAAATGATGTCAAATCAGAATTTGTACTGGAATTACTGGTTATATAATTAATCAATATAAAATAAACTATACTGAACTTTCATCCTTTGATCTAAACTATACACTGTGAAACTACTGTGTTTTCGTTATTGTTCTTGGTTTACCTATAAAAAAAAACAAAATCCATTTCAAACTCAACTTTCAAACTTTATTTCAAACATACTTCGTCCATTTTGTGGCTTCATAAATTAAAGCCAGTAAGTTTTAAGTTGTTTTTAAGAAACAACTTAATGTCTATTATCATATAATATTTTTGATAAACTACTGCAATACCCTAAAGCAGATTATATAAGCAGATTGTAAACAGGACAAAAAAATACTTAATGATTTTTGTGGACTGAAGAGTCTCTTCCCTATTTAAATCAAAAGGCATTTGACTAATGCTTGCTCTTATTATATACCCTAAATACGGCATTTAAATTAAATCGTTTAAGATATATTTGCCCCTGTATCTCTTGAAAAGATTGCATGTACCCCAGAAATATATGGGAACTAGCAATCATAAAACATTAGAGTAAAAAGCTTCTTGACAAAGGTCTTAGAAACATACATGGTCATACACAAAATGAACAGTAAATGTGATTTTCTAAAAAAACAAAATAAAACAAAACAAAACAAAAAACAAGGAGCCAGGTGCTGGGAGCTCACACCTATAATCCTAGCTACTCTGGAGGATTTGAATTAGTGATTGCAGTTCCAAGCCAGCTCAGATGGAGAAGTCCACAAGACTTTTTTTGTGTGTGTATTTTAGTATTTTTTTTATTGTGAAAATACCGTACAGAGGGGTTACAATTATATGACCAAGGTGCATGAGACTCTTGTCTACAAATATGCACCAAAAAAGCCAGAAGTGGAGCTGTGGTATAAGTAGTAGAGTGTTAGCTTTAAGCAAAACATCTTATGCAAATTAGGGAACAGTTCAAACCCCAGGACTGGCACAAAATAAATAAACAAACAAACCAGAACCAAATCCAAAATATAAATTGTTATCAATCACCATCATTATGAAGCAGTGGGGCTAAGGATAAAAAATAGATAATTTTTTTAAAAAGTACTTTCTTTCTCTTCTGAAATAGTAATTGACTTTTAGTTAATTTGTCTGTGGATATTTTCTATTGGTAATTGAGATGAGGATTAATTCTCTTCCTATTTTTAATTTTTACACATATATGAGCTGGAAATAGTTTTAAGTTCTATCACTCAGATCTTTATCTCTACTTCACATACTAAAAATCACATAGTAATCTTCAAAAAAATTACACTAATACTTTTATTCTAATTTACTGAATTAAATCCTATTTCAGTATTTTGAAACCAAAGAAATGGTAATGATCTGGAATAGAACAGTACTTTTTACCAGTCATTACTATGATTCACACCCTCAAAACCAGATTCCAGTATTTCAAAAAGCTGTCTTTTGTTGGTGCCCAAGTTATTTTTATAACCTGAAGTAATGCTCTGTAATAAAATTTGGGACACATGAGAAAATGCCTTTTTGGAAATTTGGAAGCTCCCTAGACCAAAGACAGATTAATTTTAAGAAGAGCACATGAGAAAAAAAAAAATCTAGAAACCGATTTCCTTATGCTATCAATGTCTGTTTATGAAGGCATGCAGTGAAGCATAGGTTTACTCCAGTTAGAAGGCTATAAGCATATTACATGCTTACATCATTTTAATTTTTCAAAGGTTTATACTGATCAGTAGTAAATAGAGGAAGAATTCTTCTAAAGAGAAACTAAACTGGGAAAAATAGACTACTAAAATTTCTAATCTTTTCACAACAGATTTTTTTTTGGTCAGTCATGGGGCTTGAACTCTGGTCCTGGGTATTTTTCCTCAGCTTTTCAGCTCAAGGCTGGCGCTCTACCACTAGAGCCACAGTGCCACTTCCAGCTTTTTCTGTTTACATGGTGCTGAGGAATCCAACCCAGGGCCAATTACATATGAGGCAAACACTCTACTTCTGAGCCACCTTCCCAGCCCCACAAACAATTTTTAAAAACAAAGCTGTGGTTTAAGAACTTTCTTACACTAGAAAATTAAACATTTTTAAACAAGTACGCCTATCAAGTTATAAGAATTTATATACTTAAAACCATGAATGAAAATTTAATAAAAGTTTTAACATCATTAAAAGAATTAATGTAACTATTTTACATTCTCCCAATATGTTCATGAACTAATTCACATTGTCAACAAAGATGTTTAGCAAAAAAAATTAGCTTAAAATATGGCTCATTTAAAGTAAGCACATTTATAATCATTATTTCATAACTCACTTGATTCCACTCCATGAAGATACAAGCCAATTAAAAATTAGTGATCATAGTTTCCTCTGTGATCCTCTAGGAATCAAAAAGAGGTAACTGAAAATGATTTTATAAAATATTCTTTGTTTATTTTGATATAGAAAATGCTTTAAAGATAAATAGTTCTAAAAGAATTAAAAACAGATATTATAGCTAAAAATGATGTTCTATACATAGTATTTTCATAAATTAATCCTAAAAGTAACAGAACAGTAAATTCAGTTGACAAAAATCTACCTTTCATTACAAAAAAGCCCTCAAATGTGTTAACTGACATAACCTGAAGTAAATAAACCAATTCTGTCTTATTAATGTACCAAATGCAGAACACTACCTGTTACTCCTCAGTCACAAACCACCTTAAAAATTTAATAGGTTACTGTAACATGACCAAATTAGCTACATATTCACATTAATTAAACTTGTCTTGATCTTTCATGGAGTGTGACCAAATTGTTTAGAAAAAAAAAGAAAGAAAAATCAGGCCTCAAATTTTCAAATTTGAAAACACTTCTGATATTTAGAACAATCACAATTGAGTGAGGTCCAATGACTCACATAAGTAATAAGGAAGCTGTTTGAGGCCAGCTTGGGCAGAAAAAGCTGAGACTGGATCTATATAATAACTAGCTAAGAGCAAGGCTGGAAGTATGGCTCAAGTAGTAGAATGCCAGCCTAGCAAGCATGAGGCCGTGGTGAGTTCAAAGCCCAGTATTGCTCCCTCCCCCCCATCACATTTCTTCATATGATAAAAGCTGAAAGCTAGACACAAATACAGACTATATGTCTTACTCTATTTAAAAACTAAAAATGCAGAGTAGATATTACTTTTAGTATGTTGCCTTCATTTTCCCACCCTAACCCTCAAGTCAACAGACTTGACTAAAAGTTGATAAAAATTTTTACCACTGAAAGTGTGTATAATGTTACTCATCTAAACATAACTGTGTTCCGTTCAAGTTTATTTTATTCTCTAAAATCAAGCAATAACATAATTAAGAAATAAAACAGAGCAAAATAAAGGTATTCCTTTAAAGTTAGTAGCTCCCACACAAAAAAAGCGAGGAAGTATATAGTAACCCTTGTATTTTTAAATTCTGTGCATTTTAAGTATAAAATGACATTTGTTTTTAAAAAGGTATTTACCTATATAGCTTTGTTTAAAATTTTAAATATTGGAGTTTTTCTATAAGCTTAGTAGTTAAGAATTTATGCAACAGGTTCCTTCTGTCCAAATCCTCCTTTTTTCCACAATCTGCTAATCCTTTTGAACATTTGCTCTGCCTCTTCCCCCATTTCCTGAGGATCACCACCAATCCTACGAGGAAAAAATATCAATACTACAAAATTATGAAATAAAGAGTCTTGCTAAAGACTCCACTTAATTTTCTTTCTTTTCTTTTGGGGTGGAGGGAGTAACATGAGGAGACTTGTTTAATGGCACCATAATAAAAGCCTTGGATTTTTAACAAAAATAAAAATAAAACAACCTTAAGGTCAATTAAAAGATGAGCAAAACAAAATTCACATCAAGTAGCCATGGTAAAATATCCATGCATTCAAACATCATTTGGGCATTCAAACATCATTTGGGCACTCAAACAGCATCTCCTTGGAAAGGAGCTCATTTTATTTTACAGATAGCAGGCACTGAACTGATGTCCAAAGAGTGATGAAATATAACCACTAAAGAATAGATGCAACTTTTAGGCCAATAAATCAGTATCTTTTGTACAAGTTACAAATTAAGAAAGTAGTATTTCTGCTTTTTCTGGCCAATATAACTATGCTAAAGTCAAAAGATGTCATCAAGTGAAATGGTAACTACTATGTTAAATAGGGCACACTGAATTCAAATCAATGAAAGATTTAGTGCAAAGCCAATTCTAGCTGTGAATAACTTATCCAATCTGTTTCCTAAGTTATATAAACCGAGGACTGGGCAATTTCAGCTAGTTTTATTACTTCAATTTCACATCATTACCAATTGATAAATATTACATAATCATACAACTAGCAGAGACTGAATGCAGATATTTACACAACTTTTGACTCCTTTCTTGAAAAGACCCTCAAAAAGTGTTATATTTGAGGGCAATTTACAGAGGGTTGTATCAAGCTTCCTCCTACAATTTGTATAAATTTCAATTAAAAATAGCACTTATGAAACAGTCTATAAACAATAAGAATGACCTTAAACATGAACCATATCCCCAAGGCTCATTACCAACTTTGTCAGTAAATAACTTTTTCTATAAATTCAAAAGTACTGATTAAATTTGCAAATACAAGATGACTCAGTTAAATTTTTGTATGTATGGACACTGAACCACACGTTAAGTGTCTGTATGCTTGTTAAACTCTGTTTCTAATTGTTAATACTAATGTGGTTCAATGTGGCTTATGGCATGACTAAACATGGTAAGTGAAACTAATGAAATGATGGTATGATATGACCTGACATGCAATTTCCACATGCAGCATTCCAGTATAGTTGGTTAAATCCATGAATCATTAAACAAAAAGATTCTTAACTGCATGCAGTTAAGACTTTTTCTATTAATCATTTACACATCCCTTTTTGTGAAAACACTATGGGTGTGCCATGTTAATATTTCTCCAATATACAAGTTCTTAATCTCGGACCTATGGATACTAATGGGGTTAGTCAAGCTTCTAAAAGGATATGTGAAATCATGGTACTTGAACATTATTCTGACATATAATCAATGTTTTTCTAATTTGTTACTTGTTCAAATCTGAGTTATGCATAAAACTGTCTCATAATATATATTGAATCTAATGATAAGGACTCATTTACTCAGAAATATTCCATACTCAATATAAGCTACCTGAGGGCAGAACTGTGCCTTCTACAAATTGTACTGCAATTTTCTACAATAGTTGTTTTACTTGAGAATGACAATTGTTTCTATATAAAACTGCCATGAATCATTAAAGTGAAAAAAATTCCCTTAGCCTATTAAAATTAGTTACACTTTCAAATATTTGGCCACAATATCTGTTTTATAGTAGAATTTCTAGTATATGAATACATAAATCTCTATAAATTGGGCCAAAGTTGTAATTTATCCTCAAGCATTATTTAACTAGGGTACACCATTAGCAGTAATAAATTTAGAAAGCTAATAGTTATGTTTTATTCTAGCTTGGAATAAATAGGCACAAGTTTACTGAGGAAAGAATATAAATGTTCCAGACACAGTAGAGTTATATAAAATTTGTAATTAGAAATTTAAAACTGAAAAAACTAAAAAAATGGTTCTATCATGTGATAGATTTTTACATTTATTAACAGTGGTTAATAGAACCATTTTGAAACATTTATTTCAAAACAATAATAGAGTTTCCAATTATTAAGGCAAACCAAATTAAAAAAGAAATCAACATACACTGTAAACATCAAAACATAACAAAAATATACTTAATAATTGGAATAAGCCTTTTTTCCTATAGTAATGACATGATTTTATTATAACAAATGAAACAAGTTCAAAATGAAAATTATGATTCCAGCTTATGAAAGTGTAAGACTTGAAGATATTTAATTGTCAGTAAAAGTATTTTATCTTAAACTTAACTGGAAATTTGCTCTTGTATATGTTTATAACAAAATATAGTAAACCTTTTAATTTAATTAATATCCATTCATTATAGACGAGCCAAAAGGAAAAGAAAAAAATATTAAAACTTAAAAAAATCTATCCCTCTTATCAATAACCTTAAACTCTACCAGATCTTCAAGTCAAAAGGTAACTAAGTTAGATTTACAATGAGTCATCTGTTTTTCATTTTGGCCTCAAAATTACAACATGCAAGCATTATTTGTAAAATAAAAATTCTAAACCTATAAGGTAACTTTTTTTATCACAGAGAAAACTTTCCATAGTCCTACATACACATTTTAAGATGCAGGTTTACGCCTTAGTTATTAAAAAAGGTTACTAGATTAAAAGGAAATGTCAACATTTTACCTTTATTAATGAAGTCACAACTATTGCTCCAGCATTTACCATAGGATTGTGTGGTTTATCTGTAAAATATCAGAGCAACAATATTATTTCAAATACTTGGAATCATCTTCTTGGTTACACAGGTTCTTTTCACTTAAGTATTAAGTGTTTTGAAATGAAAGTCACCACTATACTTTTTTTGAAGTCAGCTATATATCAAACCTGTGGCTTCTTCTAGAATTCAGTGTTAAAAGTCAGTCTCATACTTCTTGTGTTCCTGTGAAGAGCCAAGATATAGAATCACCCTACATATTCCTCAGTGGATGAATGAATCAAGAAAATGTGATATATATTACACACACACACACACACACACACACACATACACACAATGGAATTCTACTCATCCATCACAAAGAATAATAATGTACCATTCATAAGGAAATGGAAAGGCTTGAAAAAAATTATATTAAGCGAAATAAGCCAGAGCCAAAGAAACAAAGGCTGAATGGTTTCTCTCATTTGTGGTAACTAGCATTTGCCTATAAATCTACAAGTAAATACACTGAGTGATTAAAATAAACACATAAATTAATAAATACACACACACATACTGGGACATGATAAAATTATATGATTCTAGACATACATATACTGATGCCAGTATGAGATGAATGCCAGAGGATAGAATAGGAGTGATTGGCAAAGGCCAAATAGCTATGTGCAGATGATCATATAAAATAATATTCTATGAAATGAACTCCAAGAAAAGGAAGAGACATTTTATAGTTGCCATTGTTGCTGTTTTTGTTTTCTTTTCCTTTTGTCTTGGTTTGTTTGTTTGTATTTAAGAGAGTCAGGAAGGGCACATAAAAGGTGAAACAAGGATGAACAAATACAAGCGATATTCACTAGACACTATGTGAAAAATGAACTGGATATCTTGTGGGTGGGGACAGGAGGGAAAAATCTGGAGAGCGAAAGAGAAACAAGGCTCAAAAGAATTGTACCTCATTACCTAATTCATGTAATTATAACCCCTCTGTAAATCAACTCTACAATAACAAACAGGAACATGAAAGAGTCTGAATAGTGATATAATCAAATACTACTACTATATTAAAAACAACTTCAGAAAACTTGCTCCAAATTTTACTTTTTAAAAAACGTGTGCATGTGTGTGTGTGTCTTTGTGTTTGGGGGTTTGTGTTTTGTTGATTTGGGGGTGGGGGTAGGGACGCTGGTCCTGGAGCTTAAACACAGGGCCTGGGTATTGTCCTGAGCTGTTTTTTGCTCAAAGCTAGCTAGCACTCTACCAGCTGAGCCACAGCTCCACTGCTAGCTTAACTGGAGATAAGAGTCTCATAGACTATGCTTCCAACCAGTCCTCAGATCTCAGCCTCCTGAGTAGCTAGTATTACAGGTGAGTCACTAGCACCCAGCTAAAACATGTTAGTTTTGTACTTCTGTATATACAAAGCATAGAACAAAACACAAGTACAATGACACACATAAAATAAAAAGATAGGCTAAAGAGTATTTTCTATACTAACATTTCCTGATAGTAAATGATATATTTCTTATATAATTAATTACTTTAAATTCAGTCTATCCACAATCCTACTTCTTCTAATTCTTGCAATAGAATTTTCAAATCTTAACTGATTACATTTTCATTCACTGAATAGCAAAAAATGCAAACCTTTTAGAAGTAGTGAAACTATGTATTTGGAAGTGTATGTCCTAATTTATCTGTTAATGGCAGTGATTTATCTCTTCACAAATATACTCTTATCTAACTTGACAAAATTACTAGAATGTATTAAAATATTGCCATATTATTATTACTGTCCTTGAATTTTAAGAGATGTATGTAGTTTAATAACACTGGAAACAGTCTGAAAGCTCTTCAAAATGTTAAACACAGAATTGCTGTATTACTCAGTAATTCTACCTTTAGGTAAATAACCAAGAAAAATCAAATCATATGTTCGTATAAAAACTTGTATACAAATATTCACAGCAGTGTTACTGTTACAAGCCAGAAAATTAAATCAAGTCAAATATCAGGTGGATTAAAAAAACTTGTATTATACCTACAATGAAAA
Source organism: Dipodomys ordii (assembly GCF_000151885.1). Classification (NCBI taxonomy): domain Eukaryota; kingdom Metazoa; phylum Chordata; class Mammalia; order Rodentia; family Heteromyidae; genus Dipodomys; species Dipodomys ordii. The sequence continues at coordinate 37,153,871 of NW_012267221.1, read as the reverse complement.
TAGGTTTTTTGGCTTTGTATTTTCAATCATAGGGCTTCAACTCTGGGCGTGGATGCTGTCCCTGAGCTCTTCAGCTCAAGGCGAGTGCTCTTCCACTTGAGCACAGTGCCACTTCTGGTTTTCTGGTGGTTAATTGGAGATAAGAATCTCATGGACTTTCTTGCCTGGGCTGGCTTTGAACTGTGATCCTCAGCTCTCAACCTCCTGAGTAGCTAGGATTTACAGGTGTGAGCCACCCGCACCTGGCTGAAAATAGTTTTTAAAGGAATAAAGCTACACCTTTAAAACAACAGCCAATCATAAAAGACCAAATATTATATGATTTCATTCACACAAAATCTCCCAAACAGAAAAATCTATAGAAATAGTAAATTGTAGAATACTAGTTTACAGGGCTGGAAAAGAATGGGAGAATAGCTGCAAATAGATACAGAATTTCCTTGGGAATGGCATTCTAACATTGATTGTGGTGTTGATAACATAGCTTATGAATATAGTAGAAGCCATTATTTTACACATTTTTAATAAAATAAGTTGTGTGGTATGTATGTGAATGATCTCATTAGAGCTATTAATCTTTTTATTAAAAAATTAGAAAAAACTGAGTAAAGTACAGCCTACATTTCCTTCAACAGAAGATAAACAATGTGACTCAGAAGCTACATGAATTGTAAATTGTGAATTCTAGATTCTGCAATCTCACTATTCTGTATTTGCACCCAAAGAAAATGAAATCATTAAACTGAAGAGATATCTATATTCCTATGTTCACTAAGTGTCCATAGATTAGTGAATAGAAAAAAAATGTGGTATAAATATAACAATAAATAATATAAAGCCTTAAAAAGTTAAAAAAAAAAGTTCATTGACAGTTACATGGATAACCCTGAAGGCTGTATCATCCAAAAAATACTGGAGAGAAATAAAAAAGGATAAATACTAGATGGTTTTACTTGTTGTATAGAATCTAAAAAAAATACTGAACTCATATAAGGAGAAAATATAATGGTGGTTACAAGGGCTAAGGATGAAAGGATACAAAATTTCAGTTAGACAAAAAAAGAATAAATTGAAAAGACCTATAGGGTAATGATGATTAAACTTAATAATGATCTATTATATACTTCACACTTAATACTAATCTATTGCATTCTTCATGAGGTAATACACCTGTTATTTGGCTTGGTTTGAAAGTTGTTAATGTACACAAATGTAAGAACTCCTATTTTATAACAAAATTTACAGCAATTGTGCATTCTTAACTTCTCATGATAAATACTAGCTTCAAAAGTTAAAACCCTCATGTTATGGCCAAGTTTTATAATAAAATTTTCACTTCTTCAAAATTATGCTAAGAGGTTTATAACACCTCTGAGTCCACATAAAATGACACTACTTGCTGTTCCAGAATATTTTTACATGTCAAGAGGAAATTTTAAAAATTTTAATAATTCCAAATACAATCTATACTGAAGGAAAAACCACACATAAAATGAAATCTGAATACAGAAATCTGATTGTGCTAATTATTCCTTACTTGTACTATGTAGATATCTGTGTACTTGTTTCACAGCTATTTTTTATTCTGTCTTTTATTTTTATAAACAGTATTGGGTTTAGACCTTACAGACCTAGAAGGCAGATATGTGCACATCACAAAATGGGGTACTAAATAAATATTTTAAGAAATATTTGGGCATAGGACTGGGAAGGTGGCTCAGTGGTAGAGTGCTTGCCTCACATGCATGAGACCCTGGGTTCGATCCTCAGCATCATATAAGTAGAAAAAGCTGGAAGTGGTGCTGTGACTCAAGTGGTAGAGTGCTAGCCTTGAGCAAATGAGCTCAGGGACAGCTCCCAGGCCCTGAATTCAAGTCCCATGACCAGCAAAACAAAAACAAAAAACAAAAAAAGAAATATTTGGGTACAAACTGATAAAATATTCAGCAAGTTTCAAATAAAATACATGTGAAATCTTTGAAAGAATACTAAAATATTCATGGCATGGCAGCCCTACTTTCAGATTAATCATGCTCACTCTCTCTTTTAAGTGCTAATTAAGCATGAACATTTAGAAATTCACAAAAGATAACACTACTCTAACTGCAGTACAGAACAGTCTTATACCTATTTTCTTATCTTCTGTAGGTAAATAGGACCTGACGGGCTAAATTTAGAATTCTTAATCAACGAACATTTATAGAAAGTAGAATGAACACATGCAAATTTAATAAATACTAGTTATGAAATGATAGCATATATTACAGCTTGTTGTGCCAACAAAATAAACTTGAACAATGTTTGAAATTTATGTGCAATTTTAACTAGAATACATAAAACCAATCAGTTTAGATAACTTATTCTTCCCAAACCAAAAAATACCCATAATATTTTCATATTATATTAGCTTTTCAAACTATTCAGCATATGAACCTCACAAAAGACTGGTTCATAATTGAGGCTAATGTTTATACACTTAAGGACAAGTATTCTTTTTAAAAAAAGATGTTCCATTAGAATAGGCATGGTAGTACATTCCTGTAATCCCAGACAGTCAAAAGGCAGATAGGAGAATTGCAATTTGTATTTCTTGAAAATAGTATACCCATCTTCACTCTTACTTCCTTCAATTCTGTATCTTAATGAATTAATCATGTATATAATTGATATATTAAAAACAGAAAACAACCCATGTGAATAGTTTATATTTAGCATCTTTATCAGATCAAAGTACTACTAATTACTTTTTTTACTCCTTTTCTTTTGAATTCCAATTAAAGTAATAAATTGACTTGTAAGTTATCCAACTATTTGTCGGGGTATGTTCTCAGATATTAAATCTAATGGGAGAAAACAAAACCACTAAAAATATAAAAATAAAATCTATCTACTGTCTGGATATTTTAACTAGTACCTAACTTTTTAATATGAAAGCTTAAAAATACATATTATATACAAAGGTAGGAATATAGTCTTGTGAATACTGTTTGTATCTCTAGTCCAATACAAAGCTTTTGTCATGACATTATGTGAACACTCATGTATGATATGAATATGAAAAAATAGAAGTTCTACTCCGTAGTGGAGTTAGCTCCACGATAAAGCCATATCATCTCACTTGTGTACTTTCATATCCAACATTTAATTCAACATTTTATAGGCCCAATGAAGGTAAGAGCCTGAAAAAGTAGACTAGAAACTTATTCCAAATATTAGTAAATGCTTTAATTCAGAATACATATTTCAGAAGAAATATGTTACCTGATTTTTCTCTTCTTAAAAATTTTGTCTTTGGGCTGGGAATGTGGCTTAGTGGTAGAGTGCTCGCCTAGCATGCATGAAGCTCTGGGTTAGATTCCTCAGTACCAATAAACAGAAAAAGCTGGAAGTGACACTGTGTGTGGCTCAAGTGGTAGAGTGCTAGCCTTAGGCAAAAGTGCCCAGGATACCTTGGGCAGTGCCCAGAACACCCTGGGCAGTGCCCAGGCCCTGAATTCAAGCCATGTTTTCATGTTAAGAAGTTGACTTTGGATGTAGAAGACATTTATTTTTAAATCAAAGTATAATAGATCTTTTAAATCAGTTTTTTGCTAAACTGAATCTAAATGATACATCTAAATGATGCAAAAATTACTAATATGGCTGTAATCATACACAGCATTTTCAGCGTTATTTACTGAATTTTTTAGCAAATGCCAGACATTTTGAGATTTTACTGAAAATATTTCTCCTTCATAGGTAATGACAAAGTGAAAATTCTTATTTCTTGCTCTCATCTTCTCCCTTCTCTATTTTCATGGCATGAGATACCTGAGAATAAAGGTGGTAAAATTATCTCTATGGATTTCACAAAAATACCATGACAAATTTTACAAAGTAGCAACTCTTTTAATCTTCAAAATACTTTTGTAATTATTTAAATTTATATAGAAAAATAAAGTATTTCTTACCATCTTCATTTAAAAACAATTTGTTGAATCTTAATCCACTCGGCTCTTTCCCAACATATCTGTGTACATACTCAGTTCCAAGATCATTAACAGCAATGGCATATTTCAAAGGTTTTACACAGGATTGAAGACAAAATGGAACTTTGGTATCTCCAATAGAATGCCTATTTAAAAGCAGATTAAAAAAAATTAGCATCCACCTGAAGGGAAAAAAAAGCCATTAAAACCATAAATGGACTGTTTTTAAATTTTAACGCTAATCTAAGATTTTCCCACAACTGAACCACAAATGTTACTTCAAGAAATGAAATAAATAAAAGCATGTTTAATATGAATACAGAAAAAAGACAAAAGCTTAAAATAACCAGATAATAAAAGTAATAGTTCTAAAACTAGATAAACAAGTAATATAAAAAATTACCTTTTAGGTAAAAAGGGTACTGTCCCCTTTTCCCGACCTATACTCAACCACATAAAATGAACTAGACCTTTCAGAGACTATGTACTTATTGCGGGGGAGGAGGTTGAACTGAGGGCCTTGGCTCTGTACCAGAGCTCTTTTGCTTAAGGCTAGCACTCTACCACTTTGAGCCAGAGCTTCACTTCCATTTTTTTGAGGGATTAATTGGAGAGAAGAGTCTCAAGGAGACTTTTCTGTCCAGGCTGGCTCTGAACTGATCCTTAGATCTCAGCCTCCTGAGTAGCTAAGATTACAGGTGTGAGCCACTGGTGCCTGGCTGTACTTTTTTTTTTTTAAAGTTAGTCTTAAGCCATGAGTGAATTATAATTAAGACTTAGACAAAGCTTAGCTTAGCTTGAGTACAATTTCTTGTCTGTGAGCACATCTTGTGGAACATGTCTACCCTCAGATGCAGCCCCAGAAGCAGTATCCAGTTTTGTGTTTTTTATTATTATTATTATTTTGGTAGATACTGGGTTTTGAACTCAGGACATGGGCACCATCCTTGAGCTTTTTTTTTCCCCAAAGATGGAGTCCTGTGCTTTTTTTTTCCTCCCAAAGATGGTGCTGTATTACTTGAGCTACAACTCCACTTCTGGCGTTTTGCTGTTTAATTGGAGACAAAAGTTTCATGGATTTTCCTGACCAGGCTGACTTTGCACCACATTCCCAAGATCTTAGGATCTTGAGTAGCTAGGATTACAGGTGTGAGTCATCAATTTTATAAACGCTATAGAGCTGCCATGCCACTAAGGTACAATAGATAGTCATTAATATGTAAGTAAAACTAATACAGAAAGTGTTCTATGTCACCAAACCAAGAGGTACATGAAATAGAAAACAGACCTGGAATGAAAAATTTCCAGCTCAATAAAAACCAAACCCTACAAGGGCAGAGATCTTCACTTTAATTTCTGGTATAGACCAGGTGTTCTAAACAACCCAACACATCACGCACACTCATTCATTCACAGTGAAATTCATTCAGTGAAACTAGGCCCTATTAATAATTACCCCAGGGACAGGTGAGCAGACTTCAGAGAACAAACAGAAACATCTGGCCACTTTGCTTCCATGTATATTAAAAAAAAAAGCATGCAATATTTTTCCTATCAAATTTACGCATAATTTCTAACTTGTACTGTGACCTCAACTTTGCAATAATTCTAAAAAATGATTAAAAGTTCTATTTTATCATTATTTGGATCTAAAAATACACGTTCTAGCTTCGAAGTCGATTTTAAGAATTTTCAGGCTTGGGTATGGCTCTAATGTTAAAATGCCTGCCAGCACCATCACCCAAAAAAGAGAACCCTCCCCCAAAAAATAATTCTCTACATTTAAAAACTAGAAAACAGAAAATAAGAAGAAAAAAACCACTGGCACCAGTGGATCACACCTAAAATCCTAGCTATGCAGGAGGCTGAGATCTGAGGACTGCGGTTATAAGTCAGCCCAGGGGAAAAAAAAGGCTGTGAGACTCTTATCTCCAATTCAACTACTCAGAAAAAGCCAGAAGTGGCGTTGTGGCTTAAGCGCTAGAGCACAAAGAGGCTCAGGGGCAGCGCCTAGTACCTGAGTTTCAGCCCCACAACTAGCAAAAAAAAAAAAAAAAAAGGAAAAAGAAAATTCAAAATTGTTATGACATAACAATTTCCTCAATAATAGTATCCCTCTAGTGGATTTTGCTGCCATGTCATCTTGTGTCCTTTTATAACATTCAACTTTTAATTAAAACTCATAGTTTTTCAAACATTTTATGGGCCCAATTGAGGACAAGAGTCTATAATGGAAGGATAAAGTAGACTAGAAACTTGGAGACTCAGGTGCTTTTTTCACCTCTGCCACCATCATGTTGATCTTGGACCACAGATTCTTTATCTTCAAAATAAATAAGCTAAAAACACCTGCTTTTTATTATAAATGCTTCGGAGGGTAATTACTAAAAAAGTATGAAGCACTAGAATAAAGGCAATGAGGAGATTAAAATTTTTTTAATGGAGGTAAAGGCTTTAACTGAAATATTATCTTGAAAAGTAAAACTTAAAATTATATAAGGTAACATGACTTAATCGTTAGTGTTAACAAATTTAGGATTAAATTACCTCTATAAAATAAAAGCCCACTTTACTCAATGATTCATTATACTAGTTATGCCCACCTACAGTCAAACAAAAGTTCCCATGTATACATTATGAGGAACATGAGGAACAAAAGTAATGACAAAATAAGTAAGAAATGGTGACTAATTTTATTAGTTCATTACAGTATAACATGATGTTTTTTAAGCAAATACAAAACAGCAGTTCCTTGAATAAAACTAAAATAATATTACTATAACAATGAAAAGATAAAGTACCTCAAAAAAAACTTAAAATTACTGTTTCAGTTGAAATCTACATTGAAAAATTACACTAAAATCTAAACATATTTACCCTCTTGAAACTCATGTCAAGATTAATTTCCATTATAAGAGATGGTTCTCTTACTGTTAGGACAAGCTTAAACATTACAGTTGGTTGTCATAGATTTGAAATAAACATACCTCTGTCCATCTACTGTACAAACGGACACACCCCACAAATCAGGACTGAACTTGGCCAACTGAGGAATGTAGTCTGCAACCTATCAAAATATGGGAAAGAAATTAACATTTAATATAGGCAAATAATATATTTTCTTTTACTAAAAGAGTTTTATCTCACCTTAGCTTCTACAAAAATAACTAGCTCTGTAGTGGAGGATATCAGGGTAAGATTAAAGGACTTCTCTCAGTCTTCATTACTTGCTCAAAAACAAAGAACTAGCTATGTTCAGTGGTTCATTTTCACAGTAAGGTAGGAAGATTACCAATTTGAGGCTAGCCTAGACTTTATAGTGAGTAGAAGGTCAGCCTAGGCTATACAGTGAGCCCTTGTCTCAGAAAAACAAGAAAAAAACTGGAAAATAAAAAAGAACTTGAACTTGACTTTTTAAAGAAAATCAGGTGCTTGTAGAGTTTCACTATCCAAAAAATTAGGAATATAAAAATAAATAGTAATAATTTATACTGAAATCATCAAGATGTCATTTATAAAGCTACCCAAAGCTAAAAGAAATTAAAAGTTTTCAACAGAGATGGTATAAAATAGGCCCTACTATTATTTGGGGAAAAGAAAAATCTGAATGAAGGGAGAAGTGTGAACCCAGGGTCCACTTTCCTAGTCCTAAAATTATTTTCTAAAATGAGAAACATTTTACTCAATGTTCAAAGATATCAGTAATGTAGAAATTCCCAATAATATAATTTTAATTAAAAGTTTAATATGGGTGCAGTGACTCAAGCTTGTAATCCTAGATTACTGGATCTGAGGCACAAAATAAAAAATTTGCAAGACTCAATCACAACCAATGGCTTGGGCATGGTGCTACATGCCTGTCATCCTCAATAACAGGGGGAAGCATAAAATAGGAGGACAGCAGTAAAGGCTGCCCAGCATAAGTGAGATCCTACCTCAAAATAATCAATGTTAAAAAAAAGGCTGAAAGAGTAGCTCAAATGGTAGAGCATCTATTTTTAGCAAGTTCAAGGCCATGAATTAATAAATTAAAAGCCAGGTGCAGTGGGTCAAACCTATAATCCTAGTTACTTGGGAGACAAAGATTGAGGAATCATGGTATGAGGCCAAACCAGAGAGAGACAGTACACAAATCTCCATCTCAACCAATGGCTGATTACAGTGTTACAGGTATATCATCTTAAACTACAGGGGAGCACAATGAACTGAGCACAATGGCACACACCTGTCAACCCAGTAATTAAGGGAAACAAGTAAGAAAACAAGAGTCCAGATCAATGTGGGCATAATGTGAGACCCTATCCTGAAAAAAATGCAAAACAGGGACTGTTTAAGCAAATACAAAGGCAGTACCACTAAAAAAAACCAAGGAAGTGTCACCTCAACCACTAGAAAATAAAAATTCTTACAACTTAGGTTTTTTATTCCCTCAGAAATATGTTTTAAAAGCATGTTTTAAATCCAGATACTTGATTTAAATTCTTAAATTAAAAAAAAATTGGTGTTGGAAATTTTGCTCAGTGTTGAAGAGCACTTGCCTAGCAAGTACAAGGCCCTGAGTTTACTCAACATCACAAAACAAAAAATAAACAAAACTAGCCAGGCACCATATCTAAAGCCTGTAATCTTAGCTACTCAGGAAAGGCTGAGATCTAAGGATTATAGTTCAAAGCCAGACTGGGCAAATAAATAAGAAAGACATATCTCCAATTAACCAGCAGAAAGCCAGAAGTAGATCTTCAAGTGGTAAAGTGCCAGCTTAGAGCCAAAAAAAAGCCAAGAAGGAGCACAAGGCCCTGGATTCGAGCCCTAATACTAGCACATACTCATATATACTTGTGTATATATATATACACACACATACACACACACACATATATATACAAACACACTTATATATACAACTTTATTCTCTATATTAAGCAATTGGCTTAGGAAAATATACATATCCAAAGTTACCTTTCCTCCAGACTGCTTTTTAGCACTTTCATATAATTCATCAATGTGTGAGGTAAAAGACATAAAGTCAGGAATGACAAACTTTCTTCTGAAGGCTTGGGTCAACAAAACAATGTTGCTTTGAACACATCTGTGGAATGTAAGAAAAATATTAATACACTGGGTGCCTCTCAATTAGTACCTGATAATAACAGCACTAATTAAGAGGATATTAATATCATATTTAAACAAGAGAAATTCATTTTATACTAATATATTTCAAAAAATTACTCCCTTCATATATTATTCCTTCCATCCAGCAGTCTTTCATGTCATTATAAGCTGAACTTAGTAACTTAGATGTTCCTAAAAACTGTGTCATAAAGTAACAGCATTCCATCAGGTTTAAGTACTAGGACAATCTAAAACACTTTTTTATCCTCCCAGTTTTTTGACTCTTTTTAATAGACACTCAGCATGACATTTGGCTAACAAACTTTAAAATATAACAAATGAGCCAGTGCTGGTGGCTCACATATGTAATCCTAGTTATTCAGGAGGCTGAGACTGAAGGACCCTTTTGGGCACGAAAGGCTGTGAGACTCTTATTTCCAATCACCTGGGGGGAGTGGAGCTGTATCTCAAAAAGATAGAGTGCTAACCTTGAACAATAAAGCTCAGGGACAGCACTCAGGCCCTGAGTTTAAGCTCTAGGACCAGAAAAAAAAAAATCATAGATGAGACTGTTTACTTTTCAATTAACTTCAAATACATCCCTCTTAGTTCTAGTAAAAATATTTCATTAAAAAAATTAAAATTTCACATTCATTATTTTTCTTTAGAATTTTGAAAGACATATTAAGGAGAGAAACTAGAGACAAAGACAACCTTATATAGTCTGACTAATGAAGTTTGACTGAAATACTTAAATGATTATAAAAGTAATATCTAATTTTAAATAAAGTTTCACACAAAATACCATAATAAATTTTATAACACCTGATAAACTAGAATGCTAAGTTACATTGTTCTATTTGATATAAGATATACAATACATGGTCAAGTAAAAATGTTAAAACCGATTTCAACTTCATGGTGAGCCATGTGATTAGCAGAGCATGAAATCTAGTGATTTCAATATTTTTCTGTGTAATAAAAAGGACTTAAGCCAGAAAATCAGCACACTAATGTAACCTTAAAGAAACGTTTCATAAATGGCTTACAACCATCCTTATCACTCTGAGATTAAGATAGCTTCAGATTTCTGAGTCTTAGTAACCCAGTAATACAATATTTAATCAAGGAAAAGATGCTAGACATGTAAACAAAACCATAATATACACCATAATAAATCTTAACAGATTAAGATTTGAGTGCTTAAAAGATAAAATAATCAAGTGTCGAAATACTAAGCCAAACTATTATTATGAGAAGTTATTTATGAAACTGGATTCCTCACAGATAAGCAATTTGATACTACATTGCCATATCTGAACAACAGACAAAAAGTCTTGGCTTTCTTTTTTAAGTAAGTACTAAGTTACAGGTATTATTTTGTTTAACCCTCAAAATATTACTGCTTTGTAAGGAATTTCTCTATTTCACAAATGTACAAGTTCTAAATAAGAAATTTTCAAATTTCAGTATCTTAATTCAAGTTCTAGATGAAACACCAAATTAAAAACCAGGTTTCATACTTCCAATGTTAATGAAAACATTATATATTTACTTCTAACATGAACTTAATATACAGATTTAAAATAAAATTCTAATGCATAAAGGACTATAGTTTCAGTGATAAGGATCTAATACATTAAAAAACTAACAATTTCTACTCTATAAATGTAATATTAGCTGACATTCTAGAGCTAACAAATATTTTATTAAGCTTCCAAACTTTAATAAATTTCAAGTAGTTTCCAAAACAAAATGTTAATGTTAAAACTAAAATGTTAATGTAATATATCTCAGATATTTACAATAGCTTCTAAAATTTCAACTTGAAGTATCAATTTTGCAAGAGAGTATCAAAGGAGACCCTCTTCAAAAAGCCTAATTCCCAAGCCTGCACTATTATCTTTGTATCAAATCAAATGTCTTCATTTTATAAGAAGTTACAAATGAAAAGGATCAAATTCAATGAAGCCACTATTTGAATCTAATTAATCAGAATCTTTAAAAGGAGGATTTAAGGCTTATGAGTATTTATTGTTAGCAATATTTGGATTTTCTCCTTTGTCTTGCTTTATCTAACAGAAGGTGCTGGCCAAAAAAAATAAAATAAAATAAGCTATGGCAATAGCTTTAATGATGAATTACCACTGATGGGAGAAAATATAACACTTAAAAGTATTATAATAACTTCATACTGATAAATGCTTCAAATAATTCCTTTTTTTTTTTTTTGCCAGTCCTGGGGGCTTGAACTCAGGGCCTGAGCACTGTCCCTGAGCTGCTTTTGCTCAAGGCTAGCACTCTATCACTTGAGCCATAGTGCCACTTCCAGATGTTTCTGTTTATGTGGTAATGAGGAATCAAACCCAGTGCTTCATGCATGCTAGGTAAGTAAGCACTCTACCACTAAGCCACATTCCCAGCCCAAATAATTTTTTTTTAATTGTGAAAATATTGTATGGAGGGGTTACAATTACATGGGCAAGCATTGTTGCCTCCCCCTTTGTTTCCCCTTCCCATCCCTTCCAATATTTTTCTTGAAAGTTATTTTAAATATGTCATTAGTCTAACTGGGAAATAAAAAGTCATATAAAATGAATTGTTAGGAGGAAATACTTATGAGTTACATCTTTGTGTTCTGTTTAGACTTTTTTAACTGTTTATTAGGAATAATAATTTCCTTTTTAAATGTTTAGGTCTAATAGCTATATAGCACATATCAATGTTTTACAACAGTTCATACACATGATTCATCAATAAAGTAACATAAGAATTTTTTTTTAGAAAACCAAATAATTACAAATGCAGACCACACATTTTCTAAACAAAAAACAGAAAATTATGACCAGAGATAAAAACAGCCTTATTACTTATAAAGTTAAAACATGTATGAATAAAGAAGCAGTTTTCAGCATATTTTTTACTTTTATTAAAGGATTATTAACACTAAAAGCAACTGACTATGTAGCTGGGCACAGGCAGTCAAAGACTGCAATATAAAGAGTGTTAGAACTCATTTTTCCATTTAAAAAACAATCATACATCATAGTATCTCTCTCATTACTACAATGGCCTCACACTTGCTAGACAGGTAACCTACCACTTGAGCTGCATCTCTACCTCATTTTTGCTTTAGATAACTTTTAGAAAGGATCTCCCTTTCTGCCCAGAGCCAGCCTCAGACCATGATCTTCCAACTTACTGCCACTGCCCCCTGCACAGTAAGAGGTAGGCTTATGCCACCATATCCCTCTTATTTAGATGGAACCTAACTTTATGCCTAGATTGGCCTCCAACTATAATCCTTCCACCTCCCAAATTGTTGGAAGTATAGACATGAGTATCTGACAAACTCCTTGAGTATTTTAGATGAAACATCAACACTTTAACTTCAACCAAAACTACCCACCTTTATATAAATTCACATTTTAACACCTCCTCCCTAGCTGTTTGGAGGTGAGATATTTTGCTTCTGGAAATACAAACTAAATAACTTCTTACATTTGGAAATAGAAAAGAAACTTCTCTGAAGTGATTATCTTTCCAGGTGATCTGAAAAGGTTATTTTGAGTCACCTCATTCTAGTGAAGAAAATAAAAATCCTGTGGACTACTAATATCTGTACTTGGACTACGAAACACATGTCAAGTTTGGAAGTGGTTGAATTAAAACGATAGATTTTTGTAAAAACTGTGTTAACATTTACTGTCTGTTAGTATAATTATAAATGGAAAATTTTATAATTAAGCTCATTTGGCTTCTTAATTCAGAGTATTTAAACTGCTTTTAATTTTGTATAAACCTAACATGTTTCTTTTGTTTTTTAGCTTTCACATCAACTTTATTTTCAGAGCCAACCTGTGTGAGCTAACAAATGCCAACACTGTCAACTACTGAATTATATTCTTTTTTACATGTACCAAAATCTCATATTCTTCTGGGTTGCAAAAGAGGATTTACTGTTCACATCTGTAAGGCTTTATTACAAATTAAACAAAGACACACACACAGAAGTGCTCCTAAACATAGCTTGTTTCTAAAGCACAGAACATTTTGAATAGAATTAAATATGTAAAATATGAAACTACTTAAAACTCCAAAGTTAGTTTCTCATACCTATTATCTACAAATATATCTGCCACTTGCAAGCTATATTCACAGATAAAGCAAAATAACTCCCCAAATGACACTACACGTTGCATACATCACTAAAAATAAAATAATCCCTATTGCAAAGGAACAAATAAGTCTAGAACTAAACTCTCTCCCTCCACAATGAAAAAGGATTCCATAGACACAAAATTCCAATTGCAAAGCAAGACTAATCGGCACACTTTAAAATCAGCTGAGGTAACAGAACCAAGAATGTTCTGAGAAAAGATAAAAATACAAAACTGTAAGCAGTGCTTTACAGCATGTTAGGAAACTTAAAAGGATCTCAATAAAATATTTATCCCTTCTTATAACTTAATGATCTAGGACATTCCCAGGAGATATCTACAACTTGTCATTCAACTCCCCCTGTTCTGAAGAACATAAAGGGAATTATATACACATATACAAATAAACTTTCAAAGTAGATGCAGAAATTATTTGGGTCTACTTCACTTTTAAGCCTTTATTGAGTACATCCAAACTGTAAGTGATATCCAAAGTAAGATGATTTAGAAAAGGCCGGTGTCTTGATTTTCACCTTCATGCAAGTTTCCTTAGTGGTTCCCTCTATTAGTAATTTAAAAATATTTAACTTTACAATGTATTACAAACATGCTGTCCATTAAATTTTTATTCATCAAACTAAAATGAGTAATGAAGAAAATAAACACGCAAATACAGAAATGTCAAAAATGTTCCCATTCAACCAAATTAAGGGTTTTAACCTCCCAAATTGTCTTTAGTTCTTAACTGTGAGAGAAATTAAAAGTCAAAAGCCCATGTCTTAATATGGCTAAAGAAAGAGAAGCATATAATGTCCTATGTAAATCTAAGAAACACAGAGCTATATGAAGCTCTGGAATGTCCTTTAAATCACCTTCTAAATAAAAAGAACTAGGAGAAAGCTTGCAAGATGTGCAGATAGTGTTCAACAGAGCACTCCCAAACTGTACGCAATATCCAGGTAAGATAAACTGGAAACATCCACAGCTAAATTTCCTTACCACAGGTTTAAAGAAAATACATTGTTAACCCATTATACTCGTATATAATACCATCATTGTTCTTCAAATAAATCCAATATGTAGAAAGCACTGGCCTTCAAAGATGCAATATTGTTTTGAAAGCAAAATCACCACATAACAGCAAATCACCATTAAAGGTTTGGCAGAAATTTTTACTTTTTAAAAAGATCTTTGTCTAGCATGACACCATCTGATGTTGTTTGAAGAGTTAATCTTAACATATCCATACACTCTTTCAACCTGGGATCAGACGTTCGCAATCCTGTAGATTTGAGTGCCTGTTTTTAAAAAAATAAGAGTTTGTAAATATATAGTGCAAATAATGTATATGCTTATTCCAAATACAAGTTTTAATCCTGTGCACAAAAACATCTACCCAAGACTTGATCATGTATGTGGCCTTTGTGTCACTATTACCCAATTTCTGGACAAGTTTCTCATTGTTTCTTTCATTTTCTTTCACTGATTACCTTGAAATGAGCATGATAAAATTTGAAAACATAGTAAGAGAAACAATGTCAGTCAGAATCTACATATCAGATGAGATTTAAGATTATATTTCAATAATACTCCATTACTGATTTAATACTACTAAACTTCTTAAAAGTTAAGATAGAAAAATATAAAAACTTACTGTAATAAATTTATGAACAGGTATTTTTTCTTGTCCTTCAGCAATTGTATAGAACAGCAAATCTTCCAAGCTAGGTAACAGACCCTGTTTTATTTTACTAAAGGGGAAGGAGAAAAAGAAAACATTATTAATTCCTGTGCAACTATTTTAACTAAGTCCATTATTAATTGTTGAGCCAGACTACAGCTAAACTGATCAATTAGCCAAGATTAAAAGTCATAATATAAACTGATTTACCAAAATGACACCAGTATCACTAAAAAAAATAACTAAGGGTGGGAAGGTGGCTCAGTGGTAGAGCGCTTGCCTTGCATGCCTGAGGCCCTGGGTTTGATTCCTCAGTACCACATAAGAAAAAAGAAAAAAGCCAGAAGTGGCGCTGTGGCTCAAGCGGTAGAGTGCTAGCCTTGAGCTGAAGAGCTGAGGGACAGTTCAGGCCCAGAGTTCAGGCCCCATGACCAGAACCAAAAAAAAAAAAAAAACCTAAAAAATTATTACATAGGTATTTATTTACTCCTAAGATTTGAAATCCTATTTACCAAATCTACAGTGGTCTAATGCCTAGCAATGTGTTACAGTAATGCCTTCCTATAAAATCCAGTATAATCAATCAATATTAACCCCAGAGTTCAGTAATCATCCAGGTAAGGGTCAACATCATGATTTTTTAAAATATAATTATTGACTATAATTCCAGTAGTGAACCCGATTGTAGAATCTGAAAGGGACAGTAAAGTTCACAAAAGAGATTGAATTAGGGCTGGGAAGGTGGCTCAGTGGTAAAGTGCTTGCCTTGCATGCCTGAGGCCCTGGGTTCAATTCCTCAGCACCACATAAGCAAAAAGAAAGAAGCCAGAAGTGGCACTGTGGCTCAAGTGGTAGAGTGCTAGCCTTGAGCTGAAGAGTTGAGGGACAGCACCCAGGCCTAGAGTACAGCCCCAGGACTGGACCCAAAACACAAACAAAGAGATTGAATTATACAAACTATACAGACTATTAATTATAAGTTTTATCATAAAAATACATTAACATTTTAATTAAACTAGAACAATATAATGCTAAGGTTAATAAAATTTTTGTGTGGCTTTGTCATTTCTTGTGTAGGAACTGAAAACATTTTATTATTCAGAATATCAATGATTATCACAAACACCATAGTGATATAAGGAAGGATTATATGTCTAAGATCAATCTACTCCCCCACCAATTATATGATGATTAAAATGTTAGGAAAATATACAAATACATATATATTTGTATGTATAAAACAGAATACAAATATAAAATATTCAGGAAAGGCCTTTATCTGAGTTTCAAGAAAGAATTTTAGAATTTAATATAGTCAGTTCTATATCCTTGAGATACAGATATCTAGTCATTAAGTTCAGTAGAAACTTTCATAGGAAAATTATTTTATTTTGTCTACAAAACTGGCACAATCCTGCCTGTTTAAAATTATATAGATTCCTGCTTGAGTTAACAATTATGTAGTAGTTTCATATATTAATATAATTGAGTATACTTAGTTACTTTCCAAACTACTATTGATCTTTGTAATTCTATCTTAAAGGACAGTAGAACTTAAGAGTTCTCAAAGGGAATATTTATGTTGCCATTAATATGTTTTCAAAATTTCAAACAAAATTTTAGTTTTAAAAATCAACCTTAAAATATATGAATTTTTTAAAATTAAGGTTATTATTTAAAAATTCAGTGACATGTCTTGTATATATAATTATTCCCTGAAACAATTTTTGCTACTGGACAGTTAAAAATCTGCAGTATTTTAAGAATAGCTGAAAGTTGTTGATCATTTATGTTCTAGATATTACTAGGTGCTTTACATACACTGTAATCTTCTATTGATCTTTTGATAGAGACAATTATTATATAAAATGCAAGACTATTTCCTTGGATGTCAGACTTAACAAATTTATCATTTGTTAAAAAGAAAAGAGTATTTCTATTTCAAGGTGAAGAAAAAAAAGTTGAAAGAAATTAAGAAACTTCCCAAGGTTACACAGTAGTAGCAAAGAATTTAGAATATCTGTTTCTCTTAATGTAGAGTTCAAGTACTCATTACTACACTATGGTGAGTCTAACTTACTATTTAATTACTACATTTATAAGAAACAATTTTTCTAGGTCTTATCTTGATCTAATACCCTTAACAAAGTTCAAAAATACTGATGATCTAACATTTCAAGAAAAACTGAGCCAGCTGTCAAAAAATTCATGGATGATAACATTCCAATTATTTACAGAAAATGGTTTGTCAAATAAACATCAGAGAGTGGCAGTTTATCATTTTTAAAAAGTGCAGAATAAGCTTTCTACATATTTACCACACCAGTAAATGGTATTTGCTTTGTCTAAAAGCTATGTAAATAACATAAAATATACACTTCTTTAGCTTATGGTACCTAGTGCAAAAAAAATTAAAATGACCATGTTATTGCCATAGCTAACAAAAGGGTAAATATACTTGCTCTGGACAAGAAACTAATTTTTATCCAAAGGAGAAATAATTTAAGCATGCCTAACAATTGTCAAAATCTATATTTAAAAAACTTCAGCATTTAAAGGCTAAACCTAAGCCAGATACAGGTGCTCATGCCTGTAATCCTAGATACTAGGAGGCCTAGACCTGGGGATCATAGTTCAAATCTAGCTTAAGGAGACAAAACTAAGACTCTGATCTCCAATTAAACAGCAAAAGCTGAAAGTGAGGTGTAGCTCAAGTGGTACAGTGCCTGCCTTGAAGAAAAGACTATCTTGAAAGAATGAATTACAATCAATATTCTGATAAACAGAATACAAATATTCTCCTCATCCTTTCAAAATCATAGAAATTTTACCAAATTTTATTCTTACCTTACTGTCTTTAATGTTTTTATCATAAAGTACTTGCTATTAAAATACAAATGCTAAAACCTAGTTTTCAGAAACTATATAGTTAACTATAAATTTTCAAATAAAAAAAAGATTATAGGAGGCTTTCAAATTGTATACTCAGTGATTATAAATCCAAGTTAGCCTTCTAGATTCTGTTCTTATTTCATAATAAAATTGTTATAATACTTAGGAAGTAAAATGACATACCTACAAGACAAATCCTACCATTCTTTAATACCTTTATATTCTTTCCTTGACTTTCTCTTAGTCTCTCTTTAATTTCTGCTTTGACCAATCCTTTTACTACCACTGTTATACTTGCTCTTTTACTCATTCATCTCCCTACATTAAACATTACAAAATAACTGCCTTTAAAAAATGTGAAGAGGGTAGGGAGTGTTAGGGATAGAACTCAATAATAATGTTCTTGCCTTGCATGTGTGAGGCCCTGGATTTAAACCCAAATACCACAAGAAAGAGGAAAAGAGGAAAGATATATAAAGGTATATATACAGCATTATGTTGGGAAATTTTAAAGTCTAGAAAGGGGACAAGGAGGCATGTATGCAATGAGAAATTACAAGAAAAGAGTTAGGAAATCTAGACATTGGACTGACTCCACTATGATAATAAGATGGCTTTTTAGAAGAGGTGGTTTTATTTTCAACCTGAAAGATGTATTGAATCTGAAAGGTGGTTTTATATTGAACCTGAAACATGTTAAGCACAGCAATAGAGTAGGATTTCTGGCAAAGAAAATTGACTAAAAGGATAAAGGCAGGTATTCCTAGGCTATACAAAGACTAGATAACACAACACAGGATGTATATGTTTTTTTTATTTCTAAAAGTTACTATAGTGTCTATTTTCAAGGTTGAGAAAGATTAACCAGTAAATGGGAGGAGACTATGTCCTCCTCCCAAAATAGATACATACAAAGTTTAAACTCAGGTCCAACTTCTACAACATGAAAAGAAGCAGTGTTTTACTCTACCAACCAGCCATGTCCAATGTCACACAAATAAGTCTCTTCAATAGCTGGAAGAGAAGCAGCCCCAGAAAGCTAATCCTAATCCTAGATTTTAACTTTCTTTGCACACCAACTATATTCAAAATAGTTGTTCAGTTGTTAGCAACCTACTTTAGGAGGAATAACTGGAATTCTCTCAGAATGAAAGATGAGGTCTATACCTATTGAAGGACTGTCAACCTAAATTCAAACAAGGGAATTACTCATGTTAGATAACTAAATTTTTGTTCTGCCTTGTTAAAACTGTATCCTGTATGAAGCAAGGATGAGCTTTTAAATAAAAGCTGCTGTTTTAATTGGGCTTCACTAAAGAAATTTATTTAAAAGCCATAGTAACAAGCACATGAGGAAACATCAGAAACAGGAAGCAGTTTACCTGTTTCAGGAAGGATAGACAAGGACCTAGCCAGGTTAAGTCCAGAATGCCTGTGTCTTTCTAACAACAAAATTATTCCATATGTGTACTGTAGTAACATATTCTACTTTGAAAAATGCAGGTATTGTATATTATTAAAGTGACTTGTTCAAATGAGTAACTAAAATACACAGGAATAATAAAAAGCACCTTTCAGCTACACCAAAGGAGAAACAAAGCAGCTCTAAACATGAAATGGGTTGCCTTTCTACAGGAATGAACTCTTGGTCAGTAGAGATGAGTGACAACAATCTGTGTATAATGTAACAGAAGAGGGGAAAAACAGCAGCAGCTGAAAAGATGGGTTTTTAAGATCACTTCCAAACATAAACATAAAAAAGTAATCAATTCAATAAAACTTTATTCAACAGCTAATAACAGGTTTAAAAACAAGTTCTATAACTGTAGGAACTTGGTTAGATAATTTATTGGCAATACTTCATAAAACAGGTAAAATTAGTATTAATGCTCTTTAAAATCACTTCCAAAACTAATTGTTTTTGAGTTGCTAAAAATGGAATTCTAAATTTCTCTTAAAAATCATAAACTTTAAGGCTCATGTACCTTTATTTTACTTCAGACTTACTTTGCTTATATTCCTGAAAAGTATGAACAATTTATGAATGCTTCATACAATTTAAGAACAACAATTGTTCTTAAGAAAGTTTCTATTTTGTTGCTGTTGCTGTCAGTCTTAGGGCTTAGGAACATTGAGCATAGGCATTGTATCCGAGTATTTTTGCTCAAGGTAAGCACTCTACTACTGAGCCACATGGGTTTTTGGTGGTTAACTAGAAATAAGAGGCTCATGGATGGTCCTACTTGGGCTGGCTTTGAACCATGATCTTCAAATCTTAGATTCCTTATTAAGTAATGATTATAGGCTTGAGCCACCAATACCTAGTTAGTTTCTACTGGTTCAATAATTTATACCAAAAATCAAAGGAAATGCCAATCATTCACAATATTACAATGACAAGTTGAAAAATATTACAATGGCAAGTTTGAGAACTCTGTTCTAGTAATGAGTAGACAAAATATACTTGTAAATTCTTAAAGTATCAACTTTTTATTCATTATGCAAAAATAAACAGTCCTATGTCTTACAAAAAGTAGTGCATTCTGTATAGACATTTCCTTAGAATTCAGTAAGCAATAGTGAATGTCACATACTTTCCCAAGAATGCCAAGGCACATTAACATTTTAGTGGTAGATAGAGAACTGCCAAGTAGTCACAGGCACACCCACTGCTTCATAACCAAAGCAGTATTACACCTGAGTAGATTCCAGGATAAAACTGGAGTAGTAGTGAAAGGTATATATAACACTGAAAGATACCAATAATTAGTAACTATTTTTATAAATGTATTTGTTCCCTAAGCTGTGTTGAGAACTGCTGTACTAGCAAGTGATTTAAAAGATAATAAAATATAGGCACCATAAAATACAACCTTGATTTATAAAGCATTTAATTGCTGAGGGCTCCTTAAAGAATGTAAAACCTACCATTTGACTTTCAGTTTCTATTCATAATTTTTCTTCACTTAAAATACCTCAGATATAGGACAGTCTTTTACTACTTTCTCTCAATTGTTCAAATTATGATCAGAAGGACCTGCAGAAAATTTCTTAATGTGATTTTTGTTTCAGACTAAAATAGGGTATTCTCCCTCCCTTTTTTTGGCCTCTATTGTCTCAGAGATAAAGTTAAATTCTATTTGGTAGTCATTTCCTGAGTTAGAGGATTTTGAGGAAGACAGTTCTCTAAAAACAAGAAGCTAAAACTTAGAAACAAAAATTCAGGATCTAAATTCTGTTCAGTGAGCTTCACCTAAATAGTAATGAAGCTTATTATAAATGAAATTTACTATAAATCATGCCCATGTTTATCAATGGCTAACAGATATCCATGATTCAATGCAAATATCAGACTGTAACAAACAATATTCTGATGAATGTAATTTTTACTTGCTATTAAAACAAATGGCCAAGAAAGTAGCTCAGTGATATCGAATGTACTCAACCTGCACAAGACTGTGTCTGATCTGCACTTAGGGAGAAAAAAAAACCCACTAATAACTCTAGAGAAAAAAAAACTTTAATATTAAAGAAAAAGTTCAAAGGAAGGGCTGGGTAGGTGGCTTAGTGGTAGAGTGCTTGCCTTACATGCATGAGCTCATGCCCTGGGTTCGATTCCTCAGCACCACATAAGCAGATAAAGCCGGAAGTGATGCTGTGGCTCAAGTGGTAGAGTACTCGCCTTGAGCTGAAGAGCTGAGGGACAGTACCCAGGCCCAGAGTTCAGGTCACACGACCCAAAAAAAAAAAAAGTTCAAAGGAAAAACTATATGTACTTTCATGAAAAACTGTATGTATTTTCACTCTTTAAGTAAACTGCCAATGATTACTTTTAGAAATTAAAATTACATGCAATATACAATTGCTATCTTATTTCAAAAAAGGTTCTCTTCCATTTCTAAAATATATTACCTCCATCTGCCAAATGTCTCAACTTCATTATTAGAACTATTATATGGACCCAATCCAATGTTTGCTTGAAATACCTAAGTATTATTCAATTCTATTTTGAAATTCATTCACAGTGCTCATGCAATGATTTTCTCGTTCTATACTTTCCATTAAGAACATGAACTAATTTATCAAAAGAAACTCCAGGAAATAGAAATATGGTGTGTATGTGAGAGAGATTGTTATTGTTGTGGTTGTTTGCTTTTGCTTTGGTTTCTTATTCTTTTGGCAATACGGAGGACAGACAGAGAGGAAGGGTGAACAAATATAATCATGTTTCTCAGTTTACACGATGTGGAAAATGAACTATATAACTTGTGAGCAGAGATGGGAGAGGAAACTGGGGAATGAAGAAAGGTGTGACACTGCCCAAAGGAATGTACTCATTACCTGAGTTATGAAATGATAAGCCCTCTGCACAATACCTTAATAATGATTTTTTTAAATTTTAAATCTTTTAAAAATAAAACAATATGAACTATCAAACTATAAACACTATACTTTCTAAAGCTAGGGTAATAATTTTTGCTTGCACTTTTAAGATTATATTATAATTAAAAGTATATGTTAAATACTATGCCTATAGCTATGTAACCATACTGTATAAGGATATGTGTTTAACAGATAATAAATATTAAACAGCTTCCCAATACAGCTGAATTAATTTATACTTCCCATCCTTATCGGATGGGAAGGGATGGGATCTACCAATTTGACAAGAAAAACTGTACTACCACTTTAATGGAATATTTTCAACTTTGTGTTTTATGTACTGTTTTTTTTGTAAGGAATATATATACAAATATTTTTCCAGCCTAATACCTCTATTATGATGGGAGGGAGAGAATAAGAGGGAAAGAGGGACCAGTTTACACTAAGCAAAAGGAAAGAAATATAAGTATCACCTGATATGGAAGGAAGTTGTTCTGTCAAAGCTCATAGAATTCACAAACTTTATAGACCATGATACTGACAATTTGCCTTGTGAAGGTTAAAATGTGTTTGTGACTTTAAGTATCACTATTCCACAATGCTGTGAAATGTGAAATTTATGTAATCACCTAATCTCATTAAAAAAATTAAAATGTCCAAACAAAAGATAACATCCCCCTTCCCAAGGATCCTCCACAAAGATAAGCCATGCACTTCTAGACTTTATAGAAATGAAGTATGTCAAACTTGACTAAAGAAATATGTGATTTAAATGTCCTCGTTAGTTAAAACTTAACATTCAGGTTAATTAAAACTCTTGAATCATTATACCCAGGTGAAGGGTGATTAAATTATCTTACCAATAGACTGAATTAGAGACAAGAAGAGACATAAAATCATCAATGTGAAAACAAAATCAGATTCAGAGCTGGGGTATTAATTAAACAAAAGTAAGTGTCAAAGCTGAAAAAAGGGATGTACTGTTGAAAGGCAGATGAATAAAGATGTCAGCCTTACAGTTTATCCACTGAAGAAACCCAAAAAGAGCTAGAAACGCAGATGGAGCAACTTTTAATGAAATGAAGAGAGCCAAACAAACTTGGATTTTTTTTTTAAATGGAAGTGAGTGGTAACAAAATTAAGTAAGACTAATACAGGAAAAATGGAGAAAAGGTTACTAACTCTTCTTTGACATGTTAGTTATATAACTTTAACCTAAATCAAAGTGAAGGCATATGAAGATGGTATAGTCTAAGGGGATACTGTTTCAGAGTTCTACTGGTGTGTGGGCAAAAAAAAAAAAAAAATGAACAAGATTAACTTCGTTGTGTAAACAGATAACTTGGTTATAGCCCAAGGCCTTCTATAAACTAAGGCAAGATAAAGAAAATATTAAACCAAAGAAGAAAGAGAAGCAAATATCCCAATAATATGAACTAATGATATTGCTGTGGTTAAGCATTAAATTTACTGACCTTATTTACCAGAAAAGTAAAAGAGAAATTTAATATAAATCATAGTTTTTGTAAAACAGATGTGCAACACTTCATCAAAAGAAACTTTTCCTGGAAAATAAAAATTCAAAGGGCAATGACCTAACAGGTTTTTATAATAAATGAAGCAATTTTACTCTCCTTTAAGTGAACAAACAGCTGAATAGCTTTTAACACATGCCAACTATTGTTCTAAGCCTTTTACAAAATGGCAACTAATTTAATTTTCACATGGCTATTTCTTTTAGTAACACTCTAAAGTGTGGCAGATTCCTAAATGCTGATTAAAGATGACCTATGCTTTGGAGTCTTGACCATTAGAACACAAAATCAAATGGAAGCTACCTCCCAGAATCAAATATTTGTCACACATAGGCAAGATGAAAGGAATCAAGGAATAAGATGCAACTTCAGGAAAGTAGATCACTGGAGAAACAGAAATTTTAACCATAAAACACTCTTCATTTATAACTTCAATGTTAAGGTTCTTTTAATTGCATATGTAAGATAAAGATAGCTGGGTTTCACTTTCCTATCAAACTATTAATTGAAAGTCCTCAGTATTGTCATCTATCTGAATTGCTCCTAAACTTGTCTATCTATTTTGGTACAAACACATACACACACCAAACATATTCTCCTTTGAACTAAGGTAGACAAGGTTATCTTATTGGCACTTATTTCCGTGGCTATCTGAGCCAGTCTAGAGAAATGCCCACCTTAAACTGAAGATGGGGCACTATCCAAAATAACATTCCAAAGTTGTTATGAGATGATCTCTTATTAAAAAAGCAATGAAACCAGTAAGTTTTAAGGAAACAAGTAAATCTGACAAATGTTCAATTTCCTATCTGACAACAAGAAAAAGTGAGAAGGACCCTTGGGACAAGTGAAAAGACACAGAACCAGTCTTATTTTTAACAGAAAGCAGTCCCCATCCTTCAGCCTTTCAGAGTAACTTAGATGGTAGTAAATGCACTTTGCAATTCTGTTAACTTAGGGCATATCTATTTAAACTTATTACATGCTTGGTAAAGCAGATGATGTTAAAGTGAGTCCCAAATGAGATTAAGCACACACATTCAGGTGTCTAAAACATTACAGGGAGGGGAAAATTTAACAGAAGTTCAGAGAAACACTTGATGGGATTTACACTAATCAAATATTAAATAATATGCCAGGGTTATATATAGATATTTTGTGGTACAAAACCATTATCAACAAATACCACAAATTTCTCCCATTACCAGGTGCTTTGTTTGAAAATAAATTTTTTTGTCTGGGAAAACAACTTTTAGGAAGGTCACAACTTCAAGTACAGAAAACATCAAGTAGGCCTGAGATTGAAATTATAAAGTGTACACGTTCGTTTTGACTTAATCTAGGGTTAGAAGTAAGAGTAAAAGGCAACAACAGGATATACTGTGCCAGTATAAAGTCAGAAAAGGTATAAAGAAAGCAGTCAAGTAAATGCTCACCTAGATTAGGAAAACAATCTAGGTTTGTCTATATTACACGGGCCAAAAACATTCACAAGACTGTGCCTCAATTCTTTTTTAAAGATCAATTTTGTTTGGAGACTAAATTACTGTTACACACGTGTAAGATGAGTCAACATCCTACCACAAGACACAAAGCCGCAGATTCTTCACTGCATTCTATGTCATATCTTTTAGCTTTCTGACCTTTATTTTCTCAAAATCCGCCCTTCTCATGGAAGCCATCAAACTGGCCCAAGCTGTTCCCCAGTGTAAACGTGAACAGGTGGTTTGTGAAGGGTGCCTCATCCTTTAGGCCACATGACCCGATTCCACCTAATCTCATTTCTCCAACATTATTTCCGGTGCCCCGATGGCTCTCTATGCACGCAAGCCAGAAGGAGCCACCTCTTTAGCATGAAGCACACTCGGCCACATCTGGCTTCCAGTAGGATGATAGCAGGGACCGAGAGGGCAGGCAGAGCCTGGAAAAAGCAAGGAGTCAGGAGGCACGAGCTCTGCTCACAGCCTGACTCCTAAATGTCACTTGGTGGAGATGTTTCGTGCGGCATCACCCACGAAGAGCTGGGCGGGGAGCCAGGCGCTAGCAGCCTGATGCCGAGGGGGGCCGAGCACGCGGCGCGGGCGGAGCAGCAGGCCTCGCCGGGGCGGGGGCCGAGCCGGGCCAGCCCCGCCGGGCTCACGACAGCTCCACTCGGGGAGACTCGCGCCGGGGCGGGGAGGGGAAGTGGGAGCCCGGCAGAGGGGCGCGCGGGCGGGGAAGGCGCGGGCGGGGCCGGGCCTAATCACATGGCGCAGACGATGCAGGCCGCCTGGCATGGCTTTCTTTCTCTTGGGCGAGCCCGGGCTTCCATCCCGCCCCACCGCAGCAGCCCATCCCTCCCCGGGCCCCAAGTCAGAGCAGAACCAGGCCTCCTCCACCCGGTCACGACACTCACTTTTCACCCGCGGCCGCCAGCTCTTTGCCCTCGCTGTTGCCGAACGCGTCCGTCTCCCCAGCGCTGTCCTTGGGAGCGGGAGCGGGCGCCGGCGGAGCTGCGGGTGGCGACGCCCCGGCCTGCGGCTGCGGGCCCCCCTTGCCCAGCTCCTGCAGAATCTCCGAGGGAGAGCTGGACAGGCCCC
>NW_012267221.1:37061328-37127441 GCF_000151885.1 Dipodomys ordii | reverse complement strand
CAGCGTCGCCAGGGGCTGCGCCCTCCTCAGAGCCGCGCAGACCGGAGCGGGCGGCCGCAGGAGCAGGTCCCGCAGCGTCGCCGAGCCTCGCAGCCGCATCATGCCTCCGCGTCCGTCGGCGCCCGCAAGACTGAGGAGGATGCTCCGGGCGTGGGTGGCCGCTCTGGTCCCCCGAACGCGGCTACGGGAGGGACGGCGAGAGGAAGAGAGGAGAGGTCAGCGGCGTTGAGGAGTGGTGCGGCTACGGTTCCTGCAACTGCAGCCGCCGCCGTCGCCGTCCCTGAGGCTGCTGGGGCCGGTAGCTGCTCCGCGCACCGCCGAGGGCTCCGCACTGAGGCGGGCGCGCAGGGGAGGGCTGGGGACATTCCGCGCGCACCCACCCGGGGGCGGGACGACGCCGGCGGCCCGCCCCCTATGCCCTCTCCGATTGGCTCTTACGCTCGACCTCTCTTTTGATTGGTGGTAGTAGCAGTCAAATTTCTCTCCGCGCCGGCTGCGCAGAGTCGGGCGGGGCGAGGGATCGAACTGACGTGTGAGGTAGGGGAGCTGGACTGGCTCTGGAATAGCCCCTTGGTTCAGGTTCCTGGGGACTGTTCTAATTGGGGACTATTGGGTTCAGGTGTCTCGTGGTTTATGGGGCGGGTAAGTCCTTATCGTCTCTGGGGCCTGGAGCTGTGTGGAAAACTAGTGGGCACGAGCTAGTGGGCGCAGAAAAGGGCAGGACGGCCCGCGGCGTGGGGCTGGGGCTGGCGTCCGACCCGAAGTAGGAGAGGGGCCGGTCTGGCCTTACTGCGGACCCCAGCTATCTAATCTAACCAGGGGCTGACTCCTCTGAGCACCACCGTCCTTCAAAGGCTGACCAGGACATGCTTCATTCCTCTCCCAAATTTTCTTGAAACTTTCCATGGTTGGCTTCTACCCAGATGGGAAATGTTTTGGAAAAAATGAGCAAAATCCTTTCAGCTATGCGATTTAAGCCAATAGGAGGGCTGATGTCTTTTGAGGACGAAAAGGGAAGAAATACAGAATAGAATGGGTTTCCTTTTCAAAAGTTGTTTTGTTGTTGTTGTTGTTTTAAATTGACCCCCAAATACTTAAGAATCTTTGAACAGCAATGATTCCATTGTTTATGGTGGTCTGCTTGAAAGCAACATTGTAGGGGGTTGTGGGTTTTTGGTTTTTTGTTTTTTTTTTCTATTTTAAAAGCTGCTTCATTGTTTTAAGATAGAAGCATCTCGATAGAATACTGGTTCTCTAAATCCACTGGATCTGTGGGACTAACTGTGAATTAGTCCCTGAACCTACGTACATTCTACTCTAGGATAAAAATTGTTTTAAACAATTTCCTGAGACAATGAACTTTAAATGCTGCCATCCACACAGGTTGACATGATGATTTTCATGAGAACAGGAAGGGCGTGTGTCAGGTGCACTATTAATTGAGCATTAGATTTAGTAATCTCTTGAATCTTAAAATATTATACTAGATTAGTAACTGGAGAATCTGGCTGTACCTACAGGTTATGTGACCTTTGGAATGTGGCAGCCTTGCCATGTTTAAGGTTTTTTCTATCTATAACTGAAAAAACATGGGAACAGTGATCATATGTAAAGCATTTAATCGGCTTGCTGGGAAGCTGGGAAGGTGGCTCAGTGGTAGAGTGCTTGCCTTGCATGCATGAGGCCCTGGGTTCAATTCCTCAGCACTGCATAAGCAGAAAAATCCAGAAGTGATTGTGTGGCTCAAGTGATAGAGCTCTTACCTTAAGCTGAAGAGCTGAGTGAGGGACAGCGCCCAGGCCTAGAGTTCAGGCCCCACGACTGACAAAAACAAAAAACAAAAAAAAAATTACCTTTCTTAAAAAGAAGACATAGTAAAGATAACTGCACATTATTTGGGTGGCTTTTCTTAACACTGTTATTTGTTTTAAAAATATTGAATGAAAGAAATGATATATTTAGGGATGGAAAGTTTGGAGGAATGGCAATGAATACTACCCCAGCATAACTTTAAAAAAAAAAAGTGTCTGTGTGTCTGTGTCTGTGTGTGTGTGTGTGTGTGTGTGTGTGTTGGTTCTAGGGCTTGAACTAGGCCTGGACACAGCTTCTGAGGTTTTGTGCTCAAGGCTATTACTCTACCACTTGAGCCACAACTCCACTTCCAGCTTTTTGGTGGTTAATTGGAGATAAAAGTATCATGGACTTTTTAGCCCAGGCTGGCTTTGAACCACAACCCTCAGATCTCAGTCTCTTGAGTAGTTAGGATTACACATGTGAGCCACTGGGGCCTGTGTAATCCTTTAAAACTGACTTATCAATGACTTGCAAAGTTAATGTCTACTTTTATAGATGTAATTATCAATATTGAACACCACCTTTTCCTTACATATTCAAGCTACTGACATCCATTTTTTTCTCTCAATTTGTCAAATATTCCTATGAAATTCTAATGTTTAGAAGTTTAAAGCTATCAAGGGAGCTCAGAAAGAGCTTTGCATAGTATTTTATGCTGGCCCATTCTAATAATCAGTTCTCAGACTATATTAATTGAATATATTTTATAATGTAAATGCTATATATTATATATATTACATATATATGTTAGTCCACCAAAATACCTCCAGTAAACAAAGGCTCTCCAGGTTAACATGGTTGTAAGAACTGCTCTTAGGCTTTCTATTTGCTGCTTCTAGATGCAGCTATCATATACATGTTGTCCTTCCACAGCCCTTTCAAGTAATCAACCATTAAAAGTTTATAAAATGGAAATAGTGCTCTCTGTTTCTATTCTGATTTCAAGAATGGTTGCTGAACTTCTTTTTTTTTAACATCTATATTACTTTGGAGATTAGGAAAGACAGA
Organism: Dipodomys ordii; assembly: GCF_000151885.1. Classification (NCBI taxonomy): domain Eukaryota; kingdom Metazoa; phylum Chordata; class Mammalia; order Rodentia; family Heteromyidae; genus Dipodomys; species Dipodomys ordii. The sequence continues at coordinate 37,124,579 of NW_012267221.1, read as the reverse complement.
TGTCCAAGATTATTCCATAACCTCAATATACATGTAATATATCATGAAAACTAAAGGATTATTATTTGTTGACCTAGAGGTAAAGGGATAGTAATTTCCCCTTCCTAACTGCTTAAAAGAATTACGTAAATTTTTTTTTTTGAAATCTGTTTGGAGAATAGAAGGCTCAGGAAACCTTCTAAATGACTTTTGGCTACTAGTTCCTTTTCTTCTGATGGTTTCCTGTTTAACTAGCCAACTTGAGCCTTACTGATAAACTCTACCAAACATAATACTTTTCAAAAGCTGAACTTCCATTTATATTGAAGTATTATAAATCCTTCATCTATAAAAGAATGTATTATTAATACTTTACCACATCGGTATTGTAAGGACTAACTGAGCAATACATGTAAGCACTTAGAACAATGCCAAATGCACTTTGTTAGCTATTATTATTATCATCCCATGATTTAATAAATTTTGGTGTGCGGTGTGATCATTTGTCATGCCTGTTATTGAAAAGCCAAACAGTATTGTTTTAAACAGTTTCATCATAAAATATCATTTACAGAGTAGTTAGCAACCCAAAATGATATCATTTACTTTATCTTTAGAAAATAATCATTTCCAAGGTATCTTGAAATAGAAATTGAATAGTGCAAAGATAGGTTATTAAAAACTGGGTTGAGTGCCCAAGGTATCAGCTATTTGGCAATAGCTAATAAAGTAAAGAATGAAGACTGATTAAGAGGGAAAGGCCTTAGATGTGCAGATCATATATTAAGTACCCAAACATAAAACAATTAAAATTTAAGTCTATTTTTTAGCTTTTTCTTTCGTGTTCTCAAATCTGCCATGTATGTAAATGCAATAAAACTTTTCTTAATTGTGACATCACACAAAAAATGAGAAGATTTGAGCCAGTTGACTCATCAAATTTGAGCCAATTAGAATGCTCTGGCTTAAAATACTATAGGAAGCTTTTTGTGAGAGTCCCTTGGTAGCTAGAATGGGAGCAGAGTATGAAGGAGTTCTTTTCCTTTATTATAAGTTTCTATGGTGAAGATTTCAGTTCAATCTTTGTATTTTATATTGTACCTAGGACACAATTATACTCATGGTACTTCCAAATACACATTAATTTTTGGAAGTGATTTTAATTGTTATTTTTTCTGTTGCTCCATAGAAAAATCAACAAAACTCCACCCCAGAGATAAGATAGTCTTACTTGTATATTAGCAAAACTTAAAAAATAAAGTTCATTTTGTAAATAGTTCATTTCAAGAATATTTACTTAAAGAAGAAAATGACCTCTATGGTAGACTGTATTATTGTTTCTAAAAATTTTTGTCCTTCCTATTGGAAAGACTGGATGGTAAGCTTGGCCTTGATGAAATGTGAAAGGATGTAATGTGGCACTGCTGAGTCATCACTTGATTCTGTCTTTTCTTTTTGGGGCAAGAATGGTCTGTCTCAGAATGGGTGTGCTTCTTTACTGGCATCCACAGTGATAGAACAAAGCCAATGACTATGACAGATGAAGCAAAGAGAAATAAACCTATTATAAATCATTTGGAGTTGAAGGTTATTAGGATAGAATGATTTAGCTTAAGCTGGCTGATAAGTTATCCAATTTGAATTTAAAATACATGACACCCAGGAGAACAATATGAGTTATGAAGAGTATGTGAGAACTCCAGAAGTAGTTGAAACCCACAGAGCAGGCAAAACTGAGAATCATTGAGTTTACAGTGCAAATGCCAAACGCTATCTGTCAGAGACAGTTAAAATACATTAAATAGCAAACATTTTTATATTTTTCAATGGCATTTTTCAATGCCACTATGTGTTTGGACATTTTAAGTAGAGAAAATTAGTAGTGGTTTGAAATAGCCACATATCAACTATGTTACACATGGTTTTAGGCTGAAATCTAATGTTGGCTCAACATTTTCTATGCCTAGAAAAGAAAAGGGAGCCTGAAAATTTATCTATTGATAGCCATCCAATGGTAAGATCATATTATCAATTCAGAAAATAATTACTGAATTCTATAAAAATATATTTGTAGCTAAATCAAAGCTTCAAAATCTACAACGCATTTTTATATACCAGGGTACAGAAGATTCAGTTTGGTCATCTGGAAAACCTTGATTCCTTCAAACTATATCTTCACTTTTCAGGTATATGACATTCATAGTAAGAATTTTGGTTCCCTCTGTCCAATGATAGGCACAAGAATTCTACAAAATGCAAGGCTTGTTACTGAACTACTCATAGAGACAGCACTATGTAGTGTGTTCTGAGCTAGCACTTTATGTTTGTGTGCCACGTACTTTATTACAATATGAAAGCATACTGGAATACATTTTTTAAAATCTTTTTTTTTCCGGTCATGGGGCCTGAACTCTGGGCCTGGGCACTGTTCCTCAGCTCTTCAGCTCACGGTGAGCTACCACTTGAGCCACAGCTTCACTTCCGGGTTTTTTTTTTTCTGCTTATGTGGTGCTGTGGAATTGAACTCAGGGCCTCATGCATGCAAGGCAAGCACTCTACCACTGAGCTAACTTCCCAGCTCTAAAAAAATCTTATATAAGCAACCAAATGTTTATAAGTAAAAAAATGGATTCAAATAACATTTCCACATAATGGAGTAGCACACATTATTTGAAAGTAATGACTCCAAATTTATATGTTAAATATTAAAGTCACAAAATAATGCTGAGAGGCAAAGCAAAACAAGTAGATATATAATATATATAATCATGATTATAAAAATTTTAAACATGAACAATGTATTACTCATAGGCTTCTGCATATGTGCATGCATAGAAATAATGAATGCCAAATTTACTATAGTCTGTTATCTCTGGCTATCTATAATGGTGACATGAGATTGGAGAGTTATACACAGAGGGCATCCACTATATATAGATATAGAGACATATTAGTGGTACTAAAGATTGAACAGTCTTGTGCTTGTAAAGTAGATGCTTAGGTAGTAACCATGCACCCATCTAGATTTCCAACTAGATTCCTTGTTTATTCCTAGGCTAGCCTGGACTCAGAACCTCCTATATACATGTCTTGCGTGGCTATAATGACAAGTATGTACCACCACAGTTAGCTTTTTTATCATTGGTTGAAATGAGGTCTCACAAACTTCTTTCCCTAGGTTATCCTCAAACCTTGATCCAATTGATCTCTGACTCCAGAGTAGCTTGGATCACATACATAAGCTACCATGTCCTGACTATAGTGACAAAACAACAGTTTAAAAAAAATCTGAAGCAAGTATGGGATTTATATGGTTTGATATATTCTAGTTTTTATTTGAAGTATTTTATAATAAACCTTATTTCAATCAATGTTGAAAACCATTATATCTAACAATTTTTATAAATGTATAAAATATTACAAATACAATATTAAATTTTTATTGACTCCTATTAAACTTTAACTTTACTATTAATGCTGGGTGACACAAATGGTAAGCAAATGAGATACTTTGTAAATATTTTTCAAGATGCTAATTTTCAAGAAGCTATCCTTAAACTAAAGATTTTATAAAAGAATACAAATGGTTTATATATAACTGAAACTTTATAGGGAAATTATTTGATTCTTGGCTATCACAAACAAATATAAAAGCTATTCCTTCACTAATAAAATATAAATTAAGAAATCCTTCCAGCATTCCTTTGAAATTAAAGAAGCCATTTATTTTTTGTAATATTCCTGCAGGGCACAAATGTCAATTGCTGAATTTTATGGCTAAAGAAATTATAAGTTAATAAGGTCACACAGATAATTAATAATAAGGTTGTGAAGACACATCCTCCAGCTGCATCTGGCCCTTGCTCTTATTTCTTTAGAACCAACAGAAAAAAGCCTAGACAAGTCATGTTTATTGGAGGAAAATCACCCATGGGCTCTTTAAAATTATTCTTTGGGATTAATTTCCCCAAGTATGTGACTAGGCATGTAACCCAAATATAGTAAGCCAGGTGTTATGTGTTAGGGGGAATGAAGAGGCACTGGCAAATTGGAGTTGGAATATTCTTTCTAAACAATAAGTAACTAACCTCCTGAAGCTAATATTAGTTAACTAAGAATGCAGGCAGGTAGCTAGACCTCTAGAGTCTTCAAAATAATCTATAAATGTTTATTTTAAAATTAAAATTTTTTCTGATACTTAAATGTTAATAGCTCATTTTTTAGCACAAAGTAGTCAAAAACACCTGCAACAATATTTTGGCCCAGAGGAAACTACATTTTCAGCACTGTCTTGAACACAGGATGGCAACAATATGACATTCTTTTAGGATTATTTCCGACACAGATTGTCCTGCCCAAACAGGAAAATCTAATACACTTTAAATCTCCTGCCACCATCTTGCTAACTGGAAAGGAGCCAACCTTATAGTAAAGCCATACCAAAGCCACCTGACCAGAAAGAAAGAAAACTTGGAAACTTCAAGAGGTACTAATGCAACTTATTCTGCTACCTAACCTCCTGTAAGAATTCTTTTTAGAGCTTTCTTATTTTATTAGACAAATATATTTAAATATGGGCTTCCGTCGAGAAATCCTAACAATACAATTTATTATTTTCTTTTTTTCTCTATCCTCTCTCTTCTTACCTCTCTCTCTCTCTCTCTCTCTCTCTCTCGTAGTTAATTTGAGATAAGAGTCTCACAGACTTTCTTTCCCAAGCTGGCTTCGAACTGTAGTCCTCAGATCTCCACCTCCTGAGTAGATAGTATTATAGGCATGAGCCACCATGACCCACTATGAGCTCAGCACTCTCAGTTTTTTAAACCTCACCAAATTATATGCCTATGGTTCAGCCCATTTTATACTTTATACAACTCCCCAATCATTTGGGCTACCATGTTTTAAACACAATGATGCAATTAGAAATATACTAAGCATTAAAAAGTCTGAAATTTCAGTTTGGACCCTGAGTGATTTCTATAACTTCTTTTGCTCCCTTCCACCCACAACAAAAAATATTGAACTATAGTTAGACAATGAGCTTTACTTTTTTTTAATACTCCTATACTTGTACATAAATGGTTAGTATTTCAATCTTAACTTGCTGTGCTGTGTTCTAACAGAATAATAAATATTTCTCCTCCTAATTTTTCTTTCTTATCAACTTATATGTCTTAATGCCCTTTTTCCACCCACCAAAATTTTTCCTTCCTCAAGTTTTCCATCTTCCATCTCCACGGGTACTTTACAAGTTCAAATCAATATCATTTCTGTTATTTGAGATGACTAGGTATTTATGTTTTCATTTTTCAGGTGAAAAAATTGGCACAGAAGTGTTAAATAATACAGTCAGCATTTCAGTTGTTTGCCTTAAATGTACTACATACTTTTTTTTTTTTTGTCATTTGTAGGGCTTGAACTCTGGGCTTGGGCGCTGTCTCTCAGCTCTTGAGCTCAAGGCAAGTGCTCTACTGCTTGAGCTACAGTGCCACTTCTGGTTTTTTAGTGGTTTATTGGAGATAAGAGTCTCATGGACTTCCTGCCCAGGCTGGCTGTGAACCGTGATCCTCAGATCTCAGCCTCCTGAGTAGCTAGGATTACAGGCATGAGCCACTGTCACCCAGCTACATATTTCTTGACTACATATTTCCCCCCACCATTGTCTCTTTACTGTCCCAACCTCAATATGTATTTTCTGTCCTAAGAATCAGTTCCATGGGGAAGCCTCCTCTGCCTCTTGTGGAAGCCTCCTCTGCCTCTTCAGGCAGTGTTAAATGGTTCATCGTTTCCATATAAGGATTTACTTGGTAACACACTCATTTATCTAGCTACTATAATTTGCCATATCATCGGTCTCCCAACTAGGCAGAGGATTTATATCTTTTACTCATGGTGGGGGGGGGGTTCTTAAAGTCTTTTATGTTGATAAGTAAATATTTAGAAGTCTCAACATCTTCCTTAGGTTTTTGAGATCAGAGACAAAGTCTGTTATAATTTATAGCTATGGCATAGTCAGACAGGGGCTATATGGTATACAGAGACCTATGAAGGAGCTTGGTGATTGTCAAGTGTCTTGGGCAAAGAAAATAGGTGGTACACAGTATGGGGGAAAAATAAAGGTAGAGAGGCTGGAGAGACGTAACTTATATAGAGTCTTTTTTTTTTTTGGGTCTGGTCATGGGGCCTGTACTCTGGGCCTGGGTGCTGTCCCTCAGCTCTTCAGCTCAAGGCTAGCGCTCTACCACTTGAGCCACAGCACCACTTCTGGCTTTTTTTTGCTTATGTGGTGCTGAGGAATCGAACCCAGGGCCTTAGGCATGCAAGGCAAGTGCTCTACCACTAAGCCACCTTCCCAGCCCCAGAGTCTTGAGGCCTTATAAGGAGTCTAGATTTTATTTTAAGTGCTACGAGAAGCTATTATGTGTCTGTATTTTTAATCAGAAGAGCAACTTAGTCAGATTTAAATTTTGGCCATGCAATTGGTTAAGCAATGAAAACACAGCATTTAAGGAATAAAAAAATTCAGATGTTTTAATGTTAGTTTAATTGTATGCTATGTTAGCTTTGAACATATCTATCATCAGCTTGGATATAAAAATCAACATAACTGAAGCTACATAGGAGTTTATTAACTGAAACAGAATAAATATATCAGAATAAATTAACCTTTCATGATTTTATTTGAATCTTGATTAAATTATTCAACAGCATCTCACAAAAAGGAAATTCATCAAATTTTCAAACTACATGTTTTTAAAATTTTTATTTATTGTTATGGTAAAGGTTATGTACAGAGAGGTTACTGTTTTATAAGTCAGATAAAGAGTACATTTCTTTTTGAACAATATCACCCCTTCCCTCACTATCTCCCAGTTTTTCCCTCCTGTTCCTGCCCACAAGTTATATAGTTCATTTTCAATATATTGTCTAGTGAGTATCACTGCAGCATTTGTTCACCCTTTGCCCCAACATTTCTATGCCCCCTTTTACCCTCCCAAAGACAGATAAACAAACAAGATGAAAGGCAATGAAAACAAAACAACAAAAAAGAAAAGTCTCTTGTTTACATAAGCGTTTTTAGGGACACCTTACTTGTCTGCTCATATTAGCTACCTTGGTAGGATCTAAAATTACAGTTGTCATATCTTGGCTATGGTAAATAATACTGCAATAAACATGGTTGTGCTGGTAGCTTTAGTGTAGTCTTGATTGTGCTCTATTGGATAAATGCCCAGGAGGGGAATTGCTGGGTCAGAGTGTTTAGCTTTTTCAGGGACTGCCTTACTGCTTTCCAGAATGGTTGAGTAAGTTTACATTCCCACCAGTGTAATAGAAGTCTCTTTTAGCCACATCCCCACAAGCATCTGTTATTGTTAATTTTCTTGATAATTGGACCTTTGATGTATAGCTGGTAAAAATCTTCTCTTGTTCTATGGATTTTCTTTTTAGCTTGTTAGATATATCCTTTGGCATACAGAAACTTTTAAGTTGATACACTTCCATTTACCAAGTGTTTCTTTGATTGGTTGTGTTTCTGGAACTTCATTTAGAAAGTTTTGACCTGAGCCCAGGAGCCCTAGTATTTCCCCTACCCCTGCCTGTAATATATTCATGGTTTCTGGCCTTACATTGAGGTGTTTGATCCCTTTTGAATTGCTGCTGATGCAATGTAATATACAGGGATCTAGTTTCAGTTTTCTGCATGTGGATATCTAGTTTTGCCAGCACCATTTGTTGAAGAGGTTGTCTTTCTGGCATATTTCAAGAAAATGTTGTATACATACACCATAGAATTTTACTCATTCGTTAGAAAGAATGATATTGTACTATTCATAAGGAAATGGAAAGACTTAGAAAAAAGTAAAGTAAGTAAAGTAAGCCAGACCCAGAGAAAGAAAAGTTACATGGTTTCTCTTATTTGTGGTAGGTAGAATATGCCTATAAATCTATAGGCAAACACATTGGGTGGTATGCAAACAGTTAAAATGAATTAACTGAAGTATAATAGACTTTATGGAGAGCTCAACTAGTATAATTCTTTAGAAAGACTAAGACAAAGCCCAACAACAGAAGTACTAGGAAATGGGTACTTGCAAGAGGGGAGGGTGGGGCCAAAGGGAGAGGGGTAGAAGAATGAAAGGGGAAAGAAGGGAATAGGAAAATTTGCAGGCAAGAATTCATTGTATACACCACGGAATTGAGAAATATAAAGGAAGTGATGGGCATCTTTACAATAAAGTAATAATAAATAAAAGAAAGTGTTGGGTTGAAGTAGGGTAAAGATGTTGAAGTAATGACACAGATCAAGATACATTTTACACATAAATTGCTTTGTTAAATGGCAAAAATTCAATATATAACCTAAAATTAAATAATTTTAATTTTGGGGGGGTGGGTTGGGAGCAGCGGGTCAGAATGTTGATATACTGTATTCATAAACCATTTTGGTGAATGGCAATGCCTTTGTACAACTACTTTTTTTGTTTGTCTTGGGGCTTGAACTCTGGGCCTGGGTTTTGTCCCTGAGCTCTTCAGCTCAAGGCTAGCACTTTATCACTTGAGCCACAGTGTCGCTTCCAGTTTTTGGTGGTTAATTGGAGATAAGAGTCTCCTGGACTTTCCTGTCCAGGCTGGCTTTGAACCACAATCCTCAGATCTCTGCCTCCTGAATACCTAGGATTACAGGCATGAGCCACCAGTACCCGGCTAATAAAAATATTTTTAAAATAATAAATCATATAATTCTTAGGTTTGAGGAGCTTAATAGCATACAAACTTCTAATTAAATGCAGCATTTTAGATCTTACAAACATTTCATGTATATTTGATTAATATGATATAAAAATGAAGTCTATGAGAGAGATTGGAGAATATTCTAGAAAGAGTATGACATTTTCTAGGCATAAATCTAGGTGTATAAGGACAAAAAGAAGACTGTTTCAAAAACAAATAGATTGGAGCTAAATACAGTTGGGGAATTATGAACAAGCTGATATATTATTTACTAGTCTGGCATAGTCTTCTCCAATGTAGATAGTACATTTCTCCTTCCTTGTAGCTTTATGTACCCATGATACTTGTATTAGCTTGAAAAGATAGGACACAGATTTCTACTCTTTTTTTTTTTCCTTTAGCTAGTATAACTGCCAGTGCCTAAAACTGCCTGAATGCCTGGGTGCAGAGTAAGGCATTTTGTCATTTTAAGCTGCTGTAATTTTGAGGTTTTCACAGCAAAATTTATCCTATTCTGAGTGATCTATCTTCTATGACAAAAAAGTCAGAAGGAGAGTTTGGGTTACAGCAAAGGCAGATTTCCTGGCAGCATATAAAAAGGTCCATCCATAAAATGGCCACTTACCCAAAAGTATGTGCCCAAAATATGTAAGTGAATCTAAGTAAGCATATTTTATGCTTTTTCTAATGAATGCCTTTTCTGACCAGCTGTTATTTCCACAAGTAACTCCAAAGTTGACAAATGTAGTCTGAGTCAAGAAAATGTCTTCACAATCTATCCTTTATGTAATCTGACAGTAGCCAAGTCACTGAGCTATATGTCCTAGACAGAGAAAAAAGTTTACAGAAGTATGTGCAACATCTTACTAAATACTTACTGGACTAGGTATTGAGCATTGAATTCTATTATATTTCCATTGCAAGGACTGTGCTACAAAGGAAAAAAGTTGCATGTAATTTGGAGTGGTACAGGTTGTACTTGAATTCTAGCAAGCAGTACTACCTTCCTAAAATATTACCTTCATGAATTTTGCCTTCTAGGTGACAATGATTGTATTTTAACAAGGACTTCTAGAAATAATGCCTTAGCTCCAGAAAGTGCTGAAATAGGGAGAACTCCACAGCCAATGAGAGGCAAAAGTAGGAGACAAATGTGCCAGTTAAAACCTAAACTTTGCTATATATAGGAAATGTTAGATTATATAGGCAGAGGAGGAAATGAGGAAAGGTTTAGACATGAAGGGTATAAGGCCAGGGGTCTAGAAGCAGATTGTCCATCCTAAGATAACAGAAACACTGAACACAACATAAAAGGAAGAAGAAAGGATGAGAGATTCTTTAGAACTCAATAGATTCATTTTTTTTTTTTTTTTGGTCCAGTTGTGGGGCCTGAACTCTGGGCCTGGGCGCTGTCCCTCAGCTCTTCAGCTCAAGGCTAGCACTCTACCACTTGAGCCACAGCACCACTTCCGGCTTTTTTTTTCTTTTTTTGCTTATGTGGTGCTGAGGAATCGAACCCAGGGCCTCAGGCATGCAAGGCACGCACTCTACCTCTGAGCCATCTTCCCAGCCCCTCAATAGATTCTTAAAAAAAAAAAAAAAAAAACCTTTGGTATTGTAGATTTTCCTCAATAGTTTGTAAAGTAGACTATAGGAACAACCTTATTGAGTGTACTTGCTAGGATCTGCCCAAATGTCAAGAGAAAGCTTATGTTTTTGTTTCAGAGGAGGAAACCAATACATAAATTTTAAGTCCAATTCCAAACAATTTTTTTCTTAAAAGTTTATTAATAAGAGGCTGGAGATTTAGTGTAGAGGTAGAGTGCTTGTCTAGTAGTCTCAGTGTCTTGGGTTCAATCCTTAGTGCCATAATAAAATAAAAGTTTAATAATGAAAATTAATGTGATCGGGCTGGGAAGGTGGTTCAGTGGTAGAGCGCTTGCCTTGCATGCTTGAGGTCCTGGGTTTGATTCCTCAGCACCACAGAAGCAGAAAAAAAAAAAGCCAGAAGTGGCGCTGTGGCTGATGTGGTAGAGTGCTAGCCTTGAGCTGAAGAACTGAGGGACAGTGCCCAGGCCCAGAGTTCAGGCCCCACGACTGGACCCCCCCAAAAAACTAATGTGATATATGTACATTCTCTAAATTTTTTTCTGAACTGGGAGTCAGGAGACTAGAAGGGTATCTGTAGCCTGGACATTACCTAATTGGTGGACCTGGGCAAATCCCTTGACATGTCAATGCATGTTACCGTGTCTATAAAGTAAAGGTTGGCCCAAGTTACTTCAAAGGTTCCGCCTGGATCCCAATTATGAGCACTGGTTACATGGAATTGTGGCATTTATCTGCAGAGTATTATATACTTACTGACGAAATCTCACATCTATTTTTTTCCAACAGATAATCAGAAATTGCAGGTGACACATTGGTTGTACCAAATAAAGTTCAGTGACTAGTCAAAAGCTATAAACAGCTTAGCAAAAGGCAGTTTTGCAAGAGTCATAAAAGGTATACACTTTTAGGTTAATGATCAAGATAATATTAAGACATGGCGTGAGAAAAGACAAAAGGGCTCTATAACCAAACAACCCAATATTATTAAGAACCTCAAGGCCATATGAAAACTTGTCCCATAGTATGGAATGATGTCTCTGTAGCTTGGTTGATGTCAGTGGGTTTTTTCCAAAGGCTAAATATTCTCAGAATATAAAGGCAATTATATCTGAGGCCAGTTCATGCCCTCTTTGGCTGGAGGGCCTCATACTCATGTCAGGGAAATGCAGTCATTGAAAGTACACATGCTCACTGTCATTAGAGACAGCTGTTATACCAGGAAATCAGACTCCTCCACCAGTCTCCAGGACAATATATTGGTCTAAACCATTGTGCTTTCAGAGTCATTTGAGAACAGAGATAACCTCAGGTAAATAGAAAGCATGTGGACAAGTGTCAGCAGTGTGAAATACAGTTTTCAAGTCAATTACTATATTTGGTGTGTGTATATGTGCTTTTTAAGGAGCTGGTCTATCTAGAGTCTACTTGTCTCTAAATAATAAAATTACTTCACTCCTAGAAACCGCTTCCTGGGAAAGAGCCTGACTAAAACATCAAAACAGTGAAAATAGGTCTTTTAGACACTTAACAATAAGAGAGGTTTAAGAGCAAAATCCCATAATAGCTTCAATCATATAAATATATCTAGTCTCTCTCAGATGAGAAGCTAGGATCATGAACTTTCTTACTGCAACAACATATGTTAACTCTTCCCTGATCATTCATGCTAGATAGGACCATCACCTAGCTACAAAAATTTTTAATCAAATGATCATTGAGATTTTTATTGGCATATAGTGTATCCCATGCATTAAGTGCACAATAATGGAAGGAATTGTACTAATTTCCCTGCATCTCCTTGAGTTACTCCAAGCAATTGATATACTCCTAAAGTGCCCTTGCTAGAAGTAAATGAAATAATGTGTGTATAGAATATTGTTTAAAAATAGGCACACACCAAAACACAACAGATGTTAGCTCCTCGTCCAGTAATCTGTTTCTACCCAGGAGCCAGAGGGTGATCCTTCTTAAACATAAATCGGATCATGATATTCTCCAGCTTAAAAACCTTAATGGCTTCCTTTTATACTTAGGATATATAAATATATATGTATATATATATATGAAAAATTCCCTACAAAGCCTTTCTGACAGTGCCTAGATTTTAGCCCCCTTTTCAGCCATTTTCCTACCAAAATTCTGTGCACTAGCTACAATTGTCTTTGGTCGCATCTTCAAATGCTCCAGAGGTATCCTGTAGCAGCAAAAGGGAGATTTGCAGGGGCTTATCTTTTGTAATATGTATCCCATGTTAGATATGAACAATTAATATTTTACAAATCTATAAAATGCTAGGCATAAACAGCTCTAGACTACCATTTGGTCTAATTACTGCCTTTAAAGCCCCCCTAAATTGTCATTTTGGGAGCTGTCCTTGCTTCTACACATGCCACTTACTCTGCTGCACCTCTTATTTTTCCTCTTTGCTTCTGGCAAAAATCTTGATCAGTCTTCAAGTCTCAGCATAAATGTCACTTCCTCTCATTGAGCCCTGTCCTTTCTTTTCAAGCAAATGGATACTCTGGTGTGGTTTTTTTCTCTCCCACTTGACCATAAGTGACTTGTATCTGTCTATGCTGCAATCTAGTATAGAGAAAGCAGGCAAGAAATGTCTGTTGCTGGAGCTCAAGATCTACTGACCAATAAAATCCACCTATATATAACAACACACATACACACACACACACACACACACACACACACACACACACACACACACACATCCCATATATAACAAAAACACTGCCCACTCCAACATGAAAAAAATGGAGATACTACACTAGCCAATCTGTTATCTAATTTTGAGAATCTGCGTGAGCTGATATCCAGGAAGAAAAAAGAAATTGTCCCCATCAAACATTATGCCTTGATTTCTTGGCCTTTTTCTATATTCTCTGTATTTCATTTTCTCCCATCTTGTCCACTGCATTTTGATATACACAGATGGCTCTGGAGCAAAATTAAATTTTATGTGGAAAGTAAGAGTTGGCAAAGGGAATGAAGGAGGAGGGAACTTACTGAACAGAAGAGATAAAACACAAGCACAGCCTCTACACACTCAGCATGTTCCTTCAGGGCATATCCTTCTGCCATCTTTCCTGGCTGCCCTATATGCCTTTATATCTATTTCCAGTGGACTAGTTTCCTGTCCCAGGTCATGCTTAGCACTGGTATCTGAAAGGAGTACTAAATCCTTCTCTGCTTGGAGCCTAGTTATGTTCTCATTTGTCTATTACTCACCACAGTATTACTCTATAGCAAGAGTTTAAGAAGCTTTTACTGGGAAGCCCTGTTCTTTCCTGTTGCTTTCTTGAGTGTTTTTGGAATGTCATTACATGCCAAAAATTGTGCTATGTGTACCCCCTGCATTCTCTGCCTTGTAAACTATCTAGAGAGTTTGTTTTGAATTTTCTTGGTTACTTTTAGTCTTTCCTGGATTTTTTTTAGAGATTCTTAAATTCTGGACATTTGATTCTTTTGATTTTTTTTCTTAAAAATTTCTCTTTTTAGCTCAGTCTCTCACTCTCTTTTAGAATATCTTTATTCAGAAAGTTATATGTAAATTCACATGAGAAAGGTTACTCATAAAAAAAACTTCTTAGAGGGCTGGGAAGGTGGCTCAGTGGTAGAGCGCTTGCCTTGCATGCATGAGGCCCTGGGTTCGATTCCTCAGCACCACATAAGCAGAAAAAAAAGACCGGAAGTGGCGCTGTGGCTCAAGTGGTAGGGCCCTAGCCTTGAGCTGAAGAGCTGAGAGACAGTGCCCAGGCCCAGAGTTCAGGCCCCACAACCAGACCAAAAAAAAAAAAAAAAACTTCTTAGAGGTCCATGTGTGTTTAAACATAGGTCTAGAGGGTATAGCTCAGTGGTAGAGCTCTTTGTCTAGCATATGCAAAACCCTAGGTTTGATACCTAACACTGAAAATTAAATGTATTGTTATGTTTTCCATCCCTTTGACAAAATATCTAGACAAAGAAAGAAAGAGGAAGAGTTAATATGGGCTCAATGTACTAGAGATTTCAGTGCATGCTCTGGGTGCACCAGTGGATTTTGGCCTGAGGCCAAATAGTAAAATATGGTGAAAGCAGCTGATCTCACAGTACCTGGGAGGGGGTGGAGGAGAGGCTGCAGAGAAGTAGGAGAAGAAAGAGGAAGAGGAAGAAGAAAGGAAGGAGAGGACAAGAAAAGAGGAGGAGAAGGAAGAGGGATGGAAAGAAGGAGGAAAGTAGGGACAGGGCACAAGATAGTAAATATCCTTCCAGGGCATTCTCCAGGGACTTATTTCTTCCAACTGGGCCCTACTCCCAGAGGCTCACCACTTCCCAATGCCATTAGCTGGCAACCAAGCCTTAGCATATGTCCTCTGAGAAACATTTCAGTCAGATTCAAAGCTGTCACTGGAGACCTGAAGCCTTCACTCTGAAGTATGAAAAGTGGTATCTGCCTTGTTGGGGTGTGCGTATTGTACCTTTATTCAGAATTTCTACCCTTCCATTAATTAAGGTTTCCACATAAGCAGATGTTTTTTCCAAGAATTCTATTGTGTGTCCTGCCTCTGAAACAAGGTAAACAGAATGAGAATATTAACAGTCCTGGGGGATGGAGGGGGATTGTGTGTAATTGCGGAAGTTAGAGGGAAGGGATGGTAGGGGGAAAACAAGGGAGAAAGCAACAATGCTTGATAAGAAATGTACTCATTAGGGGCTGGGGGTTTAGCCCAGCGGAAGGGCGCCCTCCCGATGCGCTCAAGGCCCTGGGTTTGGTCTTCAGCCTTGGAAAAAAAAAATGTACTCATTACCTTGCTCATGTAACTGTAACTCCTCTGTACAGTATTTTCACAATAAAAAACTAATAAAAAAGAATATTCACAGTCCCAAATACCTATTTTTATGCTCTATAGTTCATCTATATTCTTTCTACCATCACCCCAACTATACTTCTATGGTGGAAACCCTTTATATATGATACAATAAATCTGAGAAGCCATATTTCAGGCTCTTAAATTCTATCTTTCCAGAACATGAAGCTCTGTTGTTTCCCTCTGCATCTTGATCCCTGCAAAAGAATTTCATACAGAGGTGTCCCTGTCTTCTCCATGGTCATACCACATTGGATTTTCCAGCTACACAGTTACTTGAAGCCTGCCCTGTCCTGATTCTTCCTTCCTCCTTCAGTTTCTTTTTTTTTTTTGGGGGGGGGGGGAGTCCGGTCGTGGGGCCTAAACTCTGGGCCTGAGCGCTGTCCCTCAGCTCTTCAGCTCAAGGCTAGCGCTCTACCACTTAAGCCACCTTTCCAGCCTCCTCCTTCAGTTTCTAATGCTCACTTTTGTTCTCTAGACACATGCCTCTTCTTTTAGTAGAAAGTACCCATTTTGATGCCGATCTTGTAAAACCAAGAAAACTATGCCTAGAAGGTGAAAATAAGAAGAGACTAGACTATACACTGTAGTTTTGCTCATTTAGCAAACAATAACTCAGGAAGTTACTAAGGATTTTCTACATTTTAGCATGATCCTTCATCATGTGAACTCTATTGGGGAAGGAAAGATACTATACAGTCTAAAAAATTGGAGAATCACAAAGTCAGAAAATGGAAAGAAATGAACCTCAGAGACACAGTCTGCTTTCTCATCTGTGTATTAATCTCCCCTGTAACATTCTTTAACTGTGACATCCAGCCACAGTTAAAATAGATATATTTCCAGATAGATAAATAACTAAATAAATAAGTGTATTTATTTATTTTTGGCAGTTGTGGGTCTTGAACTCTGGGCTTGGGCGCTGTCCCTGCGCTCTTCAGCTAAAGGCAAGTGCTCTACCCTGTGAGTCACAGTGCCACTTCCGGTTTTCTACTGGAAATAATAGTCTCACAGCCTTTCCTGCCTGGGCTGGCTTTGAGCTGTGATCTTCAGATCTAAGCCTCCTGAGTAGCTAGGATTACAGGGGTGAGCTACCAGTGCCCTGTAAATTTATATTTTTAAACAACAATAAAACTTAGCTTTATACCTTAATCTGTATTTTTCAAAATATTCTGGACAGCCACATCAGAATTAGCTTAGATTTTGTTGTTTGAATCTACAAATACAGAATTCCATGAATATGGAATGCTGATGATATTATTTGAAAAATAAAACAAAAACAAGCCTTAATCTCTATTTAGAGGATGAGACCCTACATTCTAACAGCAACCAGACAGGGATGTGAGCAACAGATTTCCTTCTTATATTTCCTAGGACAGAAGCAGGTTTCTTACGTCTTAGGAGGAGCAATCTATGCTTGCAGGCATTTTTGCAGGAATGTGATGAAAACAACTGTTTCAAACCTACGCCTGACATTTTTCCTACATCAGACTCAAAGCAGCGAAGGGCATTACTGAATCTGGCAGAAGCATAGGTTTCTGCTTCCTGATAAAAATGAGGACGAGGAGCCCCTCCTTGAAACAGAGAAGGAAAAAGGAGCTGAATATTAATATCACATTTGGTATTGGAGAAATTATGTCTTGGCCTTCTGACAGTATAACTAGGCAACCACACTAAGAGAAATGGTTCAGTGTTAACAAAAGTCTAAAGAAACAGACTTATTAGGAAGCAAAAGTAAGTAATTCTAGGGTATGGATAGGTAAACAGTCAGTTTGTTCAAGGGCATGAAGGTAGAAAGATGGCCCAGAACATAGGAATATAGAAGGAAAAAAATGAAAGGAATGCAGACACCACTCAGGCTACAATAAAATGAGTCTTTAAAATAATTTAACCATTTCACTGAAAGCAGCATATTTTTAGAATAAGGAGAGTTATGCAATATTTAGGCAGGCTGAACAGCAATCCCTTTGAAAGAGGTTCATAGTGAGTGTTTCAGAAAACCACGGAGGCACTGAGCTCAGTGCATAAGAGTCGGCTGTTCTAAAAATGCAAGAGCCAGAAATGACACATACCTAGAAAATGACCCAAAACAAACTGAAGCAGGACAGAGAAATCAATTCTTCTTTCTTCTACAAGGGGAAAACACCTCTCTTGACCTCCTTCTTCCTTCATTTCCTAAGAAAGAGCTTCAGACTGAGGATCAGAAAAGCCTAGACATTAACCTTGGCTTTCTGACTACCTATATGATTTTAACCAATGAATTTGGCATCCCATGTCTAGATTTCTTTGCCTACAAATAAGATATCTTGGTCAAGATTGAACTTTAAATTTTGTATTTTTCTTATTTTTGTCTTTACACATATTCATTCATCTATAATGTAAACATTTTTTTTGCTTTAGCAAATAAATCCACAAAAATGTCTCCTTGTAGTTATATAAATATAAGAAAAGGACCATTAATCTAAACAGGCTGTTGTTGGTAATAGACCTGGCTGAAGATGCAATTTGGGCTCAAACTTCTATCACCAAGTATAAGGTGTTTACTTATATTTAAAGTGTTCAAAATGTTTCCTACTACTAGATCTGCATTAACAGGAGATGAATTAGTTTCTTTATTTTTTTGTTGGTCGTGGGGCTTGAACTTGGGTCTTGAACTTGGGGCCTGGGCGCTGTCCCTGAACTCTTTTGCTCAAGGCTAGTGCTGTAACATTTTGAGCCACAGTGCGACTTCCTGTTTTTTGGTAGTTAATTGGAGATAAAAATCTCAAGGATTTTCCTGTCTGGGCTGGCTTGAACTATGATCTTAAGATCTCAGCCTCCTGAGTAGCTAAGATTATAGGTGTGAGCCACTATTACCTGGTGAATTACAGTTTCTTATTACTTACATGTTTCTTATTACTGATAGATTTTTGCTTAGAGATGATGAATTGGGCGGAAACTAGTGAGATAAACCAGGAGGTAATAGTGAGATTTGGGAGTACCCTTGCTTTCTGGGCAATGGTAATGGGTGCAACTAAGAGTGAGCATCTTTGGTTTGGATAATGGGCTGTTGGATTATAGACTTGCCTCTTCCCAGTGACAGCAATAGGTTCATTAGGGAAGTTTCACTGCCGTAGAAATTGTCCAGACAAGATTCAAATAGGAGGAGAAAAATAGTCTCTGTGAGACAACCTTCTGTGGCTCTCAGAAATAGCAGGAGATCCTGTTTATGTCAGTGGCACTCATATGAAGCATATCTATCATACAAGAACACCTATCAGAGACATTCATGGTAAACAATGTATAGGCAGGCTCAGGAGCATTGTTCCCACTCCTCCTGATGATACTTGGATTTGAATGCAAGGTGTCCTGCTTGATAGGCTGGTGCTTTACCAGCTAAACTAAGCCTCTAGCCCTATTATTTGCTAGTTTTTTTTTTTGTTGTGGTGGTTTTTTAGATTAAAACTGGATAATTTTTCTGGCCCATTTGGCCCCAAAACTTGCTCCTTTAGAGCTTACTCACCTGACTAGCTAAAATTATAGACACTGGCCATTCAGGGCCAAAGGATCTGATTCACCTATCTCAGGCAATGTGCTTATACCTTGATATACATGGATGGATGGCTAGAATGAGTGGAATATTTTGATGCATACATTTCATATGGGATGGGGAAAATGTCTTGTTCATAAATGGGGAATACTTAGCTACCAAAACAGGGAGATATGCATTTAGAAATATATGTCCTGAGACTTTTTTAAATTGGTATATAGATTTCTTTTTATCAAATATTTATTACTTGGTAGATCAAATCAGTAGATTTTTAAGTAGTGCTCTAGGATGGCCTTTGTCAGAGAATGGGTTGGATATCTGTTTCTTATTCCTCTGTTCATTTGCCTCTTTCCACCTGCTATTTCCTGGTACTCACCTCATTCTCCCCATGTACTCAGGGTAGAGGAATGAATGTGTGTGTGTGTGTATCTGTGTGTATGTGTACAATTGCTGCCAACTAAACATTTATATATATGTACAATTGCTACTAACAACTGAACTGTCTTGAGTAGTGCAGAGTTGTACAAGAATATCTAGACATAGAACAAGATTGTCTGATTCCCCAGATGGTATGATTTAGTATGTTTTGTATAACTTCTCTACCTCTTGGAATCCAGAGAGACTAATATATAAATTGTGTCATTTTCCTATGATCATAGGTAATAGGTATCTGCTTTTTCTTCCTTAAGTTCTGTCTATTACTGCTTTGATATTTGGATTCTAGTCCATTTAAAAGTGAATGGAATGACTTGTTTCCTTTGGTCCCATCAGAGGACAGAGGTTTATCTTCTAGAAGTCTCTAGCCCTACCACTTAGCACATTTGTCTCACTCAGAATAGGCATTCAATACATAGTCTCAGGTCTTAAACACCTGGATTTGCATTTTTGGACCATATTAACTTGAACAAATTTTAAACTCCCTATATGACTTAGTTTCTTCATGTGAAAATCTTGATAATAATATATGCTCTCTGACATTGATGTGATAGTTAAATGAAATAGTGACTATCATATGCCTGCTATGCTGTAATGGTTAATGATGACAGTTGTTGCTAGTCATCAGTTTGTTGTGTGGAGTATGAGTCAGAAAGAGAAATCACTAAAGGTGATGACTGTGGCACTAGAAGAAAGGAGTGGTGGACTTTCTATTTGTGAACCTTGTACATGTTAGGCACAGAAATTAGGGATATCTAAACAATCTCTGTATTCTGAAGACTTTATAAACTGGCAACTGAAGTAATCCAGGCCCAAAGAAACATAGGTCCCATGGTTTCCCTTATTTGCAATAACTAGTATATGTCTGGGACAAGCAGAAAAGGTCAGATAAGATGATGTTAAGCGAAGATATATTGATCTTCTTAATAATGTAAGTAAACAATTCACCACCACCACCGCCAGAAAGAATCATCATGTACCAAATTTTCAATGCTTAACATGGAGGCAATTTTAAATATATACTTTGGAGATAAAGTATTAATATTATTAAACAAAAATCTTGATTATCTCAAAATCCACGCTCCTATCTTCCAACCACTCAAGTCTTCATCAGGTTATGTTTTAAATTGTTGTAATGTGAATCATCCCAGAAGCCACATTTTAAAATATGGAATAATGGAGTCTTTATTATACAGTTAACAGGCTGCAGGCTGCCAGTTACAAAGGCCTGTAGTATGCAAATACACATAACACAGCTAGGAAACATGCTAAGAAGGAAAGAAATAACAAAAACAATACCAACAAGCCAATTCAGCTCCACTGGAGAGCTGAATTGGGACACCATGATGACTGGAAACCAGACAGGAGACAAGACAGGATCATAGAGACACGAGTGGCATCCCCTGGCAGCTAGGCTGGTCCAGGCCTAAATAGGTTGGCGCAGGAGGCAGATCCTCAGGAAATGCCTAGTCCCAGGCACTGGACTGACAGATTCAGTAACCTATCAGCCAAGTACCTCCCACTGCCTCCAAGAGGCCAGGCATGCCCGTGGGAGGTAGGTGATGGGGGGGGGACTTCCTTCCCCCATCATGAAGACAAGGTGCTAGACCCTACAATCCACCACGTGGCCAATATGGCACTGACCAGACCTGACCTCCTTACTTCAAAATGAATTGTTTTGAAAGTTATTCTCTATGTAATTTTCTTGCTAATCATATCATTTGAGCAGTATTCAATAAAATACCACTGTTCGCATTCATGTGTCTCTTACACAAATATCTAAAGGAAAACAAAAGGACTTTATTCCACAAATGAAACTGTTTATGACCACTAAATTTTGATTTGTCATCATAAACTAGCCAGGTATTTTATCACAGTGCTATGTAGTATCCTAAAAATATTTACTTCCAAGATTGTAAAAACTTCCTAAGATTAATACAAATTGACTCACTAAAAATTTTATGAAGGAAAAATTTTAAATGAGTATCTTAGCATTTTACAATGGCCTTGTCCTTACATCACAGTTTTTAATATATATGATTCTTGAAAAATGATACTTTGGGCTGGAAGTATTGTTCACTGCTAGAACATCTAGGAAGCACCACCTTGAGTACAAATTTTATTACCACCAAAAATGAAGAAAAAAAGATCTTTTGACAGACTGTGACTCCAACTTCAGTTAGATGGAAGTCTGAAGCTGTGCTACCCTTCAGAGGAATAGTTTCTTTAAGGGCTGCTGTCACAATATTGGAAAGATCAGTATAAAGCTGCCAAATTAGTCTTCATTAAGATACCATCCTCAGAAAAGACTTTTTTTTTCAAACAAATTTCCCATACTATATTGGATTTCTGATTCATGGTGAACTGGTGGGCTAAAATTAGTTTGAGAATGCTACCTGGGAAGGGAAGTTCATGTCTGCTTTTCCCCACACATACCCTCTATATGTGAAAGGAGATGTGGTCAGTAGAGGTCCAAGGTTACTCAACTCCTTTGAAGGTGAGACCAGTCGTCTACATTATGCTTCCCACAGAGAAGGTTCCAACTGGCTTAAAAAAGATGGGCTAGGCGATGGGGTTATATAGCTCAGTGGTAGAGTGCTTACTTTGTATATGTAAGGTCTTGGGTTTAATCCCCAGTATCAATGGGGGAAAAGTTAGCTAAGAGTTCTCACCATAATTATTCCATATTTTTTAAAATGTAGAGGCAATATGTTAATTGTCATAGTGGTGGGCTGGTGAGTGTGAGGGAGAGGAGATGCTTTTGGAATTCAATGGATTGAGACAAGAACTGTTGAAATTTCTGCCATATATAATATAACATTATAGGAGAAAAAGTATTGTTCAGCTCTAAAGCCATTCACATATCACTTTTGAGAAATATACTTTCCCCCAACAGGAGTTATGGAGAACTGGAGTTGGCTACTTGAAACAGAGGATTCTGCAGATGGGGCGTGCTGCTACTGGGTCTTGAACTCCATCCTGGGTGCTATTCCTGAGATCTTTAGCTCAAAACTAGTGTTCTACCACTTGAGCCACAGGTCCACTTTTGTTTTTTATTGCTGGTTAATTGTAAATAAGGGTCTCATAGACTTTCCTGCCAGGGGTTGGCTTCACACTATGACCCTCAGATCTCTGCCTCCTGAGTGGCTATGAATACAGGCATGAGCCACTAGCTCCCAGCTACTAGACCTACTTTTCTTTGATGGTTTTTGGCAAGCATACTATTAGATATTTCTCCAGGCATTATGAACCCTGAGTTCTTTTCTTCTCAGCCCTCAGGAAAGGGGACAATGTTGGCAGCCCCTTAAATAATAATTCTTGAATGATACCAAAAGACTAACAGGTCATGTAGAAATTCCCACTATTAGAGTAATTTCTATGCATTAACATATTGTGTCTAAAAAGATAATTAAAATATGTTTTTTGAAGATTTAAAACCAGAATATACCATGGTTAGTTTACTAGATTAGCTATCTCTTTGACAACTGGTCTCCAAGAAAATATAAACAAGTAATCTTTTTATTTTTTTAAAATTAATTTACTTTATTGTTTTTGTAGCAGTAATGTACAGAAGGATGACAATTACATGAGTCAGGTAATAAGTACATTTCCTTCTATACAGTGTCTTTTGTTCTCCCATTCTCTCCCAGTCCCTCCGTCCCGTCTCCACCCACAAGTTGTATAGCTCACTTTCATCAATGTCTGGTGAGCTCCACTGCTGTACTTTATAAACAAGTAATTTTTATGTGAAAATGAAAAAACAATGAAAATGAAGAATAAATGTCTAAAACAGATATCAAAGCAGAAGAAAGAAGCTTATATATAATTTGGGCATATTCTACCCATATTGTCACTAGTATAAGCTATCTGAAAAGCAAAATTCCATTGTCAAAATAAACTAATCCTCCCAGCCACAGTGACTTATGACTATAATCCTAGCTACTTAGAAGGTATAGTCCAGGGTAGTCCAAGCAAAAAGTTCACAAGACCCCGTCTCAGCCAATAAAGTTGGGCATGATGATGTGTGACTGTCATCCCACATATTTTGGAAGGATAAATAGGAAGATCACATTCCAGGCCAGCCTAGGCATAAACACAAGATCCTATTTGAAAAATAACTAAAACATAAAAGGGCTGCAGATGGAGCTCAAATGATAGAGAACCTGCCAAGCAAGCTGAAGGCCTTGAGTTCATACTTCAGTAATGATAAAACAGAAAAATAAAAGCACCTTACTCTCTTGAAAAAAGAAAAAGAACCTTTTTCTATCTACTGAATTTCACAATGCTTTTTCACCATGAACACCCAATAAGTTGGACAGTTAAGCAATCTAATACTGCATCTTAGATTGGCTTTCCAGAAAACTATCAGATTCTAGGTTCAATAAAATAGGTGCCACACAATGGTTTGTTTTGTCTTTTAGGTTCACAGTGCAGTTTTTATGAACATGAGCACACAAGTTGCTTTCTTTTAGTATGAGGAATGCTTCCAGGTGATTTAGAGGAAATTGAACCTGGATAGAAACAAAGTGGACTTTAAATTCCATATCAGCACTATGTTTGAAAAGTTTATGCCACATCCTCTTATTTTAAGATTTGAAACAAAGAAAATTTAAGTAATCTTGTTTAAGGGATAAATAATCATGTGTTATACTAGAACATGGTATTTTTCTTAAATAATATGATAACAGAAATAGCAGCAAGATGATACTTGAAAATTAATATTAAGGTGAATAAGTCATGTGTTTTATTTAATATATTTCAGCTTAAATATTGGCTCTTAAAGTAGATGAAGAATTTAAACTGCACTTTAAAACCTATAATTATATCTTATTTTTCCCACATTTAATTAGTATCAATTACTTGTACAAGGAGGCTTTGCTTAACATATCAATATATACATATAGCAGACTCGCTTCCTTTGAAACTCTGTCTCATGATCCATCTTTACTTCCTAAACTAGTTTCAACAAGCTTCATTGTTCCAGTTTCACACATGTACATAAAGTATTTTAATCATATTTACTCTCCACCCTCTCCATTTGCCCTCCCACCTCTGAAACACATAATGTACACCCGCAAATCTTGATAATATTCTCTTGAATTCTGACCAGATGAGAAATTTGATCAGTGAAGAATATCAGTTCCCTCGAAAAGGTAATAAGTTTGACAAGAAATGTACTTATTACCTTACTTATGTAACTGTAACCCCTCTGCACATCACCTTGACAATAAAAATTTAAAAAGAATATCAGTACCTTCAACCATTAGTCTCCTACATTTTTTTTTAGTTTTAAAAATACACCTTTGGATCCAAAGTCATAGATATCCTGTGCTATGTCTTTATGCAAATTAAAAAGATTGATGTTTGTAGGGACAAATAAAGCTTTCCCTGACCTCCCAGGTCATGAAACTTCACACACAAAATAAGTCTGGAGTTCAGCAGTTCTGGCTCATCAAGTAATGCTACGAATACTTGTAAACATCACTGAGATGTTCTCACCTCCAAAGTCAATCTATTTTCTTTATATTTGCTAAGACTCTTCGTTATCCCATCTCTCTTTTTTATTTTATTACTTCCTATAAACTGCCTTCACTCTGCTTTCTTGTGGAGAGACTTAGAGCAGAAGAGACTGGCACTTAATGGTAGGAATGGTGGTGGTATACTCTGTCCTCAGATTCTAGTCACTAGCATGGAGAGGAATGTCACTCAAGTCACAGAGGCAAATGAATATATTTTTAATGCTCTAATTGATTATCTGACTGCTTCAGAAATCCAAGTTTATATCATTTGATTAGTTGAAAATCCAATAATAAAATCCTGAGAAGATATAATTTTCAACAACATACTATTACTTATTGATTATCACAGAGGGTTTCAAATTCTAGGCTAGCTCATGTTGACTTCTTTGCTTTAAATAACTCATTCAAAACAAATTCTAATACTACCTATAAGACTATAACTAATTAATAAAACCTACTAAGGGAAATCTATTTAATGTGCTATAAAGCAATTGCATATATAGTATCTTCCTGGTGGGATAGCTGGACTGTTAGCAGCAATAGTGAAATACTGATTCAGAAATTTTCTTTCCAATTTTCCAAGACCACTTAAAATGTACAATTTGAAAATTATACTTTAAAAATTAGAGCTATTTCTTATATCTCAAACATATTAATTTCTTTCTTTTAATGTTTGTACTGTTAATATCAAAACAGCTTTAAATGTCTGTGGACCAGATGGAGTGGTGATAATAGCAATATATAGGGACACTTAATAATAATTATAAAGGGACATTTCTTTTTCTTTCTTTCTTTCTCTCTTTCTCTCTCCTTTCTCTCTTTTTCTCTTTCTTTGCTTCTTGCTAATACTAGGGTTAAACTCCAAGTGTGGAAAGTTCCTTAGATTTTACATTCAAGGCTGCTGGTCTGCCACTGGAGCCACTTCAATTCAGATTTTTTGATAGTTAATTGGAGATAAGAGTCCTCTGAGCTTTACTACTTGAACTGGCTTCAAACCACGATCCTCAGATCTTAGCGTCTTGAGTAGTTAGCATCACAGGTGGCTGACACATCTATACTAAAAGAGAAAATTGATATTTCAGAATGCTCCTTTTCTTTTTTCTCATTCTTTTAAAAATATTTTTATTGTAAAGATACTATACAGAGGGTTACAGTTACATGAGTAAGGTAATGAGTATATTTCCTCTTGAGCAGTTACCCCCTCCTTTGTTTTTCCCCAGCCATTCCCTACCTCCCCATCTCCTCCCTCTCCCCCCGCCAAGTTGTAGAGTTGGTTTTTAAAATAGTGTCTTGTACATTTCCTTGTTAAAATGGGTCAGCCTGTATCCTTGTTTCAACATTTTGTTAATTCCCTTCCCCTCCCCAAATTAGAAAAATGTATATACAAGATGCAGGGTACCGAAATCACATACATTGAAAACAGTGGTTATACCAATAGGGAAAAACACACGAAAGAAACAAAAGAAATCACATAATACATTATAAGTACATTAAAAACAGCAACAAAGATAAACCTCTTGTATCTCTAGATCTTGGGGTTCATTTTGCTTAGTACCATCTTATCTGGTCATATGTGCATAGCTTTTGACCTTTTCTACTGGTCTGGTAGCCACCTAATCTTCGACAAGGGAGCTAAAAAAAATAGAATGGAAGAAAGACAGCTTCTTCAGTAAATGGTGCTGGCAAAATTGGTCAAACACCTGTAGAAAACTTATGCTAGATCCATATATATTACACTGCATCAGAATCAATTCCAAATGGATCAAATACATCAAAGTAAAAGCACATACCCTGAAAACATTACAGGAAGGGATAGGGGAAACTCTAGGGCTCCTTGGCACAGGCCGAAACTTTCCTAGTAGAGACCCAGAAACACAACAAATCAAAGGAAGGTTGAACAAATTGGATTGCATGAAACTGCAGAGCTTCTGCATGGCAAAGGACATAGCTAACAAGATCAATAGAAAGTCCAAGGATTGATAGAAGATCTTCACTAGGCATGTAATGGACAAGGGTCTCATATCTAAAATATACTTGGAACTCAAAAAATTAAATCCCCCAACAACAAATCCTCAAAGAAACAACTGCCAATTAGTAAGTGGGCTAAAGACTTAAAGAGAAACTTCTCTGAAGAGAAAATAAGAATGGCCAGTAGACACATGAAGAAATGCTCAACTTCTCGGGCTGGGAAGGTGGCTCAGTGGTAGAGCGCTTGCCTTGCATGCTCAAGGCCCTGGGTTCGATTCCTCAGCACCACATAAGCAAAAAGAAAAAAGCCGGAAGTGGCGCTGTGGCTCAAGTGGTAGAGCTCTAGCCTGAGCTGAAGAGCTGAGGGACAGCGCCCAGGCCCAGAGTTCAGGCCCCATGACTGGACCCCCCCAAAAAAAAGAAATGCTCAACTTCTCTAGCCATAAATGAAATGCAAATCAAAACAACTTTGAGATCCCACCTCCCCCAGTTAGAATGGCTATAATCAAGAACTCTAACAACAACAGATGCTGGAGGGGATGTGGCCAAAAGCAAACTCTACTGCATTGTTGTTGGGAGTGTAAACTTGTTCAACCACTTTGGAAGGCAGTATGGTGGTTCCTCAAAAGACTACACATAGGGCTCCCCTATGACCCAGCAATCTCATTTTGGGACATTTACCCAAATGATCACAGAAAAGGCCATACTACAGCTACCAGCATAACTATGTTTATTGCAGCATTATTCTCCATAGCTAAGATAAGGAACCAACTCAGATGCCCCTCAGTAAATAAATGGATCAAGAAAATGTGATATATATATATATATATATATATATATATATATGAATTCTATGCTTCCATCAGGAAGAATGACACCACCCCATTTGTTAGGAAATGGAAAGACTTGGAAAAAAATTATACTAAGTGAAGTAAGCCAAACCCAAAGAAACATAGGTCCCATGGTTTCCCTTATTTGCAATAACTAGTATACATCTAGGATAACCTTACCAGACAAGTAGAATGCTACTTTTCTTACTACTGTAAACTCTATTATTTATTCCCATATACTTTGTCTTTTGGGGGAACTATGCTAATGAGATGGGTTCAAGTATACAACAAGGTTATGAAAGGATTTTTGTTGAATGTACTTAATTGTTACTACAAACGGACTTCAATATCAAGAAAAAAAATTGGTTATAAATGTTAGATGATATACTTGAAAGGGATAAGAGAAATAGAAATTTAGTATTTTAAAGTCATCATTGTAATAATTGCTTTAGAAAAGAAATATGGGGAAGAAATAAAAGACCAAAACTGTATAAAATATGAATAATTGTTGAATCTAGATGAAAACTGTTTTCTATAGTTTTTTTTTAACTCATAAGTTTGAAAAGAAGTTAGATTCCCCTCTTGTCCTTTGTCTTACCATTTCGTTGTTCCCCTTCTCTTCTCTAATTCAGATAAATGTATATATAATACCCAGGGTACCAAAATCAAATACAGTGACAACAGGGGATAAACCATAGCGGGAAGAACACCAAAAGGAAACAAGAAATCACATAGTACATTAAAAACAACAAAAAAGTAAAACCTCTCGTGTCCATGTCTTGGGGTTCATTTTGCCTAACATCATCTTATATGGTCATATGTATGTAGCTATTGAACTATTCTACTCATCTGCTAAAATTATCCTAGATGTATACTAATTATTGCAAATAAGGGAAACCATGGGACCTATGTTTCTTTGGGTGTGGCTTACTTCCCAACAATACAACAGCGATACTCACAAGACAATAGGTTGGAAATGATCTGTACAACTTGACAGAGTAATTGAGGGGAGATGAAAAGTGGGAGAAAAATGAGGGAGGGGTAATAAGTTTGACAAGAAATGTACTTATGACCTTACTAATATAACTGTAACCCCTCTGTACATCTCTTTGACAATAAAAAATAAATAAATGATAAAAATATGAAAAAAGAAGTTAGATGAGAGGTGGTAAATTTGAAATTTTCAATAGAGCTTTGCTATATAAAGTGGGGTCAAAATATGGGATTTGATACATAAAATATATATCCCAACCTTCAGATAATAGGACACAGTGACAAGTCAGAATCATTGAGATTTAGGTGAAACTGGCAGTCTGTCTTGAAAGCAGAATCAAATTTAATCTTGGTTAATTCACTCAGCTAATGATTTTTTAAAATTTCTACTATGTGCCAGCACATTGTGTGTGCTGTAGAAACAGATGTGAACAAGACAGGAAGAACCTGCTTTTACAAAATTCACATAATATGGAAGCAGAACATTGACAAACATGTTAACAAAGAAATGAACCAAGTGATTTCCTGGAGAAGATGAAGCAGGTGATAGCTAGTTGTACCCAGGACAGTAGAGCATCACTTTAGCCTGAACATAAGAGAGAGCTTTAAGTGGGAGATATAATAAGTGAGCCTCGAATGACACAAGGGGTATGCCACAGGAGTAGTCAAGAAATGGGAACAGCAAGTGAAAGATATATACAACTGGTGTGTTTCAGTAGCAGCAATAGGGTAAGGGTAGTTAGAACATAGTAAGCAACTGAGAGAGAGAAGACATGGTAAGAAGTAGTGCATGGGAAGCCACTGGAGGATTGATTATTTATTTAATTATTTTTGGTCCCACTCTTGGCCTAGGAATTGTTCCTGAGCTTTTCTGCTTAAGACTAGCACTCTGGGACCTGTTGCAACAATGAGAAGTACAAGTTGTCATGTCCAAAACGAGCTTTACAACGTCGGTGGGGGGGGGGGGGTGGGGAAGGATTGGGATTGGGGGGGGGGGGTTGGGGGGGGAGGCTGGGAAGGGATGTGAAGGGTAAACAAAGGAGGAGGATGCAATGCTTGGTAAGAAATGTACGCATTATCCTGCCCATGCAATTGTAACCCCTCTGTACAGCATGTTCACAAATAAAATTAAATTAAATTTAAAAAAAAGACTAGCACTCTGTCTCTTGAGCTATGCCTCCACTTCTGGTGTTTTTGGAACTCAGAGTCTCACAGATTTTCCTGCCTGGGCTGGCTTTTGGACCACAGTCCTCAGAGCTCAACCTGCTCAATAGCTAAGATTATAGAAATGAGTCATTGGCACCCAACTCTTTTAGAGGATTTTTACTAGAGGATGGGAGAATAATGGTTGAAAATGGTAAAAATGGAAACATTTAGAAGGTCATTATTGAAGTCCCAAGTAAGAGATATTGGGCAAGGCTAAAAGGGCAGTAGTAGAAGAGAAAAGTGAATAAATTTGGATATTTTGGAAGCATGAGTCAGAAAGACCCATAGAGGCATGAAGGGTCAGAGTGGGGCTAAAATTGCATAAATAGTATAAATGGAAAAGCAAAAGTTTTTTCAAGAGTTGATCAACCAAAGGCTCAGCAGATATTTCAGTTCTACCAGAAAAAAAATGAATCAGATATGAACTGCTGATATTTTATTTTTACTTTCATCACTCTCTTGGTAGGTAGTTCCAGACAAGACAGAAGAGGCTAAACTACAGTAGATATCTCACAAAGAAGCTTAGGTATAAGTGAAGCAGGTTTTTTCTTTGCCCAGTCCTTGGTGGTGCTAAGAAGGGGGACAGAGGACACAGGGAGACACAGTTGACTTGAGTCCTCTTCCATCATGTGACTTTACTGTGCTTTAATAGGAATTTCATTATGTAGCTCAGCCTGGCTTAAAACTCAAGATTATTGTGCCTCAGGCCTCCTGAGTAGCTAGGATTAGGTGTACACCACCACACCTGGAACCTCATTTGAATATCTCACTCATATGAAAGTTTTTGTTTTTGTATTTTGAGTTTTCCAAATTATTTGTACTCCAGATAGAGTGGGATTTCTCCATTTAAATTTATGCATATTCCTAGAAGTTGGCATATTTCCTGGATTCTGAAAAAAATGAAGATTAAATATCTTAGTAATAACTTTGTGTCTAAGCTTCTGCCAGCAGGATTTGTTTATGTCACATCATCATATTTTACCCTATTATGAGATGGCATGTTTCAGCCTCCTTATGAGCTTAGAATGGGTTGAGGGCAGGCGGATAATTAATACTTCCCAGCAATGGAACAAAAAATGTTTTGTTATGGTTTTATTTTGAAACCCTTGTGTGTATGTGTGTGTATACATAATATACAGTGTATATAATATATACAGTGGCAAAGCAAACAGAGAGAAGTACACAGTTAAGGGAAATGATGAGCTCTAGGGAGCTGGCTCAAGAGCTAGATTGGAGAAAAAGGGGGGGGAGGGAGGGATGGAGGAGAGAGAGGGATACATTTTTGTTCCCCTTGCTGAAAATGAGAGTTAAGGACTCAAAATGGTAGTGTTTACCTGCTGCCTTTATTCTTTTGGGGCTAGGGAAATATTCATGGTCCTGAGATTTAGCAACCTCTAACCCTATGTTGCCCAGATGGGTGTTACTTAGTATTCTAAAATATGGCAATATCTTTGCACCAACCTAAAATATAGGGACTATAGGTGAGCTTTAGGGCTTCCTTTTCTCCAAGAAGGTTCTGTCTCTACTTGTCTACACCGAATTGCCAAGTTTTTACCATATATATATATATATATATATATATATATATATATATATATATATATATTCCCTTTTAAACCCTTGTTCCATACCTTATAACTTAGCAATTGAATTGTTAGTTGTTTCTAGGTTTCAGCTCTCAGTCTGGACCTATTTTATGTTTATTTTTGTTTGTGTATGGTATTGATAACATATTGTCTAGCAACTATTTCTGCTAGATTTTTATTTTTATTTTTATTTTTGTCCAGTCGTGGGGCCTGAACTCTGGGCCTGGGCGCTGTCCCTCAGCTCTTCAGCTCAAGGCTAGCCTTGAGCCACAGCACCACTTCCGGCTTTTTTTCTTTTTGCTTATGTGGTGCTGAGGAATCGAACCCAGGGCCTCAGGCATGCAAGGCAAGCGCTCTACCACTGAGCCACCTTCCCAGCCCAGATTTTTGTTTTTAATTATTTTCTTTACAAAGGGATTTCAATTCCACATGCCAGTTTGTGAATGCAATGCATCTTGACCAATGTCACCCCTTTCATCATTCTCCCCATTACTCCCAACTCCACCCATCTCCTCAATCTATCTAGTTATATTTTCACATAGGTATATAGACTCTTATGATTGCATTCACAGATGGAGAGAGGTATGGAGGAATGAACTTTTTATATTTATTATAAGTAATATAATTTCCCTGTCTCTTAATTTATCTGTCTTGCTACATTTCCCCCAAACAGTCTTTTTTAAATTTTATTTTATTGCAAAGATGCTATCCGGAGGGGTTACAGTTACATGAGTAAGGTAATGAGTACATTTCTTTTTGAACATTATTACCCCCTCCTTTGGTTTTTTCCTACTGTCCCTCTCTTCCCAGGGAGGATCCTTGCTGCTGAAGTTGTAAAGTTCATTTCCAGCATAGTTTCTTGTGAGTATCATTGTTGCAATGGGTCATCATGTGGCCTTTCAACATTTTGTTATTTTCCTTCCCCTCCCCAAATTAGACAAATGTATATACAAGATGCAGGGTACCAAAATCAAATACAGTGACAACAGGGGATATAACACAGGAGTAAGAACATACAAAAGAAACAAAAAAATCATATATTACATTAAAAATAGCAGCAACAAAGAAAAATTTCTTGTGTCCCTATCTTGAGGTTTATTTCACTTAGCTTTTGAGCTTTTCTGCTCATCTGATATTATCCTAGGCCGGGCACTGGTGGGCACCTGTAATCCTAGTTACTCAGGAGTCTGATATCTGAGGATCACGGTTCAAAGCCAGCCTGGGCAGAAAAGTCATGAGACTCTTATCTCCAATAAACCACTAGAAAACTGTAAGTGGCACTGTGGCTCAAGCGGTAAAGTGCTCACCTTGAACTGAAGAGCTGAGGGATAGCGCCCAAGCACAGAGTTCAAGCCCCACAACTGACAAAAAAAATAGATTATTCTAGCTGTACAATAGTTATTGCAAATAAGGGAAACCATGGGACTTATACTTCTTTAGGTCTGGCTTACTTCACTTAATATGATTTCTTTCCATTTCCTAACAAAACCCCTGAATTTATGATTATAAACTAACACAATGTAATAAAAAAAACTATATTTTTGTTCTAATTTTAGTTGACAGTACTTTTTTTTAAAATTCAGGGTCTTGTGCTCACTAGCTAGAAGTTCTACCCCTCTAACTATTTTTACTTCAGGTAAGGTCTGAGCCAGCTTGGACTATGAGCCTCCCACCTATGCCTTCTGTATAACTGGGATGATATTATGCCACTATGCCAGCTTATCAGTTAAGATAGGGGCTCACTAACTTTTTTCTACACTGTGCTCAAACTAGTCTTCTCAATCTTGATTCCTGAGCAGCTGGGATTATAGGTGTGAACCACTATGTCTGGCCTTGGTCTAAATTTTAACTGAAAAGCATTCTGCTAATAAATGTGAAAGACTTATTGTCTTGTTTTTACAATCCTGAACTATTTTCTCTCATTTTGTTTTTTTCCTTTTATGTTATTGTAAAGGTGATGAAGAGGGGTTATAGTTATATAAATCAGATAATTTTCTCTCATTTTGTAATACTCGAGTTTTAAGTCTGGTTATGGTTGGGCTGTGTGAATTATATTTAAAAAGCCAGATTTCTAAGACTCAGTTTGCCTATTTAATTTCTGATTTATGAAAGATTTCATGACAATGGGATGTTGCTGTCTGATGTACTTCAGAGTCTATGTCCTTCTGTAAAATTAAAACCAGATAATTGGTAGAGTTTTAAAAAAACTCACTAATTCTTCCTAAAATTGTTTTACTAGAAGGATGAGGATAAAGATCTTGTCCATATGCCTTCTTATTACTGAACTCTCAGAAGTAGAGAAGTGGCTATCTCAGATCAGTTTTCCTTCAATGCATTTCTAAATTGTTGTATATTATATGTTTTTCCTAGAATTATTTTTCACTAATACATTTTTTACAAGGTCATGGAATAAGAGTAAAATATTATTCCCATTTAAAAGTTTAAAAAGTTGAGCATTAGCATACAAGTCATAGTGGACATTTATCCTAGCATACTTCATGAAGAATTCTGGTCCAAAGCCAGGGCTGTCTTCTACTCCAAACTACCTCTACATAGTCTAGCAGTAATTTCTCTATGAAGCCAAAAATTTGTTTGAATCTCAACAATGAGAGGCTGGCAAGAGAAATTATACTTCTTGCCAAAGCTTTGAAAATCATTGTTGGCTCTTTCTGCTTGCTTCTGATTGTCAATATAATTCATAGAAGAACAGGAAAAGATAAGAAGAATATGCTCTTTTTTTATTTTCCCCTCCAGTTTCTTTCACCTGCTAGGAAGATGAGGAAATAATAACTTGAGAAACATTGTCTAATCAAGCTCTTTATGGCAGCTGTAAAATTCTTGCTTTTATCAGCACCAGTGACCAGATGCCAAATTGTTTTGAGGTAAGAAAAGTATATAGCATGGAAGTGTAAAAGGGCTAGACTCCTGCAAGGGTGATTCAAGGTGAATATACAAATCTCTTTACAAGTTGGAGGTAAAGATAAAGTTAGAATAAGTTAATTAAAAGGACTTAAGTATTAGTGAACAATGTATCAAATTATTTAAATATTTTGACCTTTATACTAATGTTTAATTGTTGTATTCCCTGATAATGAGATCTTTTGTGTGTGGGGGGGACTTTTGCTCATTGTCTAGGACTCTACCAACTGAACTGTGCCCCCTACCCCATGATATTATTGTTTAAATAACGGTTACCTTTTTTTGCTTAAAATATATGCAATCAGTGCATGTAATCTTTCTTACTGCCATATTTCATGCCATAGTCTGATTGTCTAGAAGAATTCACAGATCCAAATGCCACAGAGACCAGGGAAACCACCTAAAGTGGGCTGTGTAAGCACATATGTGTAAGCACATATGCACACATCATACAATTGATGGAGTTCTGAAAAGGACCAGGCTATCCAAACTCAGCAACTGGATTAGGTACAGCCAATTATTACTTTAAGCAAGTTTAAAGCCAGAATTGCTGGATCTTCTGATTCATAAATAAAAGTCCATATTTTATGTAGACATTTCTGATTATGAAATACTGGCTTAAATTTTAAAACAGACAAGCCAACAAACCAAATATGACTTCTAGACACAAGTTTGTTATTTTTGGTTCTGATCATGTGATGGGCTATACGTGCCCTCTGGTGGTGATTACATTAGTTCTGAGTTCTGGCTTGAACTTTAAGAGATGAGATGACAACACATATCTGTGTCGATATTTTATGGCAGGAACTCTGCCCTACTGAGTGGGAGAATTGCCCATTTCCAATATCCTTGCCAATGCTTCTTCAGTTTGGCATAAAAGGCCCAAAGTGAAATTCATCACTAATGTGAGAGTTGGTAATTCAAACGCTGAAAAGAAATAGTCATTAACATATGTTTATATCATAATCATGGGGAGTTATTTTTTAGCATATATAATCAAATATTCAGGGTATGTGTTGGCTATAGTTAGAGCAAAGTACCAAAAATATTGAGTAATTGTCTTGGGCCCTAGAGGCTAAAGCTAGAGCATCTGGACCATGACTCACACAGGCAGTCATCCAGTTCCCGAATGGTACTAAAAATGACCTGAGAAGCAATTTTCTCACGTGTAAAATATGAGTTAATAATACTACCTGGACTGTGGGCTGCAAGGACTACTGCCCTTGACACTGAGGGAGTTTTTACTTCTATATAGGGAAAAAGTATATGAGGAAATCTAACCTACTACCATACCCTTGATCGCCAAGACAGGCAGGTAGGACTGGCTGGTCTTCTATGGTCACCTGTAGTCCAGACAGGGTGTGGTTCTTTGGGGACTTCCTCATTCTCTTTCAAGGTTGATTTTTTTTTCACCTGATGTTCCCATGTGAGAATGAAAAATGTGAGAGTACAGTATTAGGCTCCTTTCCATCCAAGGTCAGCCCTGTATTTAGAGCATATGAAAGATGTGTTTACTTGAAAGGAGCTTGAATGCTAGTCTGCGGTGGAAAATTACAGGAGTCTATCAGGAAAAAAAATGTTATAAAGAGCCATCTTTCACACAAGAGTTGAGAATAACTTCATGTACACCTAGGTTGTTTTTTTTAAAACCAGGAGACTGAAGCAGCAGCAAAGTCTCTAAAATTCCAAACAAATAAAAAATCAAAATACAATAGAAATATAATGCTAAAAATCATATAAACATTCTCTTCTATCTGTTCCATATTTAGATATGAGAATGTAATAGAGAAAAATGAGGTTCTGCTAAAAATTATCCATTTCTGTTGTGAATGCTATTGGCAGTGAAGAGATCTTAAATCAAAGAGAAGGTACTGCATAGCACAAATGATTAATATTAATAGCAGGTACAAACTAAGATAAGCAGTACAATAATTTTAAAACAAATATTATAGCTCTTTTACTTCCAATTCTACAGCAAAAGTGATGTGGCTGTACCAATGTACCACTATGGTTCAAAAGGTTATGAATTTCTTCTTTTAGATCTATGCACTTTGAAAATCACTCACACTGGTTGGTGATGTGCATCTGATCATTACATAAAGGTAACTTTCATGAGTGAAGTAGCAGTATTTAAATGGGAAATGATACAGACATTAAATAATATTTTTACCAGGAAGAAGAGAAATTAGATGAGCTGGAGATAACATAAAATTAATCAATCATGATATTTAAAAAGATATATAAATATTTATGTAGCCATAGGGATGTCATGAAATCTTTGTGACAAAATATTTTCTCTACCCTAAAATAGTATTATGAGCAATATAGCATGACACTTACCCTTCAAATAAATGTGGGATTTTAATAAAACAAGAAGTTGAGAAAAATAGCTGATCTTCTGCAGACACTCCAAAGTCCTGATTAAGAAATATGGAATCAAGTAAAGAGAGTCAAAGAGAACATTAAAGAGAACATATTAAAGAGAACATATGGAAGCTCCCCTTCTGAGATAATTCGCAGTGCCTTCCTGGAAAATTTTAAATCCATCCATCTTCTCAAATTTTTTTGAAGAGAGAAATATTTATAAAATGAGTTTGTACAAGACTGGCTGCCATTCAACTTTTGCAGAAACAAGCTGCTTATCTAATTCCTGTCTGAAGGGCATTTATTTTTATTAGTAGAAATTGTACCAGCTATTCAAACCAGCTAACTCCCCTTCTCAATAGGGAAAACATTCTTGAGATAGTCTACTGCAGACTTTTAATTACACGTCAAGTAATTACATATTTGTGTCATCAACTATACATACACATGCCTAGTAGAGAAAAATATCTAGAGAAAGATATCTTTATAGGAATGGAAAGGAAAATAGCACATTTGTGAGAAAGACTTTCTAAGTAGTTCTGCATAAAAAATAATGAACTTAGGCTTAGGAACTTTATCTCAATTACAGATAAACATGAAAATATTGACTGAAAGCAAATTCCTGTTATAAAATGTAGTCCTGAAATTTGGTCAAAATCCAAGCACCCTGTTGTTGAAAGGAAGGGTGACATCAATGGAGATAAAGAACCTTAATCAAGCATGCAAAGACTCCAATAATTTAGAAATGTATGTAGGACCCTTATTTTATACAAGTTTGTACCTTTCTTAGCCTATCTAGAAAGATAGGATTATGGCTGATGCCAGGGAGATCATTTCCTTGAAACTAATGTTTGGATTATTTGTCCGGAAAGCATCTGCTATCCTGTCCTTGAACATCCATCTGCCATCTCTCTGCCCACTCACCCAGACTGCACTCACTCCTCCTGCAGTTTATCCTTTTGACTTGGCATTTCACTAACTCAAAGTTTCATGTCATATGCCACTTCGGAGATTTCACACATATGCTCACCTCTGAATCATGTATTTACCAAACAGTTTCATAAGATTGCCTAGAGCCAATCCCTGATGTGCCTCTTCACTCAGGCATGATGGAATGTTAATGTGAAGTTTTGGCCAAGATCCCAAAGTAAAAGGTATTAGATATCTAAATGAGTTCATGAAACTTAAAGCTGAAACAAATTAAAATTTTAATACTTTGAATACATTTCCCTTTCCCATAGCATAAAAGAAGTTTCACTAGGTATGTATAAAACTGACTTTGTTTTTGTTTTTGAGCAAGAGAAAATCATGAAGTACCACTTTCCTTTTATGCCAAGTAAGAATCTTAAAGTGAGATGCAAAGTGAATTATTACTATGTAATGATAGAAAGAAAATGAGTTTATATGGAAAAATCAAAGGAAGGATCAAACCCACTGGATATATTTAAGTTAGCAAAGGAAGAGAAAGTTAAAGTTGTTTTTCTGGTTACATCCCACACGTTAGTGCTTGTTCAATGCAGTGATAACACAGGTAAGGCTCCCTTTATTTTATCCCTAGAGCTTTTAGGACAGTCCTTTATCCATTAAATAATTTCTATACTGTTTTGTTTTTTAAAGTGTCTTCAGTAAAAGCTCTTATCAAAGTGTTCCAAAAATGTTACATCTACTGCTGTGCTTTCACTGGGATATTTATTACAGGTTTACTAGTAATCCCATCTTGCCTGTAATCCCATCTACTTGGGAAATAGGCAATAGGATCATGAATTCAAGACAAATTCAGACACCAATAGTGATAACCTCTCAAAACCAATTTTTTTTTAAATAAAAGGGCTAGAGCTGGGATCAAGTAATAGAATGTTTGCCTAGCACACATGAGACACTGGGCTCAACCCCCAATATTGAAAATAATAATAATCATTTTTCTAAAGAATTTTAATACATGATCTATACTTAACTTCCTCATAGCAAAATAAAATGTCCACCAGCATGTAACTAATAATATTTTCTACCACAATATGAAGTGTGTGCATGCTTTCAATGGTCTTATGTTTATGGAAGATTCTATCATTAGAGCTTAAAAAACAGATGGGACTGTGCTGCTTGCTCCCTTCTTTTTAAAGTCAAAATAAGCAAAAAGTAAGCTAAGAAAACAGAAAAGCAAGCTAATAAAAGTAAGCCCCCGTCTGCTTTCTGTGTAGATTTCTTTCTGCATTAAAAAAAACCTAGAGTGGTCACTATTTTTACATCACCAAGGTCTTTAATGGTCAATAATTTCTACCATACTTACGGGATATGACAATATTTTTTTATTTATTATCTTGGTTAGCTGGTGACAGTTGGGTTTCCATTAGTCTTTGCTACGATGAAAAATTATTATTCTTTTGCCCATTCTAAGGCCCCAAGCCACTTTCAACAATGTTGTCAGGAACCAGGGAATAACCACTGTGGATTCCTGAATCCACTTGGCCAAGCGGATAATGTTTAGGTGAATCATTAATTAGCCTTGTAGATACCTCCCCACTCTAGTAAGAGATGGGCACAATGATATCTTGGATATCTAGTATCAATATCAACTCTGTTTCTATATAAACAGTTTTAAAAGTGGTTATGGCTGGGAAATGGTGGCTTATGTTTGTAATCCTATTTAGGAGGCTTAGATGTGAGGATTGTGGTTCAAGGCTAGCCTTAGCAAGAAAGGCTGTGAGACTTTTATTTCCAATTAACCACCAGAAAACTGGAAGTGGCTCTGTGGGCACAAAGTAGTAGAGTGCTAGCCTTGAGCAAAAGAGTTTAGGGACAGTGCCCAGGCCCTGAGTTACAATCCCATAACTGACATGAAAGAAAAAGGTTGGTTATATGTAGGCATCAGCCATTCTGACCTCCATACATTACAAATATTGCATTTGTGTTTTCCACAGCACTAGAATATTCCCCTCCACTAGAATATTTTCCCAGTCCACCAAAGGTGAAGTCTAGGAATTGAGTCTCTATCACCTTGTGCCAACTTGGATGAATCTTTCTCTGCATCAATCCAAACTCTAATTTAAATACTTTCTTTTCCCATTTTATTCTCAGTACCACTTGTGTTCATTTGTGTCTCACAAGATGTAGGATACAAAATAGAAGGAAGGAGCAAGAGACTTATTGTTTTGTTTTTTGTTTTGGGTCTGGTCATGGGCCCTGAACTCTGGGCCTGGGCGCTGTCCCTCAGCTTTTCAGCTCAAGGCTAGCACTCTACCACTTGAGCCACAGCGCCACTTCCGGCTTTTTTTTTTTCTTTTTGCTTATGTGGTGCTGGGGAATCGAACCCAGGGCCTCATGCATGCAAGGCAAGCACTCTACCACCGAGCCACCTTCCCAGCCCCAAGAGACTTATTAGGTGTTAAAACCCATGAGGACAAAATAAGGTGAATAGGAAATAGGGAATAAGAGTCAGGAAAACCATGAAATTGCAACTCTGGTTTGATTCTTTGGTGAAAAAATAGGAAAAGAAGGGAAGTTGGAGAAGTTATCTTAGACTTGGGTTAATTGTAAGACAGTTTTTCAAGTCACAGAGAATTTGTGGAGTCAGGCCGCCTGTCAGATGATTGTTTTTGCTGCTCAGGAGCATAATTGCCTTAATATTCCTGCCTTGCTCAGTTTCTAGCTAGGCATAGTCCAAAGGAACTGTGAGTTTGGGCTCAAATGCAGTCATGGATTTCAGAGTACTACATGAAAGGGTGCCCACAGTCAGAGATCTGAAAGGCACATTTTCTTTTCTTTAAAATTTCTTTATTTTGGTTGTTATTATAAAGGTGATATACAGAGGTGTTACAGTTACATAAGTCAGGTAATGAGTACATTACTTTTTGGGCAATGTCACCTCTTCCCTTGCTTTTTCCCACTGAAAGGCACATTTTTAAAGCATCACAGAGCAGAATAGTATAGAAAAAAGATAATTGGATTTGGTAGAAAAGACAGTAATCTTTCATGAAACATGGGACACTCTTCCAGCATTGATGTGTCAGAACTTCATCAACATGAAGCTATGGGTTAGAAGCTGGTGAAACAAAGGTCCACCACACAGTATGGATACCTAGAAGGCAGTAAATGTAGATTACTGAAAAGTCCCTCAGTGACAAGGGGAAAGAAAGCAACTTGCTGCTTCAGAGCAGAGGGTATTTTATACTCTAATGAAGGTTTCGTTTATGTTTTATGGTCTAGACAGTGAGTTAGCCAGTGTGTGCTCTGTAGAAATTGGACTCCAAGATAGGTTTTTGGACAATGTGATGTCTGTGAAGAAGGAAAACTGCCAATCTGAAATGAAAGAATGTTTCTGTGCCTGTAATCATGGACTTTGTGATTTCGTTTTGGAGAAAAGCCATTACTTAACTTTGAGACATAATCACTAATTAGATATTTTATGGCAATTTAGTCAAAGTTCAATTTGAGATTAAGCCTTTGAGGAGTTAAACTTTGAGGATGGAAATGCATTACTTTGGATTGTATCCTTTAGGAAAATGTTCCTTTTCCAAACAGAGTTAGATTTCTTTTTTAGTTTCCTTTTTCATTTGTTTAGTTGTATATTTATTATCTTTAGTTGTACAAAATAATTTTTGTTCAACATGTGAGCTTGTGAGAATAATGTGTCTTGATCAGTGACTCTCCTTTCATCATTTCCCCCCATCTCTCTCAGCCCAACTCAT
This sequence comes from Dipodomys ordii, assembly GCF_000151885.1. Lineage (NCBI taxonomy): Eukaryota > Metazoa > Chordata > Mammalia > Rodentia > Heteromyidae > Dipodomys > Dipodomys ordii. The sequence goes on along the minus strand of NW_012267221.1, from coordinate 37,083,363 downwards.
CCCCTCGATTTTCCTGGGTCCATTTTCATGTATGTACACTGAATAGACTTCATTGTGTCTGAAAGTTGTTCTTGTGTGGGTGATTTCATGTCATTCTGGCTGAGCATTCACAAAGAGGAGATCAGGAACGGGAACAGCAAGCAACTTTGAAAGGTATGCTTTTATTGTATGCTGGACTCTGAAGATGAGTAGACTGGGTTGATATATTCCCATATTAGACAGACTTTTTTCTGGTGTTTTCTGAACTAAATAAATGAACTCTGAGGCATAAGTAATTAAGCCTCAATGTTTTAAAGAAGAACAAGCCATTTGATTCACTTTTTCAATTATTATTGAAACTTTATCCTACCAAGGCACTATTGCAGCCACTTGGAAAATGTCAGTGAAGCAGGAAACAGGCCATGGTCTTTGGCGCTTAATTCTTACTCCCTGATATTCTAACTATAAAAGATCATCTTGGAGTAGGAAATAGGAAGAAGAGAAAATTTCTTCTATCTTGGCATTGTGTGATAGGACCTCAAAAAATGGGAAAAGACGCTGTGTTCAAAGACCTCTCAAACTTATGTCTTCATAAAGGACATAAGTCAGCAACTAACATGTCAACTGCTGGGGGGTCCAGGTGAAAGATAACCAGCTGCAGAGACTCCTGCAGAGAGTCTTTTCTGTAGACTCTGAGAACTACTATATCTGGCATAAATTCTTAAACTAGCAGAAAAAATCTCATGTGTTATTTGTTAAACTTCCAGAAAAGTCTGTTAAGAGTTAGAGCCTAGTCTCAATAACTGCTTTAGGGATTGGAATGAAGTATTCCAGGCCTTCTTGGTGGTGAAGTAGTAAAAGAGGAAGTTTCAGGATTGCATATATGCAGTTCAGAGTCATTTGATGGGGGGAGGTTGTAAGCCAGGGTATACCTCTGGAACAAGGAAAACTTGTTTGGTATTCCCAGTGATTCTTGGGAAGTAGTATCCAATAATAATTTGGCTAATTAGCTGGTCACTGGTGGCTCACACCTGTAATCTTAGCTACTCAGGAAGGTGAGATCTGAAGGTTATGGTTCAAAGCCAGCCTGGGCAGGAAAGTCTATCAGACTCCTATCTCCAATTAACCACCAGAAAACCAGAAGTGGCATGGTGGTACAAAGTGGTAGAGCACTAATCTTGAGCAAAAAAATCTAAGGGACATTACCCAGACCCTGAGTTCAAGCCCCATAACAGACTACATACACACACACACACACACACACACACACACACACACACACGTATTGGCTTACTGAAGTCAAGCAGGACAGAAGGTTAGATACACTGCTTTTAATATCTCAAAGACAAGTATGAGTTCTAAACTGTAATAAAATCAGGTTGTTTAGCTCCTGAGAGCTTCACAGAGCACTAAAGGTGACATTTGTATATAAACTCTAAGGAACAACAGAGCCTGACTCACATAATAAGAATGAGACAAGGTTTTCAAAAGAGACATTATAAATGTCAGTTAAGGCCCAAAATTCTGTGTCTAACTGCACGTATATACATTCCTGTTAATAAATGATATGTGTTCCCTAGGATCCCCATTGATTGTCTTTCTTCTAAAACGTAATGGTTGAAGCACCAAACATCTCATACCACCTTAAGAGTGCAATGGAGGTAGAATCCATTCCCTAGAAGTAGTCTGTGAAATTAATTTCCCTAAGGAAGTGCACTGACCTTAGGATAAATGTCTAGGTATGACAAAATGAGTTGTATACTTTCAACCTCCATTTGTTCTTTTCTTCCACCTAAAGGTTTGTGAGAACAGACACTTTTGCACGTATATTATCCTAGAACAAATAAAACAAACATATATAGCAATTCACCCTAAGCAAAGTGACAGGGTAAATTAGCTCATTGTTTTCTGATAATAATAAACTCATATTTTAAACAGTATTCCCAATAGAAATGTTTAGCATGAAATTTGCATGTTATAGTCTCATATGGTATGAAGATTATATTCTACGGCAGTAGGGACTGCACTTCCTAACTTAAGCAGCTGTTTCAGTTGTTTTCTCCCTCACTCCTTCCCTCCCTTCTTCTCTCCCTTCCTTCTTTTCTTCCTTCCTTTCTATCCTTCTTTCTCTTTCCCTCACTCTCCCTCCATCTCCTTCCTTCCTTCCTTCCTTCCTTGCTTCATTCCTTCCTTCCTTCCTTCCTTTCTTCCTTCCTCCCTTCCTTCGCTTTATTCACACAAGACTGATGATGCTCTACTACTTGAACTATACCTCTACTTCCAGAAAAAGTCTTGAGATTTTTCTGTCTGTGCTGATTTTGAACCTTAATCCTCATATGGTAGCCTCTTGAGTAGATAGGACTACAGGCTTGAGCCACTGATGCCAGCTCTGTTGCTCTTACTGTGACTGCAATGTACAGTTTTAGATGTCAGTCTTTCATAAAGTTTATACATAATTCTAAAATTGAATCAGGTCAACTGAGCAATGTAAGAACCACTAGAATACATTGTGAAATTTGACCAAAATTTGAAAAAGAAGAAAGGGGTGAAGAGAAACAGTAATCTTTATCTTCCCTCTTCTGTGGTTCATGGACCAAAATGGCTGCAGTGCCATACAGAAGCAGAGTCTTTCAAAACCCCCAGTAGGGGGCTGCTCTTATATCTTGACCTGGCCAAGAACGTGAGAGAGGTGACATTTTGTATGTTTTGAATACATATTTCCAAAGTCTTAGAGCTTCTTCTTCTGCTCTAGATGTCCCTACACAAGATAACCTGAGCATTAAGAGAGTCCTTGTGGAGCAAAAAGCTATTCTGAGTTATCATTGCTCACCCAACTCAGCTGACCCTAACTGACTACAGATGCATGAACACACTGAACCGAAAGATCTATGGAGCCTGGTGAAGGCCAGAAGCACTAAGACGTGCCCAGTCTAAATTGCTGAACTATAGTTTGTTTGGGGGGAGTTTATTAAACAGCAAAAGCTAACTGATAGCTCTTCATATTTCTATGGGCCACAGAGCCCAGAAATGTCATTCATTTAGTACTTTCCTCAAAGTAAGTTCAAGTGTCACCAGGTTAGTTCAGTCAGGGCTCCTGAAAGTGCTGATCCATAGAAACACAAAGATCTCACATCAGCATATAAATCTATTCACTGCTTCCTTCAAGAAACTCTTCTTGCTACAGAGCTAGATGCTGTGTTCCATTGTAATTCCAGCATTTCGGAGGCTAACCTGACTAGATAGTAAAAACTTCTTTCAAATAAATAATAGAGAGATAGGGAAAGAGACAGATACAGAGACAGATAGAGAGATGGGAGGAAAGGAAGGGAAGGAAGTAGAGGGAAGGAAAAGGAAGGGAAAGGAGAAAGGGAAGAGAAAGGAGAAAAGAAAAGCAAAAAGGACATCATCTTTAGCTGGACTGGATGGTGGTAGCTCACATCTGTAATCCTGGCCGCTAAGGAGGATGATATTTGAGGATGTGGTTCAAAGCCAGCCTTAGCAGAAAAGTTCATGAGACTGCTATCTCCAATGAACCACCAAAAAGCCAGCACTGGCTCAAAGTGGTAGCATGCTAGCCTTGAACACAAAAGCACCCAGGCCCTGAGTTCATGCCCAGCACCAAAATAGAAATAAAAATAAAGGATATCATGGTGACACAGTTGATTTACATTTTGGTATAGGGGCTATATGTTAATGCAAACTAGTGATAAATAATTAATGGACTGGCTGCTAAGGGCCACACTTTGGGTAATAATGATCTAGATATAGGGTTCAAAACTTTGTACAGGTCTGATAGCAAGTATTTTAGACTTTGTGGGCCATATAGTCACATATACATTGTGAAGTGGCCATTCCCTTAGACTACTTGTTATGAACAGGTACACATAACTGTGTTCAAATGAAACTATTTTAAAAACAAGCAAAAGGCTAGGAATTGTTGTGTGGTATGCCTAAGCTGTATCTGCAGTTCATCATCATCAAAGGTCATGATTGGGTCTGTTTTTTTAATGATGTCAAAAGATTATAGGTATCAGGTGCTGGTAACTCATGCTTATAATCTTAGCTATTTGGGAGATGGGGACCTGAAGGATGGCAGTTTGAAGCCAGGCTGAACAGAAAAGGATATCAGAGTTCATATGAAGCTAACAAGAAAAATGTAGGACTGGAAACCTGGTAAAATGCTAGCAATGAGCAAAACAAGAAGTCTTTAGTTCAAGCCTCTTTAATTCAAAGGTTTCTTTAATTCTTTTTTTTTTCTGTCAGTCGTGGGGCTTGAACTCTGGGCTTGGGCGCTGTCCCTCAGCTCTTCAGCTCAAGGCGAGTGCTCTACCACTTGAGACACAGCACCACTTCCGGTTTTCTAGTGGTTTATTGGAGATAAGAATCTCACGGACTTTCCTGCCTGGGCTGGCTTTCAAACGTGATCCTCATATCTCAGCCTCCTGAGTATCTAGGATTACAGGCATGAGCCACCGGCGCCCAGCTTTTCTTTAATTCTTAATGTTTTTATTCTTTAATTCTCCTGCATATATATGGATGTATATGTATATATATATATGTATGTATAATACCTATGTGTATATATGTATGTATAGGTGTATATATGTATGTATTATACACACATATATATGTATGTGTGTATACACATGTATATGTATGTATAATACATATATATGTGTATATATGTGTATTATACATACATATATACACGTATACATACATATATAGGTGTATATATGTAGTTAGCCACCACTAGAGATGCTGCACTATTCATTTAATGTCATGCCCACCGGATTTCCTCAATATAATGACATTTTCCTTTGGAAGCAGTATATGTGGTATGAATCTGTAACCTTAGGTATCTACCTGACCATAAACTATTTGCCTAATAGTTTTAACAAGTTATGTGATACTTGTTTTCATCAAGTAGTCATCTGTTGTCACCTCTGTAAAATAAATGGATTTGTCTAGGTCATCTCAAACTTCACTTTTAGCTCTAACATTAGATGTCAGTCTAATACTGACATTATTTGCATTATACATGATCAGGTCTGTTGCTGAAAATGACTAGGTGATTAAAAAAATAAATCCCTAGGAAGCAGGCAGGAAGCCCTGGTGAATGATATTTTAAGGAGGTACAATATTGGTTTCCCATTTATTTTTTTCTTCTACTGTTTTGTTAGGTTTCGGAAGAGGCTGATGTGGTAACAACAGTTTCATGCTTGAAGGTCACTGTGCTAAATATGTGTAATAAATCCAACCTCTGGAGATAAATAAATTATGACTGGTTGAATACATGGTAGACTTTTCTTGAAACCTTGGGATTGCTATGAGAGAAGAGGACTGGAGAAGACTAAAGAGAGGACGAAACAACTATTTCTAAGAATCTAGATGACTCATTCTGGGACCTAGGAAAATAGACCTATTTTTTATTGGTTAAAGAATTTAGAGGAGTAGGTGGAATTTAAAGGCATGTGGGTTACATGTCAAAATAATTCGAAATTCAAGCTGTCTGGAATAAGCAGATTGTTTTTCTTTGAGGCTAAAAGGTCTTACTTACCCCTTAGAAAGGTCTCAGCTGAGACTGATGGGTCATGGTTCAAGAATGCAGGGAAGAACAGGCCTTCTGCATTGAGTCAGAAAGAAGACTGAATCACGCCTAAGACTACATTTCTACTTAGAGATCTGTCATTGCAAAGTCATCTTTGTCTTCTTCTGCATTATTAACTCTACCTCTCATTCCACTTCTTCAACACCATCCTTTGGTTCTGTTGCCACTGTGACTAAAATCTCTACTAATTATCTGTATGAACTGCATGCCTAAGACATACTTTGCTAAAGTTGTTGGTCCTGTCCTCTATACTCCCCATGTGACTTTCATTACTTTCCAACACTCAACTCAAAATCACTTTTAGAAGCATTTTCTTGTCTGGATAATAGCATCTTCCATGACATCCACTGAACAAAATGATATTTGTACATACTTCTATTGTACAGATTCCTCTATATTGTAATTTTACATGTACAAATCTGGCAAATGAAGGTCTTCTATTTAGTTTACTGACACTGTGACAAACGAGATAATTTACTTTATAAGGGGCAAAGTTTATTTCAGAGGATTTACTCTGTGGTCATATGACTTGATTGCTTTGGGCCACCAAGTGAGAACTGGTGTCAGAGGATGCCTGAGCATGGCAGGGCGATAGAGGGGCCAGTGCCAATATATTCCCTTTGTGGGCATACTTCCAATGGCCTAACCTTCTAGTGGTACATCACACTTCTTAAAAGTTCCACACCTTCTCAATAGCACCATAGGCTTGGACCAAACCTTCAGTAAGTGGATCTTTGAGAGACATCCCAGATCCAAATGACAGCATCTCTTCTAGGACAAGGGTGATACCCATACCCTTGTATTACTAGCACATGGAAGAGTATTCCCTGGAGGAGTTGATAAACACTGACTAAATAAACATTCAGATTCCACATTTATAAATTCTTATGATCATATGACATTTTTGAGGTGAGAAAAGAGGGCCTATGACCTACGTCAGTATTTTTATATATAAAATAGTATAGCTCAGTTTTACGACGTTATGTTCCCCAGCACTCTCCTGAGGGGAATGAATTTTCTATGGATGTTTAAAAAGAAAATATTAGCTGTAGCAATAAAAAGGAAAAGGGAAAGAGAAAAGTTATTGCAAAGAGCTTTGGGTTCTGCAGAGCCCCATACAAAGACTTAAGTCATATTGGTGAGGAAGACATCAGAAAATAGAAAGGATATCATCTGACGGAAAGAAGAGAGAAACAGTAAAAAATCAATTAGTTAAAAATTTAAAATGTATTATAGCAAGTACAAAAATAAAGACAAAAAGAGAGATAATGATACACAATTTTGTGACATTTTGATCAGACAGTCATGCTTACAGGATCCTGAAGGTTCTCAATCTCTGGTAAAGAAGAGAGGCCCAAAGCGCATGACACTGTTTCTGGGCAGCTTTGTGAAGAACAGGCAGATGAAGATTAGCTGAAAGATTGGTGCTTCCCAGTGATTCAGCTACTCATGTGAGGCTTTTTCCCCTTCCTGTCCTGAGCAGAATCTCTTTGTCCTGGTGCCAGGGGAGGTACTATTTGATTCTCTTGGCTAAGACCAGTCTGAAAAAAAATTTGGAGAACGGAATTTAACTCTTATTCATTTATTTTACAGCTTCTCCTTCCATTTTACAAATTTTGCCATTATCTTCAATTTCCTTCTAATTTCTTTATTTTCTCTCCTTCGTTCCAGTTGCTTATTCAGCCTTCCCCCTCATTTGTGGCATCCTACCAGGGCATCCTGACATGGCATTCTAGCTCTTATTCTCTTCATCCCTCCTTGGTAGCCATAGTACCATGTTCATTTTCTGGAAAATTTGTTTGTCCAGACTGAGCCAAATTGCAACGACTTTGATTTTTCTAGTGTACTTTTCTCCCACACATGCATTTTGCCAGGAACTTTTAGTTGCTTAATCAGATGATGGAGTAAATATTAAGAACAGGAAACCATTTGAAAAGCTAACTCACTTCTTCCTTTAAAAGTGGAGATTTCAGTCCTAAAAAAGCTTCAAATCACTAACAAATACATTTCATTAAAATAGGCAGAACACAGGCTGGGAATGTGGCTTAGTGGTAGATTGCTTGCCTTGCATGAGTGAAGCCATGGGTTTGATTCCTTAGTACCACATAAGCGGAGAAAGCAGGAAGTGACACTGTGGCTCAAGTGGTAGAGTGCTAGCCTTGAGTAAAAGAAGCTCAGGGACAGTGCCCAGGCCCTGAGTTCAAGCCCCAGGACTGGCAAAAAAAAAAGGCAGAACACACAGTATTTGAGATTTTCATTTTGCTCTAATCATTTTGATAACAGTTGTTGTTATTTGGGGAGGAGTTTTTTTTTGTCAAAATAGCTGATCATCTTGTACTAATTAAAACCAGAATATAATAAATATGCTTTTTTTGAGAAATTGATGGCAATGATTGAATTCACTATTTTTGTTGATTTTTTTTAATGTGTGCCTCTTCCTGACATTTCCTCACAAGGGCACACCCTGCCCCCCTCAGAATGAATCAAATGGTAGTTCAAATGGTTGAGTGCTAGCCTTGAGCACAAAAAGACTCAGGGAGAACTGAGCTCTGAGTTCAAGCCGCAAGACTGGTAAAAAAAAATACAGGATGATTTGGAGAAGCTCTTTTTCTCTGGTCTTCTAATATTGGCCTCTGCCAGAAGAAGTGGTGGCCCATATCTCCTGGACTCTATTGTAGTTCTTCTCTGTACTCACCACCATACCAGTTGGTAATGCATGTAGACATGTAAGAGGCAACTCCCCTACTTCTTTTTGGGGGCTCTTGAAAGCAAGATAAAAGCTAGGCATCCAGTTCACCATTTTGCATCTGTGATTTTGATGTAAACCATTTTTTCCTGTGGTCACTTGGTAACCACCTCCAGGAGGGAAGGGATTTATTGATGAAAAGTCAGCTCTACTGACAGGCAGTGCCATGTTATCATCTTGTGGCAAGATGATAAAAGAGAACAGCTAAAAGTTCAGAACAACCATTTGCCAGACAACAGTGACTTTTTTTCCTTTCCCCTCGTGAAGTAATCATAACTTTTTTTGAGCCTCCTCAGAGGCAAAGACAAGTCTACACCTGTGACTTGGGACTGTTTTCATTATGCACATTTACCTTATGCCAATTCTCCCTATTTGATGATGTCTGTACTCCTGAAGACTGTAAAAAGATGTTCCTAAGTGCCATCTTCTCGGGGATGCCAAATAATCTACTTTCTTTGGCCTTCACTGTGTCTCTTTATTTGGCATACAGGAGGCAATGGCTGGACCTGACATAAGGGACTCCTGGAATTTGGGTCTGAAGTAAAACATTGCAGTTTCACGTGGTCTAGAGTAGCTTGTCAGTGTCTCTCTTCATTCTTTGCATGACAGGAGCTTCCTTTCTTTTTTACACCAGAAGCTGGCTGGTCCGGGAAGGTTCCCACTTGCTCCAGAGCCCTACCCCCCGTTTGTTCACACACAAACAGCATATACCCAAGCTGAAGACCATCCTCTAAGTGTGGCGGATGTTGTGCATGGTAAGTACAGAATTTTGTATATGATGGAAAGAGCTTGAGAAAACCCGATCCTTTGCCTACTGGTTTCAGGATTTTCAATTCTGCCCAGCAATAAACTTTCCTTTAGGAGGGAAGAGTCTGGAGAAATCAAGAAATTTTCTGGACTTGGCTCAGAGCGCTCAGTACTGCCATACAACGAACCACAGGAGACATAGAATTAGCTCCAAAAGTGGAGAAATCCATCAGGTTTGGGGCTGTCAATCTTCATGGTAACCCACAGGTGCCTTGGCTTCCTTCTTACTACTTACTATAGGACCACTGGCCACCAGCTCTCTATAGCCCAAGTTCTCTGCTGCTTAAACTTCTCAACAGGTCTCTGTCTGATTGTCTCTCTCACTATGACTTCCTCTTGTGGCTGTCTCTCACACAGATACTGTGGCAGCATACCAGGATCTGTGGCAGCATATCCCCAGGCTCCTTAACTTGTGATTATTAGTTGCTTTCAGGTCAGAGTAGTTCAGTCTCAAATGACAGAAACCCCTCTGAAGAAGTCTCCTGGCCACAGCACTCTAACATATGGGGAACAATGCAGTGGATTTCTTCTCCAGTGCTGGACTGTCAGACAGAGAGGATCACTATCACACCGAATCCCTGCACATGATTTAAGTCTTATTGTACATGAAAGCTTATACTACAGCCAGGACTGCCAGTGTTTTGTCACAAGAGTTGCCATGTTTACCTTGTATTTGTGGTTTTTCAGTTCCCTGACCTCCAAGAAGCTGGGGTTGGAACTGTGAAGGTTTGTTGTTGTTGTTGTTTTGTTTGTGTTTACTTTGCTCTGCATCATCTTCAGTTTCTCCATGTTTTTAGCTGTCCTGTGACCTCTTTTTATTCCTGATGGTACTTCTTCTATCTGTTCAGAATATAATCTTACTTTTGTTACCCTGATTCTTTTCATTCACAGGGAGAATTTATAATCTTCCATGTTTCCTACTACATTTTAAATATTTTTAAAGCATATTATTTATATTATAAAGAATGTATTATCACTGTATGGAGGTAAACAAACTTGCTCATCAAAGTTAGCAAGAAAAAGAATAATCTTTAGTCTTAAATTATATAGTGATAAAATGATAAAAATACCACATTTTGTGGAATGGGATTTTTTTTTAGATTGTTTGCTATGGGCTCAGCAAAGTGGACTAGCTAGCCCATATAACAGCTAGTGCACATCCCAGAAGTGGGAAGCTCTCATTCTTTAGGACTTATTTATTCTCCAAGGAAAGTCAAGCACAAGTATTCAAAGTCCACACTGTCTTTTATTAAGTGGAGTAATTCATCTTTCATCATGAATTCAAAGGACCTTAACTTTAAATTCATATGTACTTTCTGTGTTGTTCAGAATACTTTTAAATCGAAGGTTTTTTGTTTTATATCAATGAGAAAGGTGTAAAACAGCACAAAAGGAAAGTGGTTATGTACTCAACTTGACAAAGATAGGGCAGAGAGGAAGGGTGGGTGGGAAAGATGGATGGACAGATGGATATTCGGGGCTGGGCTGTAAGTTCAGAGGTTAGCATTTGCCTAGCAAGGCTAGCAAAGCCCCAGGTATGACTCCCAGCACCAGCCAATCAATCAGTGTATTTTCAGATTTCAAATTACCTTTCTCCATGGATTTTAGTATATTTAAAATAGATATAAAATAGATTCCATGTAGTTTGGAGGAAGTGGGAAGGAAGATGAAGTATAAGTTTTATCAAGTAGGTTTTCAGGAGAGAATTAAGCTCTACTTTCCTTATTATATACTATCTGTAGTAGCGTAGAAAAAATGCTAAATCATTACTATATTCTGTGCTTCAGAGGCACACAAGGAGCACTAAGATTCTCTATAATGAACATAATGGTATGAGTGAGAGAAATGCAATAGGTGAATATCTAGAAGATAAATGTAGCATAAAAACTGACACTTAACCTGCAAAAATATTTCCTCTGAGCCTTTACCATTTAACCACTAGTACTATTGTGTACTTGATTGAAATTACACTTCAAATAATACTGTGAAAGTCTGTTTATTAAGTTCCAACTTAATGTAGGAAGAATTGATATAAAACTGTAAGAGCTGGAGCTCTTGGTTAATTTCTAAAAGAAAGTCATTGGTAATACTTTAAATTCTAGGATGATCTGACTTGCAAACATTGTGAAATAAATTTCATTCAATTTAAAAAAAGAATGTATTACTCCTGCTGGGCACCTGTGACACATGCCTACAATTCTAGCTACCTGGAGAATGAGAGTAGAATGATTGAAGTTTGAGGTCAGCCCAGGCAGAAAAACTCATGCAACCAGATTTAAAAAATAAAAAGCAAAAAACAGGTCTGGAGGTATGGTTCAAGTGGTAGAGCACCAGACTAGCAAACTAAGAAGCCCTGAATTCAAACTTCAGTATTGCCTTTTGCTGAAATATTTTCCCTAAAGTCCTCCTGAGAATCTATAGAACATCCAGTCAGTTATAAATTCCTGCTGTGTATCTTTCCTGAGCATGAATGTTGTCTCCCCAGTTGGGCCTCATTCTCCCTCAGGTACTGCTGCTTTTCCATCACTTACCACCACGGCTTCTCCATGACACCACTATCTCTGGACTAGTATAGAGTCTTTCTTTTTTTCTTGACAGTTGTGAGGCTTGAACTCAGAGCCTGGGCATTGTCCTTGAGCTCTTTGGTCAATGCTAGTGGTCTACCACTTTAAGCCACAGCTCCAATTCCAGTTCTTGAGTGGTAACTGGGGACTTTTCTGGTGGGGCTGGCTTTGAACAATGGTCCTCAGACCTCCTAGGTACCTAGGATTACACGAATGAGCCATCAGTGCCTGGAGTGTGGAATGAAGAAGAATATCCTCTTCTATCTTAACCTTATTTTATATAAGAAGGGGCTGCTTATGCTAGAATGGCATGCAGTAGATTAGTAAAACAAGTCTTTCAGCCTTAACAGACAGGAGCCTGAGGAGCTAGACCACAGATAAATGATTCAGAAATAACCTCTTCTTTTGTTACTCAGTTTTTGCTGATTATATGTGAGCACAGGAAAAGTAGTAAAATAATATAGGGAAAGTGAACAATTTGACATACATTTAAATTTTAATGTAAGTACAGACTTTTTATAATTTATACATAAATGGAATTTTTTACATACTCATACTGTATTCTATGGTTGGATGTATCATAATTTATTTAACCAAAGCTGTTCTCATAGATTTTGATATTGTTTGTTGTTGCTATTAATTACATTATGCTGTCATAAGCATCATTGTGCGTGTACACATCAGTTCTTTAGGATAGATCCTTGGGGAAACTGGTAAATGGATATTACAGGTTTGACAAATAAAGGAATGACTACTCTTCCCAGGATTTTGTACTGGAAGACAACTTAGATGGTGTGAAACCCTCCCACCAGCTCTGAATAAATCTAGCCATTTTCCCTCATCCTCAGTAGTCTGAATATTATTAATATTTTTCTTTATTTTCAGTTGTATGTGATATTTTCTTCTTGCGTCAGTTTGAATTTAAAACATTAGTAAGAAGTCCACATTTGTCAATTCATCTGTATTTTTGATGATATATTTTGGTCTTTTAAACATATACACACACACAATTTTTTTTTTGTCAGTTATGGGGCTTGAACTCAGGGCCTAGGTGCTGTCCCTGAGCTCTTTTTGTTCAAGTCTAACCCTCTACCACTTTGAGCCACAGCTCCACTTCCTGTTTTCTGGTGGTTAATTCTACATAAGAGTCTCATGCACTTTCCAGCCTGAGCTGGCTTTGAAATGTGATTCTCAGACCTCACCTTCCTAAGCAGCTAAGGTTATAAGTATAAGGCCAGCACCTGGCCAAGTATATAATTTTAAATTGATATAAGAATATATTTATATAAATTAAATACTGATAGAGTTTTGATCTTAGATATCCCCCTTCCAAAGTCTATGTGTTAAGACTTGTTCTTCAGTGTTACAGTATTGGGAAATGGTAGAGTTTTTTAGAAGTGAGACTCAAGTGAAGGTGTTTGAATCAATGGGAACATGCCTTCAAAGGGGGTTTGTGTGACCTGGTCTCTTCTTTCCCTTTCACTTGCCAGTTATGAGGCGAATGGTTTCATGCTGATACATATTTCCATGATGATATCCCATTACAGGCCCCAGAGCAACAGAGCCAACCAATTATTGACTGGTATCTCCAAAACTTTGTGTCAAGATAAAACATTTTATCTTTATACGTTGATTCAAATATTGGTTATAGAGACAGAAAGCTGAATAACACAAATCCTAACATAGGTGTGGTAATGTATGATACAGAAGTTCTTCCCTTGTTTAGAATGAGAACTCTCTAAAAAGTTCTTATTCCCCATGAACAGTCCTCATTTATATTTAATAGGAATACTCATGTTTGCCTAAATTTCTTCCTGGATTTCCTGGATAGCTATTAGGACAGGCTATATCAATAAAATATGCACATTATAAAGGAATGTTATTTGAAAGAAAAATTGCAGTGTTAAAAATGGTAGTTATTGTCTAATGGAGAAGTATCACCTTATTCAAAATAAGCATAGTACAAAATGTAAGGTAATATCACAATAAATTTAGTATCAAAATGTATTAATCCAATGCTGGAAGCTTGAAGAAGAATTTATGGGTGATATTTTCCTAAAGAGAAAAACTTCATACATGCATGAGAACTAAACATCTTCCCTTCTAACCCTCCTGTGATCACAACTTCAGCCTTCAACATCCACATACAGTAAGTCCACCTTATTCATTGACTTATTACACGTATTTTAACGAAGTAATCTAAAAAAACAAATGAATAAATAGCATAAGAAATTTTAAAAATTAGAACTATTAAACAGCTCAAATAATGCAAAGAAGCTCTTAATCAGTTGTACCTTATCATCAGTTGTTTTAAATCATTTGGTGATCTGCTAAACATTTCCCTATCATTTATTTATGTATTTATATATTTATTTATTTATTTGGTGGTCGTGGGGCTTAAACTCTGGGCCTGTGTGCTGTCCCTGAGCTCTTCAGCTCAAAGTAAGCACTCTATCACTTGAGCCACAGCACCACTTCCAGTTTTCTGGTGGATCCTCAGATCTCAGTATCCTGAGTAGCTAGAATTACAGGTGTGAGACACTGGTGCCTGACCCATCTTCTATTTTATAATAATATTACTCCCAGAAAGAAAATGGATCTCCAAAGAAAGGTGAAAGTTATGGCAATCCTCCCATGCAAAAAAAATAGGCATGTGATATGCCCAAGTGGTGAAAGTTTTAGATTTGTTGAAAGATGATGTATCTTTAGTGGAAGTTGGGTGGTGTCATGGGAAAAATAAACCAAGTATCCATAAAATAATACTAAATTCTATTCATCCTGAGTACTCACTGTGTTTCCTCAATAGCAGTCTCCTTGGAGCCAGATATCCATGATAGCAAAAGGTCTACTGCATAGTAGTGATTCTTAAATTATCTGAACACTAGAATCATCTGGGGAACTTTAAAATCTACTAGTCTCTGAACCCAATTCCAGAGCTTCTGAAGTAATTGGTTTCTGCTTGAGATTTTTTACACCTCCCCAGGCAATTCTAATGTAGAGCTAGGTTATGAGCTCTGGGCCTACAGAGTCGGCACCATTCCTAGCTTGGAAATAATTTAAGCTTAGACTGAAGAGCTCTGATTTAAATCACATTAACTTTGCTAGTTCTTAACTCAGAGTACCACAATGAGAGAAGGGAGGATAAAAGCAATATCCAAAACTAACAACAACAACAAACAGCAAATACAGCAATAACAAATAGTACTAGAAAAAACAATAGCTATAGTTTTTCCAATTTAATTTAAAAAGCATTAATTTATGCATCTAAAAATCTCAAAGAACTTTAAGACAAATACTAAAAGCTTCATTCTCTGATACACTGTAATAAAAAACAAATACTAAGAGCTTCATTCCCTGATAGTTTGTAGTCAAAATGTTGGAAAGGCCAAAGGTTGAGAAACTCTTGAAAGCAGTTTTGGAAAATAATTTATCATACACAGAGAATCCTAATAACAGTTGACTTCTTATTAAAGAATAATAAGGCCAGAGGCAGGAGATAATACATTTAGAGTGTTGAAAGTTAAGAAACTAAGGATCAGATCTTATCACAGAACTAGCTTTCAAAAACGAAGATGAAATAGAGATACTTCTAGTTAAACAAATGTGTTGCTAGCAGACCTGCTTTGCAGGTAATTATGTAGATAATTATAACAGACAGTATAATTGCATCTTTCTACATTCCTTCTTTTAAGTGGTCTGAAAAGCAATTATGTAAAATAATTATGTATATAATTCTGTCACATAATGTATATATACACACATATGTATATATCCCTTATGAATATGAATTTAAAAGCCCAAAAGAACATCCTGGAACATCAAATTCAGTGACATATAAGAAGGATTATATTCCATGACCATTTCAAGAATTGTTGGTTTAACACAAAAACATAAATTAATATACCATATTAATTGGACAAAGAAAAAACATTTTAAACAATGTTTAAAAGACACTTGACAAAATTAACATTGTTTAATTCTAAAAAATATTCAACAAATTAAGAATTGAAAGGAATTCTCTCAACCCAACAAGAGGAACCTATGAAAGCCTACAGGTTACATAATATTTAAATTAAAAATATCTACTCTTGTCATTTATACCCTACATTGCCATTGCATTGGAGATTGTAGATGAAACAATTATAAACAAACAAACAAATGCAGTCAGACAGCAAATGAAGTAGTACAATTCTCCTACTTTTAGATTATATGATCCTAAATATAGAAAACTATTCCCAATCTACTTTGAAATGATAAGAATTAATATGTTTATTGATAATTCTCTGACACAGTCTAGGTACACAGCAATTTCATTAGATTATGACATTACATGAAATTAGCACAGATTCCATAAATCAAGACAATCCCAGAGGACTATCTCTACTTGGGACATAAGTCCCAAGTGAGTTCCCCAGAGTAGCTGTACTTCTGGCCAACTGACTACAAACTTGCAGGTCCCAATGACCCCTGTTAATGTTCAGTGATTTGCAAAGAGAACTCAGGAAAGTACTATATTTCCAACTATAGTTTTATCATGAGTTATATGACTCAAGAACAGTTTGGTGGGATAAATAGGTAGGACAAGGTAATGAGGACAGGGTCACGGAGCTTTGATGCCCTCTCTAGGAATACTGTCTTCCCATCATAGCAATATATTCACCAGAAATTCTCTAGCTTCATCTTCAGATGAGATCAGGCATATTTATGGTGGTCTGTCTATAGATTTTAAACATCATTTTTAGAATCAATCTCAAAAACAAAATGAAAACAAAAGGGCTAGGCATATGATTCATGAGGGAGGAGGAGGCAGGAATTATATACTCTAAATAGCAAATTATAAACATGAACTATATTTTAATAAATGCATTATTAAAACTGCACTCATCCTGAACTACCCATCTCGACTTTCCCTAAATTACTTATGTAATTTCTCTCATATATATGAAAGAAAGTAAAATATTATTGAGGGGAAGGAAGGGGAGGGAAGGCAAGGGAAGAGGAGAGGAGAGGAGAGGGGGAAGAAAGGAGGAGAAAGGAGGAGGAAAGGAGGAGGAGAGAAGGAGAAATCCCCAAAATACAATAGTCCCTTTTTAACTATTGGAGATTTCACTCCATTTCAAGACACTCTCTATAGAATATCTGAAACTATGGGTAAGAGCTGAGTTCTGTACAATATTATGTTTTGTTCCATACACTGCCATCAATTGGAATATGTAGTCTGTCCATATCTCAACCCATGTATTCAATGTCTTTTCCACATTATCTAAGTATTTATTGTAGTTTATACTTTGAAGTGTGACAAATTTAGCATGGATTTTTTCCACATTTGATGTAGAGAAGACTTTTTTTTATCATAGATCTTAGTAACTTCAGAATACAATTATTTCTTTCCTTATTGAGAACTTCCACCTTTCACTTAGCAGAAGCTCTTTAGAGCTTCTCTTTGGCACATCCTAATTTCCAGAATCATTACTTCCATGCTTTTGGGACCACTATTAAATAAAATAAGGTTTCTCAGGACATAAACACTACTACAGCCAACCATCTGATAAGTGAGATGGCTAATGGATAATACACTGGACAAATGTATGATATAGGTCATGGGCAGAACATGGAAGGATGGTGTGACATTTCATTACATGACTTAAGTGTGCAATTTAAAATTTATGAATTCTTTATTTCTAATTGACTGTCTAGTATTTTGGACTGCAGTAGGTAGGTAACTGAAATCACAGAATGTGCAAGCAAGGGTGAGGAACGACTTCTTTCTGTCTGCTCACTGCAGATGAATTACGTAGAGATCTGTAGGCAGTAAGCACTCTGTGAAAACAGTTATCCTTTCTTGCTAATTTTGGAAATGCTGTGTGTGTTAGGAAAACAAGTTTTCACCATAAGCACAACTGCTTAAGAGTACAAAATTCCTAAATTCTTGCAATCTCTGAAAAATGCTACTCTCTCCAATCTGAATGGCTCTCAGTGAGTCCTTTGGCTTCTGCGGGCTTCTTCTGTGGGGAAAGGAAGCATGCTAACTAACTTCTACCTACTCTCATCCCACATTTCTGTGACCAGTATCTTTGTGCCCTGGTTATCACTCTCAGAAATAAGCCAATAGGAGGAGAATTGGAAACAGTAAAATTACTAGAGGGGGAAAGAAGTTAGAAATAGAGAATACCTTAGAATCTCAATTGAATTAGTTGGATCTGGGATGCAGCATTTTTAGAGAAGCCAACCAAGCAATCAAGAAACATTTTTTTAGGGATCCCTGGAATGTTGGCATCCTAAGAAATCAGAGATCCTCCACCTCCTTCTGTTCATAATGAGACTGAATAGATACGTCTGTCATCATCTGTTACTTCCTTCCCCAACTTTTTAAAAAGCTAAATATTTTTCTTTTTGGTCCGGTCATGGGGCCTGAACTCTGGGCCTGGGCACTGTCCCTCAGCTCTTCAGCTCAAGGCTAGCGCTCTACCACTTGAGCCACTTCAAGCTTTTTTCTTTTTGCTTATGTGGTGCTGAGGAATCGAACCCAGGGCCTTGAGCATGCAAGGCAAGCGCTCTACCACTGAGCCACCTTCCCAGCCTAAATATTTTTCTTTCTTTAGTTAACTTCTGCATTAATTTGCTTCTCTTCATATAATAAGCTATGGAATATATGGCTGTAGTATTAAGAGATGCTGCTAATTCCACATAAACCATAGGAGTGTTACTATTTAATAGCTGCAATTTCATTTTTCACCTTTGGATAGGAGTCATCAGAGATCAGAGATGTGATAGGGCATATAGGTTTACATCAATCTGTTATGTGACACTAGTGCTGTTACCTCCTGACAGAAACTGGATCCTAATGGAGCACAACATTCTGACAGGAGTGTCACAGGAAGGGTTAAAGCTATTTCTACTGAAATAGCTTTCTGGCTTTAGTCTGAATAGTTTTGTTTACAAGCCAGAAAAGTCTGAGCCTTCAAGTGCTTTTCAACTACCTTCAAATGAAGTTCTGATCTATTTGATTGTTCCTCAAATAGAACCAGAAAATCATCTTTATACCTACCCTCCTGACCTTAGCACTTTCCATGTTAGCACAGAAGCAGACAAAGCTGGTCTGAGGTTGGCATTGGTGATACAAAAATTTTAGATGGGTACTATAACTTAGAATACTTTTATACAGTGAGTTCTACCTTAGAGGAAGTCAGGCATTTGTCTGTCAACCTGTGTAATAATTTATACCCTTTTCTGGAAAAGATACTGCTTGTTTGCCAGCATGGACACTAATAAGGAAAACAAATGTCTACCCAGCTGATTTGAGACAGTGAGATAAAGATTAAATTCCCTTTCTTTTCTTTTTCTTCCTTTCTTTCCTTTGTCGGTCATAGGGCTTGAACTCTGGGCCTGGACACTGTCTCTCAGCTCTTCAGCTCAAGGCTAGCACCCTATCACTTGGGCCACAGCACTACTTCTAGCTTTTTTCTGCTTATGTGGTTCTGAGGAATTGAACCCAGGGCTTCATGCATTCAAAACAAGCACTCTACCACTGAGCCAACTTCCCAGCCCCCCTTTCTTTTCTTGTTGCCTAAGTTTCATCCTTACAGAGGTTCTTCCTGAGAACTCTCAGAAATGCAGGCATTTGGAGATTATAGAGTTTTGATGGGTGGATACTCATGACCCTGTCCATGATTGCAAGTTCAGGTAGGGTACCACACAGGCCACAAGAGCACTGACTAGATGACTAGTCCCTCTGTTCAAGGGAAAAAGCCTCTAATATCAGTATCAACGTTCTAGGGTTATCATGATAGAATAGGACAAATTGAGTGCTTAGAACCCAGAAATTTGTCTCACGGTTTTGGAGACCAGAATCCAAAATCAAAGTTTTGTGGGGCCACACACCTACTAAAGGTACTAGGAAAGAGCTTTCTCTAGACCTTCCTTCTACCTTCTGATACTCTCAAGAGTTGCTTGGTTTATAAATGGCTATGTTCTCCAGTGTCTCATCATACAGTTCTCTCTCTCTCTCTCTCAGCGTGTGTATGAAATTTCTAACTTTTGTGAGGATACCAGTCATAGTGGGTTAGTGCCTATTTCAGTAACCTCATTTTAACTTGATTACATGTGTAAATCCCCTATCATCAAATAAACTTTCATTCTAACATATGAGGGGTTAGAACACAAAAATGTGCATGGAAAAGATGGCTGTGCAAGTCAGTTAATAAAAAAATGTGTATGTGTGTGTGCAGGTATGTTAGGCAGCAATCTGAGGGAGAATGTATATAAAGATAAATAGTAATTGGATACAGAACTTACCTAATTCACAGCATGCTTTTGTCTGGCTTTGCCTATTTAGTGACATTGTACAATAAGACCAGAGTAACATTCAGAATTAGAAGAGGTCAGGACTCTAAGCAGGTTAAACAAATAAGAAGCTGAATTTTTATAAGCCACAGGGAGGCAAGAGCTATCTTAAAAAGCTTTTTCCTCCCCTCAACATTTATAATAAAAAATCTCAGATCTAAGCCTGGTGCTGGTAGCTCACACCTGTAATCCTAACTACTCAAGATGCTGAAGTGGGCTCATGTGGGAAAGTTTGTGAGACTCCATCTTCAAAACAACCAGCAAAAAATTGGGGCTGGATATGTAGCTTAAGTTGCTGAGTAAAAGCACAAAATTCTGAATCCAAACCTTGGTACTACCACCACCAGCAGCAACAAAATCGCTCAGACCTAGTGTAAATGAAACAATTGGATAATGAAGTTTATTTACCTAACACCTAGATTCTACAATTCACATTTGTTTTTTATCACATATCTCAGTTTATACATTTCTCTATCTGCATTATTCAAGCTTTTTTTCTTTTTTCTATATTTCAGATACTTTGCTATCTGGAAGGACTTCCAGTCTCAGGGATAGCAAATTCCTACACAGAGTAACAGTTGTCTTCAATCATGCCTTTTATGTGAAAACTAACTAATCAAGACTTTCAAGACCTCCTTTATCAGATTTTCATACTCAGGGACACTGTTCACATATACTAGTCACTCCATACTCAGCCACGAGACAACTAGAAAATGTCTACATTTCAGAGCACATTGACAAACTTCAAATTAATCACAAATGTACTTACCTTGCGCTATGGTCTGAATATGAAGTGTCCCTGCAAAAAAAAAAGGTTCATGTGCTGAAAGTTTGGTTCCATGGCATTATTGAGATATAATTGGATTACAAGGATGCTAACTTTAAAGTTAGCATATAATAATCAATGGATTAAGGCATTGGTGAGTTCATACTGAATAGCATATTAGGAAGTGTACTGAATAGCGTATTAGGAAGTATTTGGATAAGCTAGGTCAC
This sequence comes from Dipodomys ordii, assembly GCF_000151885.1. Classification (NCBI taxonomy): domain Eukaryota; kingdom Metazoa; phylum Chordata; class Mammalia; order Rodentia; family Heteromyidae; genus Dipodomys; species Dipodomys ordii. The sequence goes on along the minus strand of NW_012267221.1, from coordinate 37,062,317 downwards.
TGAGGGTATGGATTTGAAAGAAAAATATAGTTTGTATTTAATCCCTTCTTTTCCCTTCCCCCTTGTTTCCGTATACCATGAGGTGAGTTCTACAACATTCTTCCTGCCATGATACTCTGCCCTACCACCCACTGACCCAGAAGCAGCATACCCAAAGGACTATGGACTGCAACCTTTAAAACCATAAATAAACATTTTCTTCCTCTAAGTTATTTTACTCAGACGCTTATTGCAGCATTGGAAAGGCTGACTAACCCAGAAAATTGGTACCAAGAGGTAGAGTAGTTACCTGAAGGTGTGGTTCAGAAGCCATTGGAACTGGTTTGTAGAAGTTTATGAAAGTTTGGAGAAGCAGGACAAAGAAAGCCTAGAATGCTATAAATAAAAGAATGTGTAATTATAGTGGGAGCCCGGAGGACAGAATGCCAATAGAAATGTGGACAGGAAAGACTGTGCTCATGTGGTTTCAGGAACAAGGACTCTTCTGGAAATTAAACTAGAAGACACTCGTGTTATATTCTGGCAAAGAGTTTGTCACATTGTCCCTACAATTTTCTATGAGGCTATTTACAGGTGATGTAGTTGGTGGGGTATGGTGGCTTACACTTGTAATCCTACCTCCTTGGGATGCAAAGATTAGAGGATTGAAGTTCAAGGACAGTCTAGTCAAAAAGTCAGTGAGACCTTCTCAAAAAAGAAGCTGTATGTAGTGGTGCATACCTACAACTCCAGATATTCAGGAGACAGGGGCAAGAGGATCATGGCCCAAAGCCTGCTTGAGCAAAAGTGCTAGGCTTTTCTAGGAAAATAAACTAAAGCAAAATAGGTTGGGTGCATGGCTCAAAGGGAAAAAACACTTGGTTAGCAACTGCACAACTTGTTAGTTCACATCTCATACAGATAGATAGATAGATAGATAGATAGATAGATAGATAGATAGATAGATAGATAGATAGATAGATAGATAGATAGATAGATAGATAGATAGA
>NW_012267221.1:37043900-37061278 GCF_000151885.1 Dipodomys ordii | reverse complement strand
ATAGATAGATAGATAGATAGATAGATAGATAGATAGATAGATAGATAGATAGATAGATAGATAGATAGATAGATAGATAGATAGATAGATAGAAATAGACTGACAGAGAGACAGATAGATACTAATAAAAGTGTTGGTGAAAATTTCAAAGCAGCTCAGAAGTCAGTCTGTCATGGGTATACTAGTTGCTTTAAGCCAGGTCTATAGTAAATATTTGGAGTGAAAAAAGATTTTTTTAAAGCTGCCAGCAGCAGGTTGGTGTCTCATGTGTCCCACTATATACTAAGGCAGATAAGGAAGACTTTTTCTTATTGGTCACACCTCAGCATGATTTCTTTCCAAGCCCTGCTGATCTGTGGAATGAAAGAATTATTGATGCAAATTTATGAACCTTTAAAAATTCTAGGAGAGGGACAGCAGTAAGGTAAGGTAAGCTGTAAGGTAAATTTAGTTTCCTATTAGGCACATCTAATATGGTACTAGCATCTGGGGCAAGGATTGAGAGGAGGAGTTAAGAGCAAGGTGGCAAATTTGTCTGTTTTTGTGTGTGTGTGTGTGATCAATCTAGTCTAAGGACCTGAAGTGTAATTACCACATGACTAGCAGTTACATACTACTTTTATATTTGATTCTTTTCCAGAAATGTTTCAATAGGAAATTTTGAGTGAGAGTCCACAAAGTAATCAATATCCTATACTGAATTATCTTAGGGCTATCTGTATATATGGAAGAGAGCTAGATCTTGTGAGTGGATCCAAGAAAAGGATTCTTTTCTTGGCATGCCAGTACTTTAATGTGTGACCTTGCAGGCCATTGACCTGGCAAGAGAAATGACCCCAGAGATCAGGGTCTGCCTCCATTTAAAAGATGGCTCTTCATAAAGATACAATATAATCTCTTGGGTTTTACATGCTTAAAAAGACTTGTGAGAATTATAAAGATAATATCTATCAAGGACTTTGACATCTTTCAATATGTATATGTATATATATCCTAAGGAATTCTGGTTGACAAACATTGTGACACAGTACACAGTCTTTGTATCTCAAGTTAAATGTTAAAAGCAACTTGGCTAGTGTCCAAGAGTTACACCTAGTTATAAAGAGCAGATGCTCCATTCTGTGTATTTAGCCCAAGCCCATCCTCCAACAGAAAGATATGTAGATTTTCCTCAAGGCTCTAGAACTTGAACTGGAGACTTCTTTTTCAGTGAGAAATAAAGATAGATGAGCTCTGTGTGACAAATATCCTATGAGACATTTGTATATAATTTGAATGAATAATACGATGTACCTTGCAGTGAAAGGTTTGTCAACTAACATTATTTCAAGTGTTATTTCTATGAGAATTCAGTCCTGTTTTACATAATTATAAAGAGCTTCACATTTCATGATACATTGTAAGGAATTATTTTTTGGCTCTAGCAGTTTACTCTTCACAACAATATTCAATTAAGGTAATGTAAGCACCAAATAGATACACTTATGAAACGTGAAAGACAAAGATCATTTGAGTTGTGTGTGTTGGTGTATGCTTCTTGTACGTTTGTAAATGAGATGGTTACATAAAAGAGACTGCTAACCAGGGAAAGGCTGAAAATGGCTATTTCAAAGGTCAGTGTGAATCAGTAGTATATTTGGTGGCAATGTGGAGGAGAAAAAAGAAAAAGAAAACCAGTACAAATAATAACTGGGGTCAGGCAGCAAAATCAAATCAAGAAACAGGAATCTGATGGGGGAAAAAAAAAAACCAAAAACATGGGATAGCTATAAAAGAGGCATTTGAAACAGGAAATGATGTGAGAGAAGAAGATAATTTTAGCCTAGTTAAAGGAGGTAGCAGCTGTGGGTGTGAAGAGAATGGATTAATTTTAAATGTGTCCCAGAAGTAAGAGAAAGATTTTTTTTGAGGAATGTGGAAGAATAAGGCAAATCTGGTTGAGTGTTGTACACTTACTTGAAGCAAGAGTCCAGCTGGAGTATTATGTATGGGAGTTGATGTTGATATGCTTTATTATATATGGTCCTATGCACTAAGCAGTTGGGTTATTGAGATCCCCTGTTAAGAATATCATTTATGGGGCTGGGAAGGTGGCTCAATGGTAGAGCGCTTACCTTGCATGCCTGAGGTCCTGGGTTTGATTCCTCAGCACCACATAAGAAAAAAGCCAGGAGTGGCACTGTGGCTCAAGTGGTAGAGCCCTAGCCTTGAGCTGAAGAGCTGAGGGACAGCACCCAGGCCCAGAGTTCAGGCCCCACAACCAGATCCCCCCCCCAAAAAAGAATATCATTTATGTATTCTAGTCTTACAAATGAGGGAGATCATGCAACCTACTTTCCTTTGGGTCTGGCTTACTTCACTTAATATATATTTTTCCAAGTCTTTCCATTTCTTTACGAATGAAGCAATATTATTCTTTTTGATGGAAGCATAGAATTCCATTGTGTATATGTACCACATTTTCTTGATCCATCCATCTACTGAGGGGCATCTGGATTGGATCCATGTCTTAACTATGTTAAATAATGCTGCAATGCACATCGTCGTGCTGGTAGCTTTAGTGTGGCATTGTTTGTGGTCATTTGGGTAAATTCCCAGAAGTGGATCGCTGGTTCATAGGAGAGCTCTATGTTTAGTCTTTTGAAGATCCTCCACACTGCCTTCCAGAGAGGTTGAACAGCTTTGCACTCCCACTAACAGTGTAGTAGCAGAAGGAACTGTTTTCAAAGTGGAGACACTTTTAAAGGAAATCAGCAAGGGATTAGCATGGTCTTCCAGGTTTTCTGTGAGCAAGAAAGTCCTTATTATCACCAAGCTTGAAGATCAAGGCAACAGAACTGTTTCTAAATTGTGTGCTGGTTTTGTGGTACGACTTCTGAAGGTGAGATTACAGTTAACCCAAGAGAGCCAGGGGAAGAAATATTCTACTTCTCTCTCCCAATGTCCAAACCCAACCATGAGCCAAACCCAAGTCAGCAGACAGATCTCTGAATCAGCATCCAGGGACACAGAACATGACAGAACTGAGGTCTGGAGTGGCTAATGGAAGAAACCACAGATTGTAAATTCCTCCATTAGGCACCATTGGTGCTTAGGAAATAGTTAGACTTGTAGGAATGTAGCAACATATTTCAAAAGAGTTCTAGGACTCAACCCTCTGCTACCTACCCTAAGGCCAGTATTCTAAGCTCACTGCCCTCCATTGGGCTGTTATCTAAAGCTAGTGTTTAGCATCTCCACTCCCTTCCAGGAAATGATGCTTATTGAATTTGCAGAAAGGAGGACATGTAGATGTTTTTCATTTCAGTGGAGTACATCTCACCTTTGAATAAGAGAACAGTTGAGCAACATTTAATTAGAAGTCAGGCTTCCTGTAAGTAATTGAAGCCTAGTCTTTGAGTCACTTGCTTGGGCACCCATGACCACTTCTGGGGCTATAGAATGTTCTAAATGTGCAGGGAAGTCAGATCAAATCTCTATGAAACAGTTCTGGTAAACTCTCTAAAGAAATGGCCAAAGAAATGGTTATAGATAACTAAGGCTCTGATCATTTATTGTGAATCCATTTCTTATCCTTGAAGACCATTCTTTTATAGTACCTAACTTTGTTTTTCTTAAAAAGGATAACCTAATAACATGAACTTTAGTTTCCACAAAACTATGATTCGCCTGTCTACCCTCGGGTGTTAATTACACTCAAAACAGGTCAACCATCATTTTAAAGTAAAGAGGATATTATAAGTAAAAGGATGCATCTGGAATGTTTGTATGTGAGAGGGAGTACAATGCAAATGACAGCTCTAGCCTTGAGAATGGGACCTAGCTATGAGCAAACTAACCTGAAAGAATTAGAATGTGTCTGTAGCCATGTTCAAGCTGATGTTTCATTTCTTCCCTTCACATTCTGATTCTTGGACACATACTTTTTAATAAACACATACACTTCTTAACTCTCTCAGACTTTCCATTCTAATTACTTCTCTACTCTTCTCCTTACACTCACTCCTCTTGTCCCTAGAAACTGCTCTTCTCAACTGGGATATTACTGGCAATGTCATAGAAAATGAAAAGAACAATTTCTAATATTGTCTTTGCAACTTTGGACAATGCCATTAGCTTTCCCTTCAATTGTGATTACTTCTACAAAATGTTGCCACTAAACCTAAGCATCTAGACTCATGGCTTTGAGGATTCTATTATTATTATTTACCACTTTGCCATGTCTACTAGAGTTCTTCAGTCTTTCTCCTGAGTATAATCTAGGAATCAGAACCCTGGCATTGCATGGGGTATTCCCCATTTTTAAATAATACATATTTTCTTTCAAACTTCCCTGACTGTTTTTATGTTGTTAACCTCCTCTTTGGCTTCTTTATACCTATTGTTCTAACTCATCTATTTAATCCATAAGCCAGAGTCATCTTTCATTGGGAGTACTGGAACAAATTTTTAGAAATCTGTATGCTGTAGATCTAACCTTTCATCATGGCTCAAAGTGATTATAATACAGACCTCAAGTAATCCCATTTGCCCTGCCACTTCCCTCCTTCACATGCTAACTGCTTCCATAGCCAGATGAAGCACCTTCAAGGCATGTACCAGAAACCACATCACTTCTCATTAAAACGTCACTTGCTTACGTCTCATGGGCAAAAAACAAAAACAAAAACAAAAATGCAAGATTTATCTATAAGCAGTCCTTTTGCTCTAAACTGGATCCTGTGCCATGTAATTAGTCTGAATTCATTTCATTTATAGTAACTTCATGGGCTTACTGTTAGTATCTCTGTTTCATAAGGAAATCAAGCCTTGGAAAAGGCAAATTGCCAAAGGTTATAGCCATGGTAAATGTTTCACAATATTGAGTACAATTGTCTGGTTCCAAAGTTCATATTCTTCCCTTCTGTGCCAAGTTGGTGCCATTGACTATCTACAACAAGTGTGGGTTCCTGTTTCACCATAGATTCCTAGGACTCACTTCAGATCTGCCTTTCCCCCCCCTCTTTCAACTGTCTTCTTTGTCCCCTGTAAATCAATTTATTTTTATATTAGCTTAAATAGTTGTAAAAAGGTGTTTCATTCAATTCTACACATCAATTTGTAAGAACAATGCATCTTGATCAATATCATCCTTCCCATAAGCTGCTTATCATGAACAGCAATTGGTTAAATGCAGACCTAGTAAAGTAATATTCTAACCAGAGACAACAGCAACTGTCAAGGTGGATTAACAAGAAACAGAAAGAAGGCTGTGAAGACAAGAGTCAGTGACTCATGCATGTAATTTCAGCTACTTAGGAACCTGAGTTCTGAGGACTGTGGTTTGAAGCCACCTGAGGCAGGAATGTCTATGAGACTCTTGCTTCTTATCTCCAACTAACCACTGGAGTGGAGCTGTGGTAAGTGGTAGCGTGCTAACCTTGAACAGTGCTGAGGCAGTGCCCAGCAAGATTCAGATGGGTACTCCCTCAAAAAAAGAGGTCCATCAAGGCCACATGAGACCAGAGGCAGATCATGAAGGCACGGAAGCTCTGTATTTTTCACTTCATGAGATGGGAAGCTCATGGATTTATAAGCAGATAAAGGGCAGGCATGCCTGATACTATAGCAGATGTCAGCTGCCACTACAGCGCTGTAGAGTAGTAGAGTGGTTGCAGAAAGCAGCTGTCCATCTTGGAGGCTCTCCTTGCATCCAGGCAGGTTGTGAAGGATATTTTGCCATTGGAATGTGGGCAGGAAGGGTTTATGTTACTTCTGATCAGAGCTATCAAAAGAGCAAATATATACAGGTTGACCCATTGTAACAATGAGATGTACAAAACACCATGTTGAACTTTACAACTTGGGGGTAAGGGGGAGTTGGGAAAGTGGGGAGGGAAGGGATAGTAGGGAAAAAACAAAGGAGTTGGTAATAATGCTCGATAGGAAATGTACTCATTACCTTACTCATGTAGCTGTAACCCCCCCTGTACATAATTTTTACAATAAAAAACATAAAAAGATCAGATATACCTGTTCCATTCTTTTTCCCTTTACAAGCTACATGTTGACTCTAACTATTGAGGTGATTGGGCTTTGCCCTTTCTCAGCTTGGCATTGTCAAAGGAACTATTACCTGAGTGCTATTAGGTCAATGACAAATAAAAATGTATAATGCTCAAATTTGTTAATTTCCTTGTTACAATAGCTACTGTTAAAGTATATATGGCTTATACTTAGCAGAAGCTATTTTAACTTTTGGGTAGATAGTGGCCTGAAGGTGGAAGGAGGTAGCTGAAGTGTCATTAGGGAGACCAGATAAGAGACTATTGCAGTAGTTCTAATAGGAATGAAGTTGGCTTAGATCAAGTTTGTACACTTTTGCATTGGAAAGAATTTGGAAGAATTTGACCTGGAGCCAAACAAGATATGCAGATAGACTGGTTGTTAGAGGTGACAGGAGAGAACCCACAGGCTGCAAAGTTTTTAGTTTGGATTCATTAAAAATACAGAGCTTGCTGGGTGCTGGTGACTTACACCTGTAATCCTAGCTACTCAGGAGGCTGAGATTTGAGGACTGTATTTCAAATCCAACGTGGGCAGAAAAGTCCCCATGGGACTCTTATCGCCAACTAACCACTCAACTCAAAAACTGGAAGTAGAGCTGTGGTTCAAAGTGATAGAGTACTAGCCTTGAGAAAAAGAGCTCAGGGACAGGGCCCATGCCAACGGACATGTGAATATATATATATATATATATATATATATATATATATATATCTTTAGAGAGAGCGAGAAATAGAAGAGAGAGAAAGAGAATTTAGTGAGTACCAAGACATGCTGGAAATCTGTTTTCAGTTCCCTCTGTATGTGATTTCCTTGAATAATCTTTTAGTGGTGGCTCTTGGGCAGCATCATTCACCAACAGTGGCCTTATCCATACTCTGTAGAACTTACATGCACTTCACATATTGGAACTCAGATGTTCTCAGATGGAACATTGGGCAGTTTGATAAAAATGAAATTTATAAACGAAGTACAGAGAACCATCAATAGGTTTTTGTTGCTTTTCTCTTTTTTAGTTCTTACCAGGCCAGAGGACAGAGAAGGGATGTGCCTTTTATGTCTGCAAACAGACAAAGCAGATGGTATTAATCATGGAATTTCTGTTAGCTCTAAACTTATCTTGATTTGGAGTTAAGAGCTTGATTTGGAGTATGGTTGCAACACACTTTATAACTTTAATTGCTCTGATGCAAGTTGTTTATGGCTTCCTTTCTTCCCTCTGTCTTCTGAATGTAGGTCAACTTAGTTTCACATTTTCTCTGGGTCAGGGTTCTGCTTACCTCATTCTACCCTGGACTTTACTTACCACAGTGTTTATGGCAGAGCTAGGTAATCATGACTCTGGGAAAGATAATGCTCTTTGAAAGAGAGATAAGGCATAAGAAAGAAGAGGTAATATGAATAAGAAATATAAGAGTGAATGTGAATGAAAAATGTAGTAAATAACATGTCGATAATTTAAGCATTTTTTTCAAATTATTCAGAATATATGTGGGGGTTTTATTTAGAACCCTTATTTTATTGTTCTAGGAGTTCTAGAGGAAAGCAGTAGATATAGCCCTTATCCTCAGAGAGCTTGCTGTCCACTCCAGACCCCTACTAATACAAATAGAGTGATGAGAAGAGACATTATCTAACAGGGCTTGTAAGTGTTGGAAAGGCTGCAAATGAAGAGCTCTGGGAGGCTGTAACAGTGGGTTCTGGGCTTCCATGGGACCCAGGAGCAGTGATTATTTCTTTTGGAAAATAGCTACTTGAGTCCTCAGTGGCCATCTATAACCATGTACAAGTAGAACTAAGACAACTGTTCGGCTGTGAAGTAATTTGTCTCTTCAGTTTCTTAGCCTTTTTAGTAGAGAGGGGAGAAATGAGGGTAGTGAGGGGTGTACAGAGAGAGGAGACTCATTATGTACTCTGCAGAAAGCTCTGCCTGCTGTTCTGTTGCAGTCTACTACGCAGGCTTTGCTTCACACCTACTCTGCGTAATTTTCCATCTGTTCCTAACCCCATTATTGCAAATTTTATGTTAGTAACTCTTATCAACAACCAAGTAAAAGTCCATAAAAAATCTATAGATACTTGTCCATTCATCCACTCACTCCATTTACTCAAGGTAGTGCTTACCACAGATGTCCTTAAGTGGAACAAATAATGTGTAAATGTCATGATAGGATTTAATGTAGGAATAGAAATAAGAGAATAACAAGAAAGAAGTAACAAGAAAGAGCCAATTAGTTCTGCTGGGGAATGTGTGTCTGAATGTTAATATACAGGCAGACTGACAAAAGATAGATTTCAAAGAAATATCCTATAATATACACATATACACACATATTATAACTTGGTGGGAGTGGCTCATGTCTGTAATCCTAGCTATTCAGGAGGCTGAGATCTGAGGATCCTGGTTTGAAGCCAGCCTGCACAGAAAAGTCCGTGAGACTCTTATCTCCAATTGACCACCAGAAAATTGAAGTAGAGCTGTGGCTCAAAGGGGTAGAGTGATTGCCTTGAGCAAAAACACCTCAGGGATAGTGCCCAGGCCTTACAGCTGACTATATATATATATATATATATATATATATATATATGTTATATTATGTCAAATTATTTCTGTTATTTACTATATTTTAATTCACATTCACTCATATCTTTCATGCATATTGTTTCTTGTTTCTTATGTCTTGTTTCTTGTGCCTTATCTCTCTTTTAAAAAGCATTATCTTTCCCAGAGCCATAATTACCCAACTCTTCCATAATCACTGTGGTAAGTAAAGTCCAGAGTAGAATGAGGTAAGCAGAACCCTGACCCAGAGAAAATGTGAAATTAAGTGGATCTATATTCAGAAGATATATATATATATGTGTCTGATATATAATAATATATAATATTAAAGAGCATTTAAAGATGAATAATATTTTATCATGCTGAGAAAAGAGCAAAGGAAAAGAAAAATATTAAAAAAAATAATTTTCCAGTGTTGACAGTAGTTTACCAGCTGTGATTCTAGCTATTTAGGAAACTGAGACCTGTAAGATCACAGTTCAAGGCCATCACATGTAGAAAAGTTCACTAGACTCCATATCCCCAAAAAATAATAAGCTGAAAAAAGAAGGGATGGAAACATGGCTCAAGTGGTAGAGCATTAGCATCAAAAAGTATGAGACACAGAGTTCAAATCCCAGTACTAATAGATCACCACAAAAAGTGTATTCCACTTAAATCTTAGAAATTCCATCCTTGGATATTCTGGGCTGAGCAAATCAAGATAAATCATCACATCATAGTATAATAATTAACCAATATTGGTTACTACCTATATTTAATCCATTTTATCTCTCACTGATGTCATTAGTGATATGAACTAGAAACTTGTATGGAAACATTGATGGCCAATAACCTACAGAAACTCAGATAAGAGCTACTTGAGTGTCCCACTAGATATAGGAAATGTCTTCTTTGGTATAGGAAGAATATGACATTATCTGTAATTTTCATGCTAGGCTCAATAAAAAGTTTCTATTTGTATGACTGAATGAGTACTTTCTCTTAAAAGGAAGTACTCTATAATCTCTTTAGTTATATTTCTTCCTTAATAATAACTTAAGCTGGGCACTGGTAGCTCCTGCCTGTAATCCTAGCTTCTCAGGAGGCTGAGATCTGAGATCACAGTTCAAAGCCAGCCTGGGCAGAAAACTCCATGGGACTCTTATCTCCAATAAAACCACTAGAAAATCGGAAGTGGTGCTGTGGCTCAAGTGGTAGAGCATTCGCCTTGAGCTGAAGAGTGCAGGGACAGCGCCCTGGCCCAGAGTTCAAGTCCCACAACCGGCAAAAACAAAACAAAGCAAACAAAAATAATCTTAAAATAGTAGTAAATACATGTTGTTTAAAATTAATAGTAAATAGGAGAATATAATAATGAAAGGCTTTCAAATTTTCTTTTGGCAGATTAAAATCATTGTGTGTATCTGTGTGTGTGCACACGTGTGTGCATGTGCATGCGTGCAAATGTAGTGGTGTAATCACAACTACTCAAGAGACAGAGATAGGAGGATCATGGTCTGAAGCCAAACAGACAAAAGCAAGAGCCTAGAAAAATAAGCTAAAAAGGGTTGGGAATGTGACTCAAGTAGCAAGTATTACATAGTAGATGTGAGGCCCTAAATTCAAATTCCAGTACTATTTTTTAAATCATTCTTTTTTTTCAAGTTTATTTTTCATTGATCCTAATTTTATTATGGTAAGATGGCTCCAAATGGGTTATTGGGATTACCATTAAAGTTAATCTGAGTAATAATGCTTTCACAGATTCCTGACAGGAAAAAATAAAAGTCATTAATGTTATTTTGATCCTGGCCAAAAAAAAAAAGACACTGTCATTCATTCCTATAGATTTCACTGAGCAATCAAAAGTGAAGGATCTGTGTTTATTGAGTGTGAGGGATGTATCGTATAACTTGTGTAAGCCAGCCAATCTACGCTAAGTACATTAAATGCATTGCTGCCCAAAGCAAAATCAGAAATCCTCCTAATGCTACCTATTCCCTAACACTTGGCCATTAGTAAGATCTTTCTGATTCCCATGTAATGACCTCATATACTAAGTCCTAGTTATTTTCCATTTCAACTGAACCTTACCCAAGCCCTAGTGTCGTTCTATTTGAAGTGTCAGTGGAATGTGATTTTTGATTACCTGTCATAAGTGAAGAGCCAGAATAGTATTCTAAATATGCAACTAGTGTTTTCTGGGCATGTGAGTTCCACAAATTTCAACTCTAGAGTTTCCTGAAGATACATTACAGCAAATGAGCACCTAATGTTTGCAGTTTTTTCTTGGTCAAGAATGCAAGGCCATTTATTTATTTATTTAGTTAGTTGTTCATTTATGGAGTACCAAGGAACCAAACTTCTCTGAAGAAAAAATAAGAGCATCCAAAAGCACATGAAAAAATGTTCAACATCTCTGGTCATAAAAGAAATGTATTGAGACTCTACCTCATCCCAATTAGAATGGCCATTATCAACAAAACTAATGATAACAGATGTTGGTGGGGATGTGGCCAAAAGGGAATGATACTACACTGTTAGTGGGAATGTAAACTTGTTCAACCACTCTGGAAAGCAGTATGGAGGTTCCTCTAAAGGTGAAACATAGATCTCCTTTATGATACCCAGCAATCCCACTCCTGGGCATTTACCCAAATGACAACAAACAAGGCCACAATCAAGCTACCAGCTACTATGTTCACTGCAGCATTATTTACCATAGCTAAGATATGGAACCAAGCCAGATGCCTCTCAGTAGATAAATGGATCAAGAAAATGTGGTATATATACACAATGGAATTCTATGCTTCCATCAGAAAGAAAGGTATCGCCCTATTCATAAGGAAATGGAAAGATTTGGGGGGAAAAATCGTATTAAGTGAAATAAGCCAGACCCAAAGAAACACAGGCTCCATGGTTTCCCTCATTTGTAATAATTAGTATACATCTAGGGAGTTCTAGTGGAAGATGATAGTAGTTCAATAGTTATGTACTATATGACCATATGAAATGATGCTAATCCAAATAAACTCCAAGATATAGAAACAAAAGAGTTTTGTTTTTGGTTTTGATTTTAATGTACAGTGTGAAGTTATTTCTTTTGCTTTCATTTTTTTCCCTTTTGATTGTCACTTTTTTATTTCAGTACTTTGTCTTGTATATAAGTTTATTTGATTTGGGATAGGGATGGGGAATCACAGAAAGGGTGAGAAAAGGACAAAGGATGAACCAATGCAACAGTGATACTCACAGGACATTATGTTGGAAATGAACTTTACAACTTGATGGGAAGGGGAGTCACAGGGAGGGAGGGAAGTAGGAGAAAATGAGGGAGGAGATAACAGAGTTCAAGAAGAAATGTACTCATTTCCTTACTTGTGTAAGTGTAACCCCTCTGTACATCACTTTTACAACAAAATTAAAGAAAAAGAATGCAAGGCCATGTAACTGTTTTCCAGCTAAACACTCATCTTTGATATAACAGTTATCACACTACTGCAACAATTTTGTTCAACTCACGTTGGTTATGTAACACTCTGTTCTGACCTATTGGCTATTTTCAGCAAGAAGTTCTATTAGTGTTGATGCAGTAGGCAAGGTGGCAGGAATAGTTTTCACCTTCAGTAATGATCTTTGCAGTGTATTGCAATACTGGAACTCACTTAAGTTGAACCACAGTGCCCTCTGGCAACTGTAGCTGATATTCAATGAGAGTTCCATCGAACTCTCATTACTGGCATATCTTAACTGTGTAGAGGTTTCATTATTATATTTCCCTATGTAAGCTTATAATGTACTGAGATCCTATTCATCCCCTGTTACTCTCTTATAATTAATTCCATTTTAAATATATAATGAGTTATTATTGTATATGTAGAGAAGGTACTTTGATCATCGCCTTCTACTTTTGCCCTCCCAACTCCTGCTGGTTCTCATTCCCAAAGAGTCTTCATTTTATACTATCTTCATTCTTTTTTTTAAGTTTAGATTCCACATGTGAAAGAGAACATACATTTCTCAGTCTGATTTATTTTGTTTAACATGATAATCTCCAGCTCCATCCATTTTTCCTGTAAATAACATAATTTTACGCTTTTTCATGTCTGAATAATACTGCATTATGTGTGTATGCATGTATATATATATATATATACACACACCGTAAATATAGATCTCTCTATATAGATCTCTACCTATCTATCTAATCTCTCTCTCTATCTATCTACCTACCAATCACATTTCTTTATCCTTTTATCTTTGGTGGGCATTTAGAATAATTCCATAGACCATTACAAATAGTGCTTCAGTAAACATGAGTATATAGCTATCACTATTGTATCAAGATGTTATTCTTCAGATACATATTGAGGAGTGGTGGTTCTATTTTTAGTTTTTTGAGGAATATCCATACGAATTTCCACAGTGACAACTAATTTACATTCCCATCAACCATTGTATAACACTCACATTTCCTTCTTCTCATCAGCATTTACTGTTGTTGTTTTCTTGATGGTGGCCATTTTGATGAGTGAAATAAAATCTGAATGCCAAGGCAGGGCACTAGTGGCTCAAGGCTGCAATCCTAGCTACTCATGAACCCTAAGATATGTATTCAAATGTTTTTTTTTCTTTCATGCATTTGTTTCTAACACATTAATAAGATTATTTCTTTGTTGCTTTGTATGTCCCTCCCCCACAGTATAACCCCTGCTTTCACTGTATTTGATGTCGGTATAATTTGTGGAGGGGAAAAACAAGTCATTTAAATAAGGATACAGGTGGACCCATTGCAACAATGAAAAGTACAAGTTGTCGAAAACAAAATTTACAACTTTGGTGGGGGGGGAGGAGGATTGGGTGGGGAGTGGGGGGAGGAGGCTGTGAAGGGAAGGGAAGGGGAAACAGAGGAGGCTACAATGCTTGATAAGAAATGTACTCATTATCTTGCCCATGTAATTGTAACCCCTCTGTACAGTATTTTCACAATAAAAAAAAGACTCAAAAAAAAAAAACAAAAAAACAAAGTTCAAAGTCAGCCCAGGCAGGAATGTCTGTGAGACTGCAATTAACTACCAGAAAACTGGAAGTGACACTGTGGTTCAAAGTAGTAGAGCATTAACCTTAAGCAAAAGAGCTCAGGGACAGCTCCTAGGCCCTGAGTTCAAGCCCCATGAATAGCAAACTAAACTAAACTAAAAAACAGCCAAAATAAATAAATAAACCCAAACAAACAAAAACAAACCTAATGCCATTCTGTAGCATTTCATTTATCATTTATGGTGAAGGATTTTAAATGTTTTTTCATGTATTAGCCATTTGTACTTCATTTTCATGGCTAGAACTCTACCACTTGAGCTACACCTTTACTTCTGGGTTTTTACCAGATAATTGGAGAGAAGAGTCTTGAGTTTGTCTTCCAGGGCTGACTCTGAACCTCAGCTTCCTTAGTAGTTGGGGTTATAGGTCTAAGCCACTGGCACCAGATTTCCAGAAGCTTTTTAATTTGTTGCAATCCCATTGGTCGATTCTTGCTCTAATTTCCTATTCAGAAAGTTGTTTCTATATCTTTATCTTCAAGACCCTTCCTTACATTTTCCTGGGGTGTTTTTAAAGTTTCAGGTCTTACCTTAAAGTCTTTGGTTCATTTTGAATTGATTTTTTGTACAGGGTGAGAGATGGGGACCTTTGCAGTCTTCTACATGTGGATATTTGTTTTCCCAGCAGCATTTGTTAAACAGACTCTCTTTCACATATATATATATATATATGCATATATGATACCTATATATATATGTATATATTAGCACGATTGTCAAAAATCAAATGGCTGTGTCTATGTGAGATTATTTCTGGATTGTTTATTCTATTTCATTGGTCAATGTGTGTGTTTTTGTGTCAGCATCCATCTTTTAGTGTTTTGTTCATTTTCTTTCTTTAAGGTTTTTATCATTTTCATTGTGTATGTCTTTTGCTTCCTTAAGTTTATTGTTAGGCTTTTACTTTGGGGATGGAATGGAATTTTTCCTGATTCTTTCTCGGCATGTTCATTATTGGTATATAGAAAAGCTAGTGACTTTTGCATATTGATTTTTTTATCCTACTAGTTCACAAAATGTATTTATCAAATCTGGGCTTGTTTTTATGCAAAATGTTTAAAGTATGGAATCATATCATGCAAATAGGGACATTTTGACTTTCCTATCTCTATTCCTTAATTTTTTTTCTAGTTTCACTGCTCTGGCTAAGAGAATATTATTGAATAAAAAGTCAAACCCCTTGTCTCATTCCTGAAATGGTTTGTTTTTCCTCTTTTAGTATCATCTGCATCTATTGAGATGACAGTCTGATTTTTTTAAACCTTTATGCTATTTACATGTTGTAGTGTTTGTTAGTTTGCATATGTTGAACTACTCTTTCATTTCTGGCATGGAATCAAGTTGATCATGTTCAACATTTGAATGTATTGTTGAATTTGATTTACAAGTATTCTGTGGAGAATTTGTATATCCATTATCATCAAGAAAACATCTATAATTTTCTTTCTTATGTCTTTGCCTTATTTTGATACAAGAAGAATACTGAAGTCATAGAATTAGTTTCGTAGTATTCCTTTCCTTTATATTTTCATGCATTAGCTGGAGGCTCATTGTCATCAGTTCATTTTTGTAGGCCTGGTAGAATACAGCAGTGAATCCATCTGGTCCTCTACTTTTCTTTTTTGGGGAGATTTCATTACTGATCCAAAGTTGTTTCTTGTTATAGATTCATTTTAGGTGGCTTATATCCTCTTGGCCAATTTTGGTAACTGATATTCACTTAGTAATTTATACATTTCTTCTAGGTTTTCTAGTTTATGAAAATGTCAAGTTGCTGAAGTATAATCTAATAATCCTCTGGATTTCATCTGTACTTTTTTATGTATCTTCTTTCTAGTCTCTTTATTAGTTTGGGTTTTCTTTTGTTTCTTTTTATTAAACTTTTTCTTTTGGTTAGTTAGATAAGGATTTTTCATTATTGTTTTTCTTTTTAAAGAAAGAAGTGTTTTGTTGATAGAACTATTAAAAGTCAAAATGCAGATAAGCATAAAATGAAGTCCCTGGATGTCTTGGTATGGGTTATTTTGAAGCAGAATAAAGTTTGGAAAACTTACATAGAAATACAGAAAGTGATGTTCTTTTCTGTTTGTTGGTATATATACACACACATACACACACACACACACACAAGCACACACACACACACATATGACATAGGTTCTTACAATGAGCCCAACATAGTACAGGATATTGAAATGTTTTAATTCTCTCAATAGTGCCTCAGAGTGGAATTTACTATGTAGTCCCCACTATACGGAAGAGGAAATTGAAGCCTGAGTAATTTGCCTATGGTCAAATAACAAAGAAGACTACAAAGCAAAGAAAAATCCTGACTCTTCAAAGTTTATGAAAATTTCATTATCCTATGCTTATTAAAATATGGTAAAAAATTTACAATAAAATGACATTAAATGACAGAACTTTCTTGACAATTTTTCTTTGCAATATCAGAAACATCCAGCAGGCTGTACCCCTGAATCAGTTTTCTAATTAAAACTCTGAGCCATTAAACAAGAATTTTACTTAGTACTTCTGCTGATATTTTTATTTATTTTAAATTAGGTCTATAATAATATTTTATAAAATTTGATATGTACATCTGGCGGCCAAAGTAAACATTGTTTAAACATTAAGTATACATATTTTTCTTATGAATCAGTTAATTTAAAATTTAAAAATAATGCATATGTGATTGGTGATGTTTTAGACACTAGGTTTACTGTAATCAATAAATATAGTGTAAAGTAACCACTAACAGAAAATGGAAATGCTATATTTAATGAATTGATTTTTAAATTAAAATACTACCTTATTAACATTATCAAATACTACCTTATTAAAATTGAAGACAGAGCTTTGTTTTGTTTAATCCTTACAAAATTCATGCTTTTTAATTTCAGGCTGCTATACTAACTAAGCTTGATTTTCAGAAAGGTGAATTGGTTTATCAGAATGTGTCTGAATGTGGCCTACAATACAATTATTCTGGAATCATCTAAGATGACTCTAGACTTACTGAATCAGAAACTCTGAAAATGGGGTCCAGCAATTTGTTTTGACAAGGTCTTCAGGGTGATTCTGATATGCATACTGAAGTTTGAAAATCTCTGATGTAGGACCTCAGCTAAGAGCAGATTTTTGATCCCTGGCCAGATTGGATCAGAATCTTTGGTGTCTAGCGACAATGTCTATTAATGTGTGTGTGTGTGTGTGTGTGTGTGTGTGTGTGTGTGTGTGTGTGTGTACATATCTTTGGCACATAGGAATTTGAGAACCACACTGGTCCATGTAATATGATTTGAGAGGACAAAGAAGGATCATTTCTTTAATATTTCTCTTGAAACTCTGATCAAATCACAGCAATTATAAGTTTAATTGATGTTTGTTAATAAGTTTCTTCACCCTTAAGGGAAAACTGAAAAATGAACAATAAGAACAGATAGTTATTAGGCTCTCAGCCTAATAAACATTTTGGCTTGCTGTCACCCTAGATTGACTTACAATGTCTCATATTATTTATTAGGGGATGTCATCAGTTCAGTATAATATTTTCAGTACGGCTCTTTTTGGCAAGGCACCAGTGGCCAGTACCCTCATATCCTGATTTCACTGCTAAAAGAAGACCTTTTTTTTTTTTTTTTTTGGGTCCAGTCATGGGGCCTGAACTCTGGGCCTGGGCACTGTCCCTC
>NW_012267221.1:37030680-37041005 GCF_000151885.1 Dipodomys ordii | reverse complement strand
GAGGTTGAGCATTTCTTCATGTGTCTATTGGCCATCCTTCTTTCCTCTTCAGAGAAGTTTCTCTTTAAGTCTTTAGCCCACTTATTTATCAGGCAGTTGTTTCTTTGAGGATTTGTTGTTGGGGGATTTACTTCTTTGAATTCCAGGTATATTTTAGATATGAGACCCTTGTCCATTGTATGGCTAGTGAAGATCTTCTTCCCATCTGTGGGCTTTGTATTGACTTTGGTAGCTATGTCCTTTGCCATGCAGAAGCTCTGTAATTTCATGCAATCCCATTTGTCCAACCTTTCTTTGATTGGTCTCTATTAAGAAAATTTCAGCCTGTGCCAAGGAGACCTAGACTTTCCCCTATTCCATCCTGTATTGTTTTCAGGGTATCTGCTTTGATTCTGAGGTCTCTGATCAATCTGGAGTTGATTCTGGTGCAGGATGATATATAAGGATCTAGCTTTAGTTTTCTACAAATGATTAGCCAATTTTGCCAGCACCATTTACTGAATAGGCTGTCTTTCTTCCATTCTATTTTTTTAGCTCCCTTATCGAAGATTAGGTGGCTATAGGTCTGTGGGTTCATTTCTGAGTTTTCAATTCTATTCTATCCATTGGTCCTGAGGTCTGTTTTTGTGCCAGTACCAAGCTTTTTTGATTACTACGGTATAACCCCTGTTTTCACTCTATTTGATGTTGGTATAATTTGGGGAGGGGAAGGGAAAAAGCAAAATGCTTAAACAGGGATACAGGTTGACCCATTGTAACAATGAGATGTTCAAGACACTGTTGAAAAATGAACTTTACAATTTAGGCAGTTGGGGGGAGTGTAGTTGTGGAGGTGGGAGGGGAGGGATGGTAGGGGAAAAACAAAGGAGGAGGCAACAATGCTTGATAAGAAATGTGCTCAATACCTTGCTCATGTAACTGTAACCCCTCTGTACAGTATTTTCACAATTAAAAAACATAAAAAATGTACCACTGAGGTACATTCTAGAGAATTCTAGGATGCACCCTATGTATAATGTTGTAAGAAGTGACACTAAATTTGGAAACTGTCAAGCTACAATTTTGAAAACCAATTCTCACTTTACAAAAAGATAAAACAAAAACAAGAGACTAAGTAACTTAAGATTATATAGTCATAGTGCTGCACATATAATTGTAATGGACACATTCCCAGTCACTCCACTCTGAGTCTCAAGAGACTAGTTCAGAGCGGGGAGTTTTCTAAGGCACAAGTGCTCAGCTGGTTTCTCACATAGAAATAGGTGGGCTTGGGTGAGATTCCCGGCTTGATGTACCCGTGAGGCCCCTGCCACCAAGCCTCTAGAGCAAATGCAGTTTTTCCCATGAGATAATTTCAGGTTGGGAATTAATTTATATGCAGGGATTAATTAACTCTTGGTGTCAATCTGACTATACACAAAGAATATTTATTGTTACTTTCCTCCTTCAGAAAACTCAGGTATTTACAGTTGTGACCTCAGTGCTTGCCCGTTTGTACTTTCCCTCCTACTACCTACAAGTCAAATTACTCTCATAAAAATTCATCATTTCCCATTAAGTTTAGGTGAGAAACTTACTGCCACATCACTTCTACTAGAATACAGGAGGAGATGAGCTGCTTTGCAATGAGACAAAAGTGGTATCTTCTTGGCTTTCTGAAGGGCAGCTCCATCTGTAGGTGCTTTTGTGAAGTTCTGTCACCCACACTACCCATTACAATTCTTACATGTACATGTCTGATCTGGAGAAAATATAGCTGGCACTGTATTTATCAGTTGTCTCCTGTCTCAAAGCAAAAGGCTAGTGCTTCCATGCAGCCTGGAATCATAAACATCATACAGAACTTCTTCTGAAGATCAATCTTTTTAAAATGGATGTACTATTTAAAAAGTGTAGCATTGATCCAAAAAATAATTTCAGATATATCCATGAGTGACAAAGAGATTGTAGTCTGCTATCTTTGTACACAACATACAGGCTATTCTATTTTGTATGGTCACTGATTGTATGCATTCAAATACAGATTCTTATGCTGTTAAGGAGACATAACATAGGCTAAGGATTTGATATTGTGCCAATAAAATTAAGAAAAAAATTAAAACCTGCCAAATGGATGTTTGCCCTGTATTAGTGACTGTCATTTTGATATGAAGCTTAACTTTAATGAATACCTGACAAAAAAACCTTTTAAAGAAATGATTATCTTTGACATGAATATATTCAGTTACTGTTTATACAATGAAATCTCAACTAGCTGGTAAAAATGGCATAATATTACGACACAGATGTAAAACACTACATAAAGAAAATGTAAGGGTTGCCTGAAGAACTAATGAATAATTCTGTTATCTAGGTTGGTGTTTCAGTGAGGATTTGCTTTGAATAAAGCTTGTGGGTTTGACTTGTACATTTAAATTATATCCAGTGCCTTATTAATGCTATGTATAAAATTATAGAAATTACCAAAGCAAGAAAGCTTTATGTTTGCATTTTCCTTTCAGATTCAGGCAAAGGAATTCTAATTATGACCTAAGACTACATTTTATATCTTAAATTTGTAAGAAAAAAGGAAAGTACTTGCATATGAATGTAATAATACTTAAAAATGAATACCTTAGTCATAACCGTTGTATCTTTTCTCTTAAGATGACATATTAGAAAAGGCAAATAAATATTCTGTTATATGGTGGTCTAATTGTGTTCAGAGAAAAGGAATGAAAAATACAAATGACTATGAAACATAAACCATAATGACCAGGTTGTGTTACTTGTTATTAGCTTAAAGAAAAGAAGGCTAGCTTGTGAATTTGTGATGATGCACAATGAAACAAAAGATAACAGGCAAGCTGTTCATTGTTCTCCATTTCCATGGAAGAAAATGGCTTACACTGGTTAAATAAAAGAACGTTCTTTATGTTGTGTCTAGGAATAACAAAGAAATGTGAAACCATACTCCAGGGAGATATTGAAGATAGAGAACATGCATCTATAGGTAAAGGTTTCTCTGGTGACTGAGTTATGAAATGATGTGCTTCTTGTCAATGGGCTTTAAAATGGTGTAATACTGCTTGGTCCCCAGAAGGTGGCAGTGTCTTTTGAATCTAATGTAAAATAAATGTTTTTAGTGTTGACCTTCATTAATTCAGGAAATTTCCAGTGGTCATTGGTGAAACCTAAATGAGTAACTATTTGTTCTTTGTGGTTTGTAGTTAATAATAGAGTGAAGTATGGAAGAGGAGTTGTAAGGTGAACAAAAGAGTTGAGGAAAAAGAACACTGAATACAATTTAAATAATTTTAATTTAATAATTAATTTAAAATTAAAGGCAATGATTCTCAATCCTGACTTCAATTAAAGTTAGTTCAGGAGCAGAGCCTGGGCTCCACTGACCTGGAATGATGTTCTGACA
Organism: Dipodomys ordii; assembly: GCF_000151885.1. NCBI lineage: Eukaryota > Metazoa > Chordata > Mammalia > Rodentia > Heteromyidae > Dipodomys > Dipodomys ordii. The sequence continues at coordinate 37,037,596 of NW_012267221.1, read as the reverse complement.
TAAATATTTTCAACATATTGAGATATACAATGCTAGGACTTTTAAGGGCTTGCAGTGTTTATGAAATTAAGCAGAGTATGATGGCTGAAAAGCTTTGACACCAGCTATTGCTTCAGGATAATATTTGAATGTAAGATACAAACAATTATTTTCAACTGTTCTTGTATGCATAGATATGTAAGATTATTTAGCAGAGGCCTCATATTAAGAAGAACAATGAATCTGGGGGGAAAAAAAGCCACGTAGACTGGCTCCTTCATGTGTGTGATATGGGAGATGGAGTGAGTTATTTTTTCACTCTGGGCTTTAGTCTCCTTATGTGAAAAGTGAGGGAGCTACATGACCTTCAAAGTCTCCCTAATTTCCTGTTCTCTGGAATTTTTTGTGATTTTATGTATCTTTTTGTAAGAATCTATATGTTTTCTTATTTGAAAATTTTAAAAAAGCCACTTTATAACAAAAAGGAATCCAGAACTCTAATTGTATTTTGTTATATTTCTCATGATTTATTTAAAATGAGACATTTACTTAAGCCAACTTATGAAGTTGAAGAGAATATTGTGAAAGGCTTTATGCATGAATAACTCAGGAGACTTATTTGAGAACCTGAGCTTAGAAGACAAGTCCTATTATCAAACTCATGGTTTAGTTGGAAAGACAAAGTGAATTTGTTCTCTTAGTCTTTAAAAGACATGCCTTTGTACCAACACTCCCAAAAATAATAGCATTAGCCATCAGAGAAGTAGTATGAGAGATATGGTCTTTTACTAAATTTTCTTTACAAACCATTTCTGTAAATCCCCCAGGAACACTTCCAATCTGTGTTCTGTATTGTGTTTGAGTTGTCCAGGTAAGCATTCAGTATTTCAGCTCCATCTTGGATGTGCTTTGGTGATTAAGTGAGAATTCTGTATACACATCTAGTGTGAAACAGAAAAGAGCAGTAACAACATGGAAAGGACATTATTGGACATCAAATAGATTGTGAAGTCTGCAGCTACAACGTCTGGTTCAGAATGGCTAGTTAATTGACTAGTGCCCATCTGGGCAGCTTGTACCTCAGCTATGAAAAGTGGCTTGCTACTCTTAGGATCCCATCAATAGGAAATGTGAATAGATATTTATTCAGTAACTATTGAGCACCTTCTGTATGTTGGTTCCACATGACAGGTCTGCCCTAATGAAACCAGAGGTTTTAGGCCAGAAGTCCAAACTTCACAAGCATTCTTCATGTCAGGTCTGGCCATTTGCCCCTATACACCAACTAAAGAGACATGGTGAAAGGCAGAGAAAGACCTATTATATAGCATATGCATGCCATGGGAAGACAGCTTCTTCGGTATTCCTGAAGACATCTTTGGGGTGCAGATATAAGCTTTAACTAGGCAAAGGGACAAAGAAAGGGCATAGTTTTCAAACCGTCTTAGTCAACATGACCTGGTTGGTCAATATTTCAGTTGCTCTTTGGGGAAGAGTTTGGGAGAAGTTCTTAAAACTGGTCAGGATTAACAAGTGATAGTTGTTCCATAGGTGGTCTGTCCTGAGAACACGTTATTGTGCCTTAGGGGTAATTTCAGTCTCTTGTCTTAAAGATACTATTGATCACTCTTGTCTTTTTCAGAATTCAGGGTGATTATAAAGACATTGCAAAGAGAAAGTCCTTGAGCAAAGACATTAAAAATGGAGGCCAGTATGCCAAGTCTTTCTCCTGCTTGTAGCTAATTCATGGGCCTAGGTAAGTCGTCGGTGTTTTTCAGCAAGAGTAGCTTTTAAACACCTTTTTGCATTGTGGAGTTATTTTTCTCTCTCTTTTTCTTTCTTTTATGTTTTTTTAAATTCAGGGCCTGGGCACTGTCCCTGAGTGTTTTTGTTTTTTGTTTTGTTTGTTTTTTGCTCAAACCTAGCACTCTACCACTTGAGCCACAGCTCCACTTCTGCTTTTTGGTAGTTAATTGGAGATAAAAGTCTCACATACTTTCCTGGGCTGCCTTTGAACCACAATCCTCAGATCTCAGCCTTCTGAACAGTTAGGATTACAGGTGTAAGCTACTAGTTCCTAGCTACAGTGGCACATCATGAAGTCCTTACATTTTTCCTCTGTTCATGCTGAATCTAGGAGAAAGAAAATTCTTCTTTCTGTTCATTCCCAGGCTTGGCTTTTCTCCTACCTCAGAATGATGGATAGTGGAAACATCAAACATATCACCTTCATGAAATAACACTCTCCCCAAGGGCAAGATGAAGCTATAATTAAAGGATATGCTTCAAGATCTGAATTATTCAATTTTAAAAATGTCTGAATTACCAATAGGCCAGCCAGAGAAAAGATATCACCAGACCATTCCTACTCTTCACTGCAGCATGATGCTAAGGGAAGGCCAGTCCTGGCTTCTAGTAAGAGCTGTTCAAAACCAGGCTGAGAGGACTTAATCATAAAGTACTTAGTATTTTTCTGTACATAGTAGGTACAGTATGTACATGAATGAATGAAGGCTATGAAAAGTTAATAAACTTGCTTAAATGAGAGTATCCAAACACTGAAATAATAATAGTTTCAACTAACTTAGTATGATAATCTCAGTTATATTATCTCACTTCATAATCACAGAAACTTCTGAAGTATATCAGACAGTTTCTTATTTTACACATGTAGAATCTAAGCTCAAGGTAAGTAATTCAGGATCAGAGATTGGAAATGTAAAAAACTGAGTTTGAAATCCAGACCTATTCTAGTCCATTTATTTTTTTTATTTACTCAAGAAACAGCCACTAAAACTTATTCTACAATTTCTCCTGATGAGATGTCTGCAACCCATTGGTGGAACTCTAAATGGCGAAGACAATTATTCAGGAAACAGACCCTATTATTTACTAACACCATTTAATCTAAGCTGGGTTACCAGGTGCCTGTCTACATTTTCTTTGACATTTAGCTCTGGTGAGTGCTTGTCCACTAATTTGAAAGAAGGATCAACTAAAGTTATGGATGAAGGCTATAATACTTTTAAGGTTAGAAACAGATTATGTTCTCATGTCTTCAAAGAAACTAACACAAACTGCAGAAAGTTACTTGCTTATATCCCAGATGGGAGTTGGTTTACTAGGTATAATGTTGTATCACTAGCATGCCATAAAAATCTTGTTCAAATTTGTTGTCTAAAGTAGTTTTGTATATGAATTTTGACAATATTTGAAGGTTTCTTACTTCTTCCAATAAACTACAAATTAACAATTTAAAAATAATGTTATTAGCCAGGCACCAATGGCTTAGCCTGTAATCCTAGGTACTCGGCTGAGATCCAAGGATCATAGTTTAAAGCCAGCCCTGGCACTGAAAGTCTGTAAGGTTCTTATCCCTAATTAATTATCAGAAAGGTGAAAATGAAACTGTGGCTCAATGTGGTAGAGCACGAGCCTTGAGCAAAAATGCTCAGGGATGGTGCCCAGGCCCTGAGTTCAAACCCCAGGGCCCCCCCACAAAAAGTGGAATTACAATTTTGTCACTTTGGCCTTCACCTTCATTCATTATTTTAACTCAGAGGTGGGAACTGTATAATCTTATAATTGTAAGTTACCAATAAAGCTCTCTACCCTTTTTAGCAAAACATATTACAAACAATTTGGAATATATAATTAATTAGCAATTAAGTAGAAAGGCGGCTAGACAACTAATTCTCTGTTGTATAGATAAAGGCAGATAAACCCTGAGTTACAAATTAAGTCTTGTGTTAGTTATTTAGGGGATGTAAAACTCAGAGCATAGATTTTTTTTAATCATTAGAATAATATGTTGTTGAGGCAAGAAATGTAGACTTTTTGCCATTGGATGTGAAAAGAAATGGATAAAAATACTTTATGGATATATTTTTTGAAGATAATGTTTTATGCTTTGGTGATATTTTCCCCCTTTTAAAAATCTTTCTTTCTTTGCCAAAAGTTTTGAAGGCTAGGAGGTGGAAATGTCCTTTGACTTTTTCTCCCACAGTTTCTTCATTTGAAAAATAGAACCCTCTCTCTTTCTTTGTCTTACACACATGTATTTATATATACAAATTTCATAATGTTTAATCTTTTTAAAACTGTTATTGAAAAGGTGATATACAGAGGGGTTATAGTTACATAGGTCAGGTAATGAGTACATTTCCTTTTGATCCGTGTCATCTCTTGAGATTTGGAATGAGACAAGTATCAGCTGCAGTCTTGGTTCTGTTGTAAATTGTGAAAGGTAGGTTCTATATATCTTATATAACTACATATCTACTACAATTACATTGTCTACTTGTAGTTGTATTACTGCCAAAGACAGAATTCCAGGCAGCAGTTTCCCAATGCAATTTAGACATGGCAGTGAACTTCACCATAGAATAACTGGAAGAGAATCTTTGCCTGACTTATTTGTAGTCTGGACCCTGCCACCCTAGGGTAGATGATATCTAGAAGTATCTAAATCCTATATAGAACATCAGGGGCTTCAGACTCAGCCTTCCAGAAATGGGAAGCACATCATAGTTGATATCATCCTGTGTTTGGATCATCAGAGCCTATCCTTTCTTTAGTCCTTGTCTGTTCTTTCCAAATGATATTTTTGATGAGATTATTAAGATCTAAAATTTTGACTGTAAATCCTATTTTTGCTAGTAAGTCTTCCCTTCTAAACACAATGCTCATATGCTTAAATTCACCACAGTCACAAATAACTACACAGTGCTCCTCCTTCTTTTTTAAACCTGATGTGAACTACAAATATGCTATATATAATGCCACTTTAATAGTATGGGCTTGTATGAAAATAGAAAAGTCTGTCATGTGGTGTGTTTATTATAATGTGTAGGTATAGCTACTTTAGAAGTGGGTGGTATTTTACATGACTTCTTTATATTGCTTAAGGATAATGATTGCTTAAGATCTTTGCTGATTTTCTCTATAGTTTTCTGGGGAGAAATTTTACAGATAAGAAGTCATTTAAAACTCATCACAATATAATCATCTCAGCTCACTGACCTGGGCAATAATAACATACAGATGAACCCTAGAGCTTCTGTTCTTTAGGGAGGCCATAACTTACCATCATTAAAATTGCCAAAGAATTGTTTTAGTGATTCCATCATGCATAATATGCTTGATGGGTATAAAGCTAATCAAGCAAACATCAAGACCACTTCAAATTCTCCTTTGAGATAAAAAATTTAAGTATAATACACAAATAGTAGTATGCTAGTCTCCAAGAGTTTCTTTTGACAAACACCTAAGAATGAATAAATATGAAGTCTATTCAGTTAAAAATTATGGGGAAGCATAACTAGTATTATCAAGAATGAAAATATTCATCTGATTTATTTTTTCTGATGATGAAGACTTCCATTTCTTTTTAAAGTATCAAAGCATGTTAACCACTTTGAGCGGCATTTTCTAAGCTGGCAGACCTTTTCCCCCTGCCTTCTCAAACCATGTGCCATGACCTTAGCTTAACACTTTCTTAAAGATACTAGACACCATTGTGGCCATCAAATAGCACGGCATACTGTGAACAGAGATTCTTTTAGGAGTAATATTGTGGTGAGCAGAGCTATTTTGCTATGTAGAAAATGGGCCCAGATTATGTTTTTTAGTCCATCTGTTTACTTACTATAAATATCTTTTAAAATCCTGTACCTATAGTAGTTTAACTGTGTGCATTACTTCACAATATACCACCTCAAACTTACTGGCATTTCAGAAACCTTTAAAAATTTATTTAAAGGGGTGAAGGGTAGTACAGATGTTTGACCTCAGGACCTTACTCTTGTTAGGCAAGTGCTCTGTTTATCATTTTAAGCCATAATCCAGATATTTTTGCTTTAATTTGCTTCTCAGATATGTTTTTATGCTGTTGTCCAAGAAGCCTTAGCCTCAGACTACCGCCTTTCTCCAGACTACCTCCTTCTTCAGAGTAGCTGACATTATAGGCACATACTTCACTCATCTTTGAGAAAGGAACTCTTATCTTTTTTACCTAGGCTGACTTCAAACTATATGCTGTTACTACTTCCACTTCCGGAGTACCTAGGGTGATGGGCCTATGCCTAAAAATGCCCAGCTTAAAAATCATTTTGTTATACTCTTAGACTCTCATTCAGGAAAGCACACGTGGGAATGGCTTTCCTCTGCCCCACAATGTCAGGCACTTTATCTAGGAAGACACAGTTATCTAAGGGTAACTTTAGTGCCCAGGTCAGGAACAGCTGAAACTTACGCTCTGGTTCCATAGTGACTTTTCACTCACCTTCCTGATGATTGGATTAGCCTAATGTAAGTCTGTGCTCTGCTGGGATGATTGACAGAACACTGCACATAGCCTTTCCTATGGCTTCAGGTGTTCAACATAACTGGAGTCCCACATGTAAAACCCAAATGGAGGCCTCCAAAGATTAGTCTGCACCACTCTCTTAGTACCATGGAAGTCAATCCCATCATTTAAGGATCAGTTCAGCTATTATCCTCCTTCCTATGTTCTACTTAACCAACCACTGACATAGACCTACTCCCTCTATTTCTACACACATCCCTTGATTTTGTTATTTTTACTATTGAATGGTAACTGATAAGCAGCAGCCATAGACAATGGGGATAGGTAAAGGAAACAGAATGTAGGATGAAATGACAAGGTTTCTGAGAGGAGATAGTCTAATTAAACTTTCTCACTTAAAGGTGACCAGCCTGGAGGGGATGTGGACAGAAGGGAACCTTACTTCATTGTTGGTGGGAGTGTGAACTCATTCAACCATTTTGGAAAGTAGTGTGGAGGTTCCTCAAAAGACTCCTCAAAAGAGCTCCCCTAGGACCCAGCAATCCCACTTTTGAGCATTTACCCAAATGTTTACAAACAAGACCACACTAAAGCTACCAGCACAACTATGTTTATTGCAGCATTATTTAC
>NW_012267221.1:37029023-37030630 GCF_000151885.1 Dipodomys ordii | reverse complement strand
CTGTCCCTCAGCTCTTCAGCTCAAAGCTAGCGCTCTAGCACTTGAGCCACAGTGCCACTTCCGGCTTTTTTCTTTTTGCTTATGTGGTGCTAAGGAATTGAACCCAGGGCCTTGAGCATGCAAAGTAAGTGCTCTACCACTGAGCCACCTTCCCAGCCCAAGAAGACCTTTTTAATAATGTTCTTGTCAGTAACTAAGCAATATACATAACCTGATGATAGGTAGTAGTATAGTATGGAGTTAATTTGTTGTGTGGCATACTTATAGGAGAAGAAATCTCATTACTTAATTATGTCATCTAAAGCTTTTTGCAACAATATATATCCAGTTGATTAACCAGACTATGCTTCATTCCCAATAAGAGTTATTTCTATTGCTTTAAAATAATACATATACAACATGGATGATCCTAAATTAAAAAAAAGAACCATTGCACTTAATGAAAAAAATAAAAGAAAACACATATTTTATGGTTTCATTTACATGAAATATCAACAACAGACAAGTCTATAGAGATAGGAAGCAATGTAGTAGTTTTCTGGGGTACCAGAGGAGGTTTTGTGGAGTAACTGCATGAGAATATGATTTTTCTTTTGGAGGGGTATAATAAAATTATTCTAGAATTAGATTGTAGTGATGGTTTTACTATATCATGAATGCACACCACAAAATATACTCTTAAAAATGGTTATTTCTATGTTTGTGTATTTTATTACAACAAAAATAAGTACGTATACAGAATAGAAAGAATATCTCCTCACAGGATACAGGGTACTCTGGGTACAAAAATAATGTACCGTGGGGGAGGAACATACAAAGCAACAAAAAAAATCACATGGTACATTATAAATACGTTAGAAATAATATCAAGAAAAAAAACAACTTGTGTCCCTATCTTGGGGTTCATTTCGCTTAACCTCATCTTATCTGGTCATATGCACATAGCTTTTGACCTTTCTACTTGTCCCAGATATATACTAGTTATTGCAAATAAGGGAAACCATGGGACCTATGTTTCTTTGGGCATGGCTTACTTCACTTAATATAATTTTTTCCAAGTCTTTCCATTTCTTTTTTTTTTATTGTGAGTATACCGTACAGAGGAGTTACAATTACATGGGCAAGATAACGAGCACATTTCTTATCAAGCATTGTTGCCTTCTCTTTGATTCCCCTTCCCATCCCTTCCCATCCTTCCCCCCTCCCCCCACCCAAACCTGCCCCCACTCCCTACCAAATTTGTAAAATTCATTTTTCGACATAAAGACTTGTACATCTCATTGTTGCAATGGATCCACCTGTATCCCTAGCTAAACAATTTGTTTTTTCCCTTCCCCTCCACAAATTATGCCAACATCAAATACAGTGAAAGCATGGGTTATACCGTGGGGGAGGGACATACAAAGCAACAAAGAAATCAGCTTATAAATATTTTAGAAACAATTTCATAAAAGGAAAAAAACAAAAAAAATTTGAATACTTATCTTGGGGTTCATTCCCCTAACATCAACTTCTCTGACCTTTTCTGCTTCACTCAGACATGGGCATGGGCGATGTCATTCTTTCTGATAAAGGCATAGAATTCCTCTGTGTGTGTGTGTGTGAGT
>NW_012267221.1:37009558-37021196 GCF_000151885.1 Dipodomys ordii | reverse complement strand
GGGGGGGGGGGGAGGCTGGGAAGGGATGGGAAGGGGAAACAAAGGAGGCTACAATGCTTGATAAGAAATGTACTCATTATCTTGCCCATGTAATTGTAACCCTTCTGTACAGTATTTTCACAATAAAAAAAAAAAGAAAAAAAAGAAAGGTGACCAGCCTATGCAGCACACCAAAGTCACGGAGTGTCATGAGATTTTTCTTCTTAATACCCCACCCACCTAAGGATTAATGAAAGGCTTCTTTCCAGACTGAAGTACATCAACAAATAGTTCCTGGAACGACATACCTGTAACTTACATACCGAGGTCAGAAAACCAGAAGTCTTCTTACTTTGGAAAAGTGACTTTCTTCTGAGGGCTGGTCTTGGGGAGGAATTCAATTCTCCAAGCTTATTATACTCAAAAAAACTCCACAAAACTTGGGCTTTGTGTTGGGGTAAAAATAATTGTCATTCTCACCCTAGAGATGATCTGTTTTTAGTCTTCTAAAATTGTACTTCTTTCCTGATAAAACTTTCCTATCACTTTCACTACGTCTTGAAGCTTTCCTGAATTCTTTTCTCACAAGACACAAGGACTGAGGTAGATAGCCAGCACTGACTTTCAGTCATCTCTGAGGCTCTGTCCCTTGCTGTGGAAAGAGATATTGAGCTGGGTGCTGGTGGCTCACTCCTGTAATCCTAGCTACTCAGGAGGCTGAGATCTGAGAATCACAGTTCAAAGCCAGCCCGGGCAGAAAAGTCCATGAGACTCTTATCTCCAATAAACCACTAGAAAACCGGAAGTGGCACTATGGCTCAAGCGGTAGAGTGCTTGCCTTGAGCTGACAGTGCCCAAGCCCAGAGTTCAAGCCTCACGACCACCAAAAAGAGAGAGAGAGAGAGAGAGAGATTGAGTTAGGGAGCTGGGGAGAGTAGGGGTGGTAGGGGAAAAACAAAGGAGGGGTAACAATGCTCAATAGGAAATGTACTCATTACCTTACTCATATAACTGTAACCCCTCTGTACAGTATCTTTACTGTGTGTGTGTGTGTGTGTGTGTGTGTGTGTGTGTGTGTGTGTGTGTGTACAACAGTAATAAAAAGAAAGATATTTGAAAAAGAGACTATATTCTGGTCACTCCATTTTCTGACTCAGCAAATGACTGTGCGTACTCAATATGTATTTGTTGATTTAATATATTATACTTTGAAATTCATAAAATTTAAGAAGTGAAAGGTACCTGTATTAGTCCATTTTATTTTCCTATAACTGAATACTACAGGTAACTTATAGGGGAAAAAAGTTTACTTGCTTTGTGGTTTTGAAACCTGAGAAGTTTAAGAGTGGACAGTTTTGATCTAGTAAGATTCTGACTTGTTGGGGACTGCAGATTTGCAAGGTGTTACTAAATGAGAAGGACTAAGGAGTCATGTTTTTCCACCTCTTTTTTCCCTTTTCCTCTTTTTCTTTTTTGCAGTTAGCACTTTACCACTTGAACCACATCTCCTCTGCCTCCTAAAGGCATGAGATACCTCTTTTGATAGAGCCATAGTGCCATGCTTTTAGGATCCTACTCACTTTGTCTCATTGAATCTTGATTACTTGCCCCCTCCCCCAGGACCTACTTCTAAATGTCATAGTCAAGTTAGTTTCTACCTTCCAATGCCTCACAATAAGAATTAAACTTCAACATGAGTTTTGCTAGGTATATTGAAACCATAATGGCACACCAATGATGACCTAATCGAGATTGTTTTATAGGTGAAGAAAGGTAGTCTGAAGAGATTGTCTCAGACAGACATTCCAATCATGGTTCCTACTTAGTGCAAAAGGTAGTAATTTTAGTGCATGATTGAACTATTGTAAAGGAATGAGTTCATAGCGCTGAGAGGGAGCAGATGACATAGACATTGGGTGGGGCATTCAAGAAGGTTTGGAGGCAGAGGTGGCTGGCTAAATAAAGGGAGGTCTGATGTGTCCATGTTGAAAATGAGCTACTGCAGTTGGGAATGTCTGTTCACAAATCAAAGCAATTGTAAATTTTATTTTTTTGCTTTATCAATATCTTCCAATTTCCCTGCCTAAGGTTGTATGTGTGTGGGGGGGGGGTGCTGGTACTGGGGTTTGAACTCAGGGCCTGAGCGCTGCCTCTGAGCTTTTTTGTTCAAGATGAGTGCTCTACCACTTGAGCCACAGCTCTACTTCCAGATTTTGATGGTTAATTGGGCAGAAGAGTCTCACAGACTTTTTTCTCCCCCAGGCTAGCTTTGAATCACAGTCCTCAGATCGCAGCCTCCTGAATGGCTAGGATTAGAGGTGTGAGCCACAAGTGCACAGCTTCTCTGCCAAATTTTTTAAGCATAGGTAGGAAATATAAAATTGAGACTTCATTTAAATACAGATTTCTTTATTACTGAGTGAAACAGAATTGTGTTACATGCATATTCCAGACTTTGGTAACTACAGATAAGTTAAAATAATAAAATCACATTTCTCTTTTTATCTCAATATTCCTACCCAGTCATTCCTTTGGCAGAGCAAAAATATTGACCATTACCTTATAAATAAATTACCTGACAAAGTTCCAAGGATCAGTGGGAGGGCTGTGGCTCTACCCTTATTCATCTTCCCTCAGATATACTTTCCACTTAATTCCTATGGAGAAAATGATGGGGGTTGTGAAGGTGTGATTACTCTTTTGCCTCCTAACACATATAGGCAAACTGGACTCTGGAAAATAATATTTGAAAAAGACCCATTACCTTCTGGTTTTTGAGTGTCCTTTATATCTCTAGAGACAAACACAACAGCAAAATAGCAGAAAAGGCACGAAAGAAACCTCAAGTCCTATGTTTTGTTTATGGATAAAATGATGGCTATGTTACTAACACTTAAATAAGAACACATGAGGGCTGGGAAGGTGGCTCAGTAGTAGAGCGCTTGCTTTGCATGCAGGAGGCCCTGGGTTCAATTCCTCAGCGCCACATAACAGAAAAAGCCAGAAGTGATGCTGTGGCCCAAGTGATGGAGTTCTAACCTTGAGCTAAAGAGCTGAGGGATAATGCCCAGACCCAGAGTTTCAGGCCCATGACCAACAAAAAAAAATAATAACACGAAGTTGTAGTGAGACATTAGTCAGGTGGTATGGTAAGATACAAAAAGCTCAGTTCAATAGCTAGAGATTTAAGGGTGCTCACAACATTGAAATATTAGTTGTAAACATTTTGGCCAGTAGTTCCAGGAGCATAAACTTGGGATGATTATTTACCTTTATAAACAGTTTTCCAGTCTGTCCAATGGAGAGAAAGATGCCTTTCTATGGGGCTCTTGAGACAAGTCAAAGCATACAAGGGAAGGGCATAGTGCTGGGTATTTCACAAAGACAAAGGTTCTTTACTTTTTCCTCCTATTTCTTTCCTTCCTCCTGCTTCCTTCCTTTTCCATCTCTTTCTTTTGGAGATAGGATCTTGCTTATAAAGCCTAGGCTGGACACTTATTATTAAACCAGGCTGGCTTTGAACTTCTCAGCTTCTGCAGTACTGGATTTACAGAGGAATGTCTCTTATATAGAGTCTTTTATGTTAATTTATTTGTTTTGCCTTTTGTGGGGCTTGAACTCAGGGCCTGGGCACTGTCCTGAGCATTTAAGCTCAAGGCTATTGCTCTATCTCTTTGAATGACAGTGCCATCCCCAGGAATGTCTCTTTTAACTAAATTTAATAATGAAAAAAACCCTCATTAGTGATTATTTCAACATACTATCTTTTCTTCCCTTGCCTGTTAGTGATTGCTGTGAGGTCTCTTCTACAGAGAATCCTTGAATGATAGCGAAGAGTAACTTGTCCTAACCATGGGAAGAAAGTTTTTCTTAATACAGAGATGAACTGACAAAAATGTTACATTATGTAAATAAGCATATTGACAAAATGACTAACAGTTTCTCCATAGAGCTGGTAGTGACCCATTTTTGTCCTTTGTTCAGAAGCCAGATGATCTGCAGGAATCAAGTTCTAGAGCCTCTAATTTTCCACACTTAGTAGGAGCCTTAGGTTAGCACTTACACCTAAGGAGCATAAAGACTGGAAGGTTAAGCATTTGAAGTTATGTAACTATAGCATTTTATAAAACAAAATATAGTCACAAAGAGTACTAGGTTTAAAGTAAAAATGTCAAACTATAAATAATTCTTTGTATTATGCAGGCCCAACAGAAGCTTGCTCTATCTCTGCCAAGATGGCTACTTTCAAAAGTGACTCCTTTTTATCTTTTGAATATTGGGGTGAGCCGATAAATTCTGTTTCTCCAACCCTACTTTTTCCTAAAATATACAAGAATTAATGGATAGTTAACAAATGCAGATTCTACAATGTATTAAGCACAGGTTGTCTTTAGCAATGAGCAGCACATTCTGTAAGAACTGATTTTTCTAGAATTTAAAGGGAACATAATACAGAGTGAGAAAAAAATCCTTTGGAAATGCAAGAGTGTCCCTCTAAAAAGGGCACTGAAGTGATAAAGGAAACAACAGTGGGAAAGAAGGGAAGGATGGGGGCGGAAGCTGATGATTCAGCCTGAGGGAGTTGGGGTGAGTACTGTGGGCAGGGCTGTCTAAGTGTGAAGTAGGCAGGCAGTTATGACTAGCATTGAATGGGAGATAATTAAGAGCAAGTTGGTACCAGTAACTGCCAGGGAAAGAAAGAGAATGTGTCCAGAAAAAGCAATTCTTTCTTTCAGTGCTGCATTTAAGCACCTACCCCATTTGGACTTGAGAATCTCATTTTAAAATAAAAAAACAACCCCCAAACAGTTGCTTGAAAACAAAATGTTAGATGATTGTGAAATTTTACATGCTTTCTTCTAATAGTATGGGGACAACATTTTTTTAAAAAACTGTGCTGGACGTATTTTCTTGGAAAGATATGTATGTATGTATGTATATATATATATATATATATCTTAAAGTGTCAGTCATTTTATAAAGGAAAAAGTATTACTGTTAAAAGTCACACACAAGTTATCAAGTTTCAATGTGGGATCAGCTACACATAAAGTTCTGAATCGTTCATGATAGATAGGCCTGCAAATGCACAGCTTCCACAATCCTTTAAATAGCTTTCTGCATTGAAGAGCATTGTAATTAAACTGCAGCAAGTGTCACTGCAGAAAAGCCTCTAAATTATGGGTCTAAGTGGGGGCGAGGACTGTTATTTGATTGCTTGACAATCAAAACCAGAAGATGTTCACATATGCATAACCCAGACTTACTGTAATTATATCAGATGCAGAAGAAGTGGGAGGAATAGGAGTAGCTTTGGATTCAATAATCACTTGTTTATCTTTCTTTCAAAAATAATTTTTAAACTATTCATAAATCCTCCAAGAATGCCTACTCCGAATGGTTTTGTATAAGAAAAGATATATTAGCAAGTAGCCAGTCCTTTGGTGTATCCTAGAAATAGGTTTTGAAAAACTGATCCTAATAGGATATTCAAAATGTAGACTTTAGTACTAGCCAGCACTCCATGTTTCTCATCTCTTTGTTCTCTTACAAACTCCCCTATCTCTTAAGACAGGGAGGGTAGGTAGCAGATGTTATGAGAATACTGCTTAGACAATGTGGAACTTCTCCCCTCTTAAAGAGGCCCAAACCTTGCCTATTAGAAAGAATAGACACCATGATGTCTCTCCAAAGCGCTTGATGACCTATTAGGCAGTACAGGCACCAACAACCACACCACTGAGAAACTTGGGAACCTGAAAACTGGTTTGGCTATAAAGCAAGGCTGTACATCTTTTATAATTCTTCCCTTCAAGGAAAACTAAGACCATAAACTGTATGTAATTCATTACTCCATATGTAAAAAAAAATGATCCTAGCCAGGAGCCAGTGGCTCACAACTGTAATCCTAGCTACTCAGGAGGCTGAGATCTGAGGATCATGGTTCAAACCCAGCCCAGGCAGCAAAGTCCATGAGACTCTTATCTCCAATGAGCCACCAGAAAACCGGCAGTGGAGCTGTGGCTCAAGTGGTAGAGCTTTAGCCTTGAGCTGAAGAGCTCAGGGACAGCACCAGGCCCAGAGTTCAAGCCCCACAACCACCACCACCACCACCAACAACAAAAAGATATTAAGTAATAGCATCATTTGCACTTGACCCCATCCTTAATATTTAAATAAAAATGGCTCTGGTAATTGTAAGTACAGATTTACTTAGTAGCCCATCTCACTTAATGAAGAAGGTTAATCAGTAATTGATATATTAATATCAATTAACATTTTTCATAGACAAATGAAGGAAAGTTAGACAATTACAAGAATAATTAAATGCTCTAAGAATGAGGTTTGGTTGACTGCTGATAGCTAATGTCTGTGATCCTAAATACTCAGGAGGCCGAGAACTGAAGATAGAGGTTCATAGCCAGCTCTTATCTCCAAATAGCCAGCAAGGCTGGAAGTGGAGCTGTCCAAGTGTTAGAGCACTATCCTTGAGCACAAGTCTTAGGGACAATGTCCAGACCAGAGTTCAAAGCACAGGGCACAAAAAAAGAATGAGATTAAATGATTTCTAAAGAGATTGTATAAAACTTTCTAAACAAGATCACACAAAATATATGATCCCTAACATGTACCTCTAGAGGGTAGTTGGATAAGGACAGTTTTCATTCCAGTAAGGGGGGGGGCAAATATTTTCATGAGCCAGGGATATACAAAGACAGTCTCAAGGAGCTTGGTATTCAATAAGTCCTTCATCTTTAGTGGTGTTGAGAAACAATTGACTATATGAATATGAGGTTTCCAAGAAGTAGACCCTCAAAGGAAGATACCCATTATACCCATCCAAGTAAACCAGGGAAGACTGATAGGAAAAAGGGAGAGGAGAGATGGAAAATATGTGGGATACAAAGCATACTTTATCACACACTTTATCCACTGTGGTAACAGGCACTCTGAGCCCACTCGGGAATTCTAGGAGCCAGTGCAAAATTCACACCCCACTTATTCAGCCTCAGCAGACTGAAGAATCTGGGATATTTATACACAAATGTCTATCAGTTGAAGTTGAAAGCTGTTCTAGGAGGGCAATTTTAACCACCTGTCACTTCCTGTCTGCCTAGTGAGAATGTATTAAACCAGGAGCTGCAGGTTCAAAAAAAAATCCTGTAGCAGAGAAATGTTGTGCTGGCAGTTGGAAGCCAGGGTGGGACATAGGGGACTAACTGTTAAGGGAGAATTTCTTGAAAGTATCTACTGTACTAGTGGAAAGTGTGGTAAGGCTTACCCAGACAAGCTATTTTAATATAATGACAAAAGGACTTAGTCAAACCCATTTTTTGGTTTTTACATAGTGTTTTATTTTCCCAGATTGAATATGACTGACTATCAGGTACCACTATTTTTCTCTGGAGCTTTTCTCAGGCCTCATCACTGTCTACTAGCTGGCTTCATGCAACCTGTCCATCTGTTCTGGAATTTGCCACCCAGAGGAAATTCAAACTTAAGATTCTAGAAAGGTCTGGATACTCTGTAAGGCCACTGCAAAGCTTGAAATTCTATGATGGTTAGAAGAGGTGATGACTACCCCTCCTTCAACAATCATATTTTATGATTTAATTGTATGATTTTTTTTTTTAAATCACGGTGCTGTAGACTGTTCTACCAGTGAGCTATACCTTGGCTCTTGTTTTGAGACAAAGTCTTGCTACATAGCCCTTGAAATTTCAATCCTCTGGTCTCTGCCTCCCCAAAGTTGGAATTATGGGGGTGTAGCCATCATATCCTCTAGCCTACAGCCATCTGCTGTTTTTAAATTATGCTTGCAAATTTATTAAGTGAAATAGCTTGGGTCTATAAATACTCATGATCTAATAAAGCAAAATTATGTGTTTCTAAATGCTAGTTAATGGAACAATATTCATGTACACATTTGCTACTACTATTGTTATTTATGCAATACAAGTTTAACTTGAGCCAACATATCACACATAATAGATTACCGGAGAAACTGCTTGGCATACCCTAGGTATAGTTTTGGATATCCAGCCATACTCCAACGAATTTGGTAAGGCAAGTGAGAGTCACCTTCTTAGCCTTTGACCAGAAGGAAGGATGACCTTTGAAAAGAATAGTTAAGCTAAAACTTTTTAACAATCTGGCTTTCCACATTATGCTAAGGGCAAGAAACCAGATGCAAAAGGTTAAGTGCTATGACATACCGTTTATGTGACATGCTAGAACAGACAAAACAACAGGAACAAAAATTAAAAGTTTTCATCTAGAGTGGAGCTAGAAAAGGGGAGGAGAAGAGTGTAGGGAAAGATGGATTTTGTATTCTTTGGTAATGCTTCCACTATTATGTACATTTGTCAAATCTCATCAAATTTATATCAAGAAAGGGTAAGTGTGCTGTATTTACATAGATCTGTAGATCTGATTTTTTCAAATATGAAAAAATAAAACAATAAAATCTTCAGGCCTTAGGCAATCTCTATAACTGCAGTGACTGCAGCTGCATCCCCAGCATCTGAGAAGTGAGCTGTTGGGTAAGATGACCTCTGAAATAGGAAAAGAATTTAGGTTCCCTGACTCTCAGGTACTTCTTTCTAGCCATTCAAAATCTCTTTGCTCTTCAAATATGATTAAACAAGTCAATGGATAAAATGGGATTTATTTTGTTGTTGCTTTCAACTTCCTGTAATATCTTTTTACCTCCAGCGTTTCTCCCTAGGCCCTACTTCTGAACTTGCATTTTATTATCTCAACATATTTGTTCTCTTAAAGGAGATTTACAATGGCTTTCTATAATTTCCAAGTAAATTCCTAGGCTGTTAGAACCATAATCTCACGGGAGAGATGGCATAGTTTGATGCAGACTTAAGTTCTTCCAAGATGCTACTTCAAAGGTTGATGCGCTTGTCCTCTCTGGTAAAGCAATTTCTCTTTTCTTGAATTCAATGTGCAGAGCACATTCCCGAAGGACCTTGACCTAGATTCTTTCATCAAGTAAGTCATGGGGCAGCTGCTAAAGGCAGTAAACTGGGGAGCAAGGCAACATGACAGAGTGGCTGGCAGGTACTTTTGTATTTTTTGTATTTCCATGGGTGACAAGGGTGAATACGCATACCACTCTGTCACTGAGGGTGGGATGGGGGTGATGATGAAGGAGAGCATATTGAGACAGACTCCACAGAAGGATGATAATAGAAACCCGTGTCTGTTTCCCTCTATCATCTGGCTTATATCCCTGTTTCATCCTAGGTGCTTAAAGGTTGCTTATTTGATTCATTGTTCTCTACTCTTCTCTGTGTCTACAATATCTCCTCCTTTACTTCCAAGCAACTCATTCCCCTTCCTCATAATTCTGCACATCTTAAGCCTCCCATTTCTCTTTCCTCACCCTCTGGCCTTCCCTAACACGAGGATATTAGCCTATAGAGGACAAAGATTTTTTTCATTTCCAAGGGATATTTCTCTTATCTGGAACATGATATATTCCTTATAAATGTTTCCCAATGAATAAAGAATTTACTTATGATGCTTTTAGAGGTTGGCTCAATCAGAAATTATTTCAACTGAAATTAAGTTTTAAAAAACTTGCTCATTTGTGTTGGCTTACACAGATAGACATTTCTTATCTGGCTTTAAAATCATAGGTTAGAGAAAAGAAGCTGCTATTTTAGAAGAACTAGAGGTCAGGGCAAAGAGCTACTGATTTACTTAATTCTTCATGATGACTAAATGATCTTCAAAGCACATGACCTTTGAGATCATGTAAAAAAACACTATACTAGTTATATTAGTATTCTGTTGTTGCATT
This sequence comes from Dipodomys ordii, assembly GCF_000151885.1. Taxonomy (NCBI): domain Eukaryota; kingdom Metazoa; phylum Chordata; class Mammalia; order Rodentia; family Heteromyidae; genus Dipodomys; species Dipodomys ordii. Next base: position 37,011,400 of record NW_012267221.1, on the reverse strand, counting down.
AAAAATTCCCACACAGAACCCTAAGCAAAAACCTATAGATTTAGTATTTCATGGTTCCTAAAGTATGAGTCTGATCACTGGTTAATTAAGTTCTCTCCTTAAGAAATCTCGAGACTAAGGTCAGAAGATCAGGGTATCTACTCTCTATTCTTATTCAATATAGTGTTTTAATCCCTAGCCACAGCAATCATGGAAGAGAGATAAACAAAAAGACTACAGTTAGAGGAGCAAATAAAATTATCCCTATTTGTAGAAGAAATGATCTTATAGATAAAATACTTAAAGAAAAAACACAAAACTCCATGCCCCACCAACAGAAACCCCCAAATCCAAAATATGGTAAAAAATTTTTCAGCAAAGTAGCAGGATGCAAAATGAGTGGCTTTCTGTATACCAATAACAGAAAGGTTGAAAAAGAAATAAAGAAACAATTCCATTCCTAATTGTTCCATATATGATGAGTAAATTTATGGAATTATAGTAGGGGCACAATAAAATTCTGCCAACTGCAGAAGCAATCGCAGTTCTGCCTGTCTCTACCATCCCAAAAGCAAAAGCCTTTCCAGATTCCCCTCTATAAAGTTTTCTCAGATTTCATTAGCCAAGATTATGTCTCATGGCCCCCAGTAGCTTCCATAAGGGTGACTGATAAAGTGGATATCTAGCTCTTCCAATTTCTGTGGATAAAGTGAGAAGAGAGGAGCTTTGAGTAGGTGTCAGTTAGTCTACCAGCAGAGCATTTCACCTAGTTAATCGCCTAGAATCCTTAATTCTAAAATATTAGATCTGGAAGAAGGCCAGATAATGAAGGCCTCGATAATGAAATAAAGACCAGAGAGCTTATGTGAGCTTCTTTTTTAAATATATATTTTTATTATAAAGATACTGTACAGAGGGGTTCCAGTTACATGAGTAAGGAATGAGTACATTTCCTATCGAGTATTGTTACCCCCTCCTTAGTGTTACGTGAACTTCTCATAGTCACATATTATTTGCTTTAGAACATCAAGCAAAATTTAGTAGCCCTGGCACAGTAGTTTATTTAAGCCACCAGGAAAAAAGAGAGAACACACATAAACTAATGAGGGAATGGGTCACTATTGAACTTGATCCTTAATCCATTTTTTAAAATCACATAAAACTGTTTTCTACATTTGAATCATAATTTATGGAGCTGACACCTTGGGACAGGGAGATGACCATTAAAACAAATCTACAAGAGTTTAGAAAAACACAACTTCAGACTTGGGATGGCAAGGAAAGTATCAAAGAAGACCTGGGACCTTAGAGGACAAATAAAGTGCAGCATGGGAGATCAGAGGACGGTATTCCACCTAAAAGAGGGTAAGAGCAGATCAATTCCATTTGATCAGGCTGGTTTCAGAGAAGTCTCTTAAGGAGCTGTTTTCTTAGTCTAGGAAATGAGTATTGTGTACTAGCTTGAAATGGTAGGTGACAATGGGGTTGGAAGGAAGGTTGTGTTTGTTGATTGGCTAGAATCCATAAGTAGAAGTACAGCAATCCAGTCTAATGCATTTCATAGCTTCAGTTCCATGGCTGACCAGTACCTCAACATATAATATAACCAATACATATTTTTCATTAAATTTATAGATGATTTGGAATAGAAGACAAAAATGGAAGGACATACTGGTATCAATAGGGCCTTGTGGAAGAAAACACCCAAGAAGCAAATGAGCCTAGAAATGTATATACCCAGGTACCACATTTTTTAAAAATTTTTAATTTTTATTTTTTATTGTGAAAATACTGTACAGAGGGGTTACAATTACATGGGCAAGATAATGAGTACATTTCTTATCAAGCATTGTAGCCTCCTCC